>NC_134710.1:180661081-181002331 GCF_043290135.1 Rhipicephalus microplus | reverse complement strand
TCATGGAAACATGGTCGTCGGCAAGATTTTTTCTTGGGGGTTCAGACTAGTGGTGCGTGGCGTCTGGGGGAGTGCACTGGTGTAGCTTCAGGGAGAATAGCGGGCAAGGGTCCCTCCCTTCTGCACCCCCTTGCCGACGCCCATGCATGCTGCAAAACTTCGAAATATAAAAACAACAAGTCTAGTTCGGGGGTGGCTTACTTCCATGAAGCTATTTCCTTTTCTTGTTTCATTCTTAAAAAAGGATCGGCATTCTAACTAAACACTAGCCACTCAATTGTCACAATAGGCACTAGCCTCTTGGTAAGTGGAGGTGGTAAAATGCATGCAAGCGAAATTCACTACCTAATTAGTAAGTGAATAGTGCTGACTCGAATTGTGAATCCATTCCTAAATACCGAGAATCTACGCTTACGCAAATTTTGTTATATGTGCGTGTGCATCGCCATATCAAGATGATTGTATTTCAAAAGTACAGGATAAAAAATGACATGCGATTGTCCGCGTACATTAACTATTCTTCATATAACCACACCGTGGTAAGTGCGCAGCACAGCAACATCTGATCTTATATTCATATGATCGTGTGAATGTATCACATCATATAATAATAGGATATGATCATGTGAGCATATGATCATATGTGTATGAGAAATCGTATGATCGTATCAAAAGTGAGTACACGAAAACGCAGAACTTGAAAAGGCTTCGACAGATTATATATATATATATATATATATATATATATATTCGTGTGCCCCACCGCGGTGGTCTGGTGGCTATAAGGTACTCGGCTGTTGACCTGTAGGTAGCGCGATCGAATCCCGGCTGCGGCGGCTGCATTTTCGAGCGTAGCGAGAATGCCGTAGGCCCGTGTGCTCAGATTTGGGTGCACGTTAAATGGCCACTCACCAGGCTCCCATAACAAACAAAAGCGCAATATTCTTTCCTGGTATTTCTCGTCCTTCTTGGCGCACTACTGCGACGTAGACAGTAGTTCTCGTGACGTCTACAGCGTACATGCTCTCGATTCGTTGATATATGCGAAATATCACGTGTGATTTGTCTCCTGCACTGATTTGCCATGCAGCCGCCCATCCGTTCTTTTTCTCGCAAGAACATCGTGCACAATCAACCAAACAAACTTCATTTTTTCGCGTGTTTACAACTGCGCAAGCGGTGATAACAGCGTGCAGCCGAGAAGCGCGAAATCGTGATAGGCTCTAGCGCTTAGTGCTGATACTGTTCACGTGCATTCAAGAACTAAGAGCGAGAAGAATGCATCGTGTGTTCATGCAGTTCATTCTCATGCAGAAAATCACCTCCTTGTCATTAAACGTGGGGTGGTGAGTGGCCTTTTAAAGAACCCCAAGTGATCGAAATATCCGGAGCCCTCCACGGTGCCTCTCATAATCATATGGTGGTTTTGTAACGCTAAAGCCCACATATCAATCAATCACACATCATCGTGTGCCCTTCTATTTGTCTATATATGTGCCTTCACGTAGCATGAAACTTCCATTCCAAGGTATACTCAACTTAACAAACTTGGCCAAAACTTTGCTCACGAGTGTCACCATTACGGCAAAATATACTGTGGCAGCTACGACAGTTCTGGCAACGGATCTGGCAACGTAGGTTGCCAGATCTATCGTAGCTTCAAAAAAAATATCAACACAACCTCAATTTCAGATCCGCGATGTCTCCTGTTCCGAAGAAGCTGGCGATCTCACAGGGGACAGCGAAGAGCGGGTGGCCTTGCTCACGTCCACGAGATGAATGCCCGGCACGAATTTCACCTTGTCCGTCATCGCGGCGACACGTCAGCGACCAGACCTGTCAGCCGCCTGCTAGTTTCGTGATCGACCCAACCGGTCAGTGGTGCGCGAGAGCTCGCTTCGTCTGCTGCTTACCAAACCGCGTGCACGCTTGCAGGGCCCCGCAAAACGCGGAAGCAGCAGCCGCATCGAATGCCAGCTACACGTGCAAGGAACTCGGAAAGAACATGCAGACCGTGACCTCGGACCGGTTAACTGCAGACTCAGTTCTAAGGTCACGCTTGCATTTTTCGTCAATGGGAAGTTGCAGGAGATCGACCAGACCGTACCCAGTACGGGATCCGTATACGTGGCTCGTGCACAGATGCACGCGTGCAAAACCCACCGAACCACAGAAAGTGCAAATAACCAATATTTCTTTACACGAATGTTTTTCATCCCGCTTCACACACCGTTTACTTCAAAATTTGGCAACATCAACTCTATCGCCACTGGCGAACCCGTAAGGAAACCTCAGGGAAGTGATGACAGATGTATAGATAAATGAAGGCAAGAAGGTTGACTCTGGCCGGAACGCTGCTGGATATTGTATACTTTGTGGAAGTGGTTGATTGATTGATTGATTGATATGTTGGGTTTAATGTCCCAAAACCACCATATGATTATGAGAGACGCCGTAGTGGAGGGCTACGGAAATTTCGACCACCTGGGGTTCTTTAACCTGCACCCAAATCCGAGCACACGGGCCTACAACATTTCCGCCTCCATCGGAAATGCAGCCGCCGCAGCCGGGATTTGAACCCACGACCTGTGGGTCAGCAGCGAGTACCTTAGCCACTAGACCACTGCGGCGGGGCTACTTTGTGGAAGTGGAAACGATGAGAAGACAACGAGGAGAAATAGGAGTATAGGCGTGCGCAGGGTTCCCTTTCAGTGAAACTTATACTAACAGCGTGCCCCATAATCAGACCTTGAATTTTTTCAAACAAGGCAGCATCGCTAAGCAGATGCGCAATACGATTGCCGATTAATGCAGAAAGTATAAGTGTGCTTCTGCATTGACGCAAGTCACAGTGGTGAATCACCCCGAGTTGCACAGTGAACGCTGCGACACGCACGACAGGCGTAGCGCAGAAGTGCCTTCGAATCGCCTGCTTGTGTATAAGCAACTTCCTGCATCACTGTAAAAGCTAAGCAACAAAAAACAAAAAAATATAAATAACTTTTAGAATAGGTAACGTGCGCACAGGGAAAGCCTACGATATTGATAGCCTTGGGCGATGCAAGATGGCCTCCTGAAAGGCACCAGTGAGAAGGCGACGATGCGCAGCAGATACCGAAGGCCACACAGCCCGTTGTGGATGAGGGCGGCTGTAAACGAGTGAAGAGCCAAACTCATCGCGAGGGGTCACCGGCGCCCACACCCAACCCTGCAGAGGTACGCCTGCGTTTGGACACGACGACACACTCTGTCACTGTCAGGCTGATGAAAGTGCTTCCAATAAAGAAAGCTCGCGGCACCCGCTTAACGAGGGTTACGAAGGAGAGACGGTCAGATGTATGTTGCGAAACCCAGCGATATTCCCACAGCACGGAGCGCGCGAAAAACCTGTTCCCACATATACCAACTCTGGAGCACTTCCCAGCGCGCTTCTGCTACGTGTGTAAGAAGGCCGGGTCGTTCCCCGATAGACGCTGGGAGGGCAGCAAACTTCTTACCCCTGGTGTTTTTAAAAGAAGAACGCCCCCAACGACAACGGGAGAAGCCACCACAGTAACGTTGAGCAAGGTGATGCGGAAACACGCTCCGTACACAGGAACAAGGGAATGTTGCCACACTATCTCGAACACCGCAGCGACACGGTTCGAATTCGCATATGTTTGCAAAGCGGATCCGAACAGATCTGCTAGTATTGTAACGTTTTTGCGTTTGGCGGGCCACCCTTTTTGCCGCGGCCGCCGGAACAGAAGAAAGGCAGCCGCCTCATTTTGTTGAGATAAGGAGCAGCGCCAAGACGCCGTGCCGTTTCGGTGTACGGGGCGCTGCGTAGCTGAAATTACTCGACGGAGCAACGCTGTCCTTCGGGTCCGCACAGAGATGCGACACGTGGCGTCTTCGTGTCACGGTAAAAGCCACAATGCCGAGCTTCCGCCGATTACGCACGTCGGACCATCACGCTGTGCGTCTCTGACTGATCAGCCGCCGACGCTCAAATCAGCACCAGATGTCCAGGCATGACCCCTCGGAGGCGCCTAGACCGCGACTGCCTTTCGACAAAGCTGGGTGGTCGGAGGAGGAGGAGAAAAACTTTATTCAACAGAGGAGTTTGGAGCACACAGGCTCCCGGGCCCCCGCACGACCCCTTTGCGCTCAAGCGTTCATTTGGTGGTGGTCCATGACGCTGGCAGCCCGGTCGGCCGCCATGGTCTGCTCAACCGGGTCCTCTGAGCGCAGTAGGGTCTCCCAATCCTTCCAAGTCTTTAGGTGCTCTAGGGCCCGCGGGGGAGGATCCGCCGGGCAGTGAGAAAGGATGTGTATAGCAGAAGCATGAGGTTCAGGGCAAAGGGTACAGGCTGAGGTGAGGAAAAGGGGGTGATAGTGCGATAGAATGAGAGGAGAGGGAAGAGAGTGAGTTTGTAGCTGGCGCCAGAGTGTTGCCTGTCGGTTGCTCAGGGACTTGTGCGGTGGGGGATATAGCTGACGTGCTGCCCTATAGGCCTGAGTCAGCTCGTTGAAAGTGTGCGCGCGGTCCTTCGTGAATCCCAGATCGGAGGCCGCGGGAGCCCGGTTTAAAGAACCTCGGGCTAAGAGGTTGGCGGCCTCGTTTCCAGGATTCCCGCAGTGCGCGGGCACCCAAATCAACTCCACTTGACGGGGCGGGGTTGCAGCGGGCGAATCCAGTATGCAAAAAGCAGGGACGTGAACTCGGCCTCGTGCAAAATTTAAGATTGCGGTTTTGGAATCTGATAAGATGTACCGTGCTTCTGTGTTTACGATTGCTAAGGCAATGGCAGCTTCCTCTGCAGCTTCGGGGGACGTGTCTGGAGGGAGTGTGTGTGTACCTATGGGAGAGACTTTGTGATCCACCACGGCAGCGACCGCTTCATCACCCACGCAGGCTGCGTCTACCCATACGGCGTCTGGTTCGGCGCCGTAACATAGGTGTAGAGTTTTAGCGCGAGCTCTGCGACGTTTATCGTGGTGGTCGGGGTGCATGTTACGGGGAAGTGGTGTAATGAGGAGTTCGCGGTGCAGGGGTCTTGGTATGGGGAGTAATGTGGGATCATTGGCGGGTATCTGGATTCCAAGAGAATGTAGAATATGCCGACCAGTGTCGGTTTGTGTGAGACGAAGGTATTGTGCTTGGCGGTGCGCGTCTATGAGTTCCCCGATAGTGTTGTGAAGGCCTAACTTGAGAAGTCGATCGGTAGGTGTACTTATGGGAAGGTGGAGGGCTACTTTGTATGCCCGACGGATGAGGGCGTCCAATGTTTCAGTGTCGCGGCGAGAGAGTTGGAGGTAGGGGGTGCAGTAGAGCACACGGCTGAGTACAAAGGCATGAATAAGGCGACATAGGTCGCCCTCCTTCATGCCTCGGTAACGGCCTGAGACCCGGCGGATGAGGTGCGAGATCGCCCCTGCAACCTGCTTGAGTCTCCGGATTGTGTTTGTGTTCTTCCCATCACTCTGGATATGCATGCCCAGTATCCGGAGGGTGTCGACCTCTGGTACCGATCTGCCATCCAGTTCGATGACGATGGGTGGGGAGGGGGAGTTGCGGCTTTTGGGGCGGATGCAGAGCAGTCCGGACTTCTCTGGAGAACAGGTTAGTCCTACGCTAACTGCATAATTTTGCGTTAGGTTGGCGGCTGTTTGGATGGTGTCCTGTATGTCACCGTCACTGCCATGGGTAGACCAGAGCGTGATGTCGTCTGCGTATAGGGTATGTTTCAGATGAGGAACAGTTGCCAATTGTCGAGCTAGGGGGATGAGGGTGATATTAAACAAGAAAGGTGAGAGGACAGACCCTTGAGGGGTGCCGACACTCTTTAGTGTGTATGTTGGGTGGGTGAGCGGGCCGAACTGAAGTTCGGCCGTGCGTGCTGTGAGAAAGGCCTGAATGTAAGTGTACGTACGTGTACCCACGTTCAGTGGAGAAAGTGCTGTCAGGATCGCATGATGCTCAACGCGATCAAAGGCTTTGGATAAGTCCAGAGCCAGCACTGCCTTTGTGTGGCCAGGAATGAGCGGGTCGAAGATGTCGTGAGTGATTTGTAGCATGGCATCTTGAGTGGACAAATGGGGGCGAAAGCCAACCATGCTGTGAGGGTATAAGTCACGGTCTGTCATATGCTGTGAAAGCCTCGCCAGTACAACATGTTCGAAAAGCTTGCCCAAACACGAAGTTAATGAGATTGGGCGAAGGTTTTGGAGTGTAAGTGGTTTGTTGGGCTTCGGTATGAACATTACTTTCGCGTGACGCCGGGACTGGGGAAGCGTTCCTTCCTTCCAACACTGGTTGAAGTACTCCGTGATGCGAGTGATCGATTTGTCATCCAGGTTGCGGAGTGTTGTGTTGGTAATCAAGTCGGCTCCGGGTGCGGATTTAGTGCGGAGAGTCAACAGCGCGGCTCTGACCTCCGCCTCGGTTATATCTGTGTCGAGTTCGGCATTCGGTTGTCCTGTGTATGAGGGAAGAGAAGTTGGTATGCCGGGCGATGTGTAGGTGTCGCGGAGTGTATCCAAAAGATCATTGGGGTTGTCCATGTGTGCGTGTATAAGCCGGGTGACGTGGTGCTGGGTAGTGGTTTTCGTGTGCGATGGGTCGAGGAGGTGTCGGAGGAGATGCCACGCCCTTTTGGTGGTCAGTCTGCCAGCAATGTCGTCGCATACCTGCCCCCAATTGGAGCGGCACAGCTCCTCCGAATGTATTTGGATTTGGGATTGTAGAGTGGCTAAGCGTTTCTTTAGCGTCCTGTTATGTTTACCCCGTTTCCACCGCTCTAGAAGGCTGTGGTAGGCATCCCATAGGTGAGCGAGTCGGTTGTCTAGTGTTGGAGTGTCTGTGGTGGTTTCAATTAGTTGCGT
The DNA here is from genome assembly GCF_043290135.1 of Rhipicephalus microplus. Classification (NCBI taxonomy): domain Eukaryota; kingdom Metazoa; phylum Arthropoda; class Arachnida; order Ixodida; family Ixodidae; genus Rhipicephalus; species Rhipicephalus microplus. The sequence goes on along the minus strand of NC_134710.1, from coordinate 180,995,464 downwards.
GTGATGTTGAATGTCAGTCTGAAAAGATTCCACCCAGTCGTTGATGTCGGTTATGGGATTGTCTGCGCGGGTGGTACGCGCAGCACGCAGAGCGTCCCACTTAATGAGTTTGTGTGTCATGTATGTGTGCCGGGGTGGTTTGAACGGGACAGTGACTTGTATAATGTAGTGATCACTGCCCAGTGTGTGCTGTGTTCTCGTCCATGTGACAGTACGGAGGGAGCGACTAAGCACCAGATCCGGACTAGTGTCCATACTGACACTGTTGCCTATGCGTGTAGGTGTCTGAAAGTTGTTGTGGACGGAGAGTTGGAGGTTCTGCATGAGCAGCCAAAGCCTGCGACCTCTATGTGTAGTTGTTTTGTATCCCCAGTCAGTATGTTGACTGTTGAGATCGCCGCCGATCAGCAACGGATGTTTCCCCGCCAGTCGATGCAGCTCCCGGAAGAGGGAATCCAGCGAGGCCATCGGTTGGGATGGGGGGTGGTAAATGTTGGCAATAAATATGGAGGGGATGGTATGTGTGTGGTGGATAATTTCTGTTATTACACAGGGTGTGTCTGATGTGATGTAATGTGTCTTGTATGTGAGAGCGCGGTGCACAAGGGTAGACGCTCTGGGTGCGTTTGTGGTGTCAGAGTGTGTGGAGCTGTAACTAGGAAGTGTGGCCTGTGTGGCAGTATCTTGGAGAAGAAGGACTTGGGGCGTTGGGGAGAGAGTAGGAAGTAGAAGCTGCAGGGGCGCGCGCTTGCCCCGAAATCCACGGCAGTTCCATGTTATGATATGAATGGAATTATTATTGGCCCGCACTGCCATAATGGAGCGTAGGGGGATGTATGAGCGGTGTTAGACTCTCGTTGATAGAGGTGTGGGGATCCGTGGCGGCACGTTGTTCTGTGAGGGGAAAGGGGGTGGCAAGCGGAGGGAGCTGTGTGAGGCGTGTCTCTAGAAGGCAAACCATCCTCTGGAGAATAGTTTCCATACATTGTTCTATCCGTGCCTCTAATTTTGTAGTTATGTCACTGATAAGGGCGTTGAATTTACTTTCGATGCGACTTTCAAGTTCCTGGAGCTTCATGTCGAATTGGTCGGACAGATTTTTCAGCTTCGCGTTGATATCGATCGATCCGGAGGTGGGGGTCGGGGGATCAGTGCGTTGTTTTTTGGAGGGTGGAGGATGGGGAGGGATGTTAGCATGCGTTTGAGTAGTGGGTGGTGAAGGTATGAGAGAAGGGGTGGTAGGGGTTAGTGAGCGCTGTGTTATAGCTTTAAGGCGGCTTACCTCCTCCCGCAGGGCCCGGAGCTCAGCATCGTTGTTGTGGTTCGAAGTCTGCTGGACGGGGGCTGGCGGCGATTTTTGTGCTCGATCGGCCCAGGTGAGGTCCTGCTTGGGTTTGAGGCTCCGGTCACGGGAGGCGGAGCGCGATGCATTGCGCGATGGCTTCTGAGGGGCTGGTTGTTTCTTCTCCTGGGATCTGGACTGGTGTCCGGCCGCTAGTTGGGTCGTGTGTGGCGGCCGGCGGGCGTAGCGGTACTTGCATTCAACGTTCCCGGTGTGGTGCCCGTCCTCGCAGACGATGCATTTCGGTGGGCAGGTTGGAGGCTCAGTTGGAACATGCTGATCGCCACAATTATGACATCTTCCGCTTGCTGGGGCCGGACAAACGTCTTGGCGGTGCCCGATGCGGTGGCAGTTGTAGCACGCTTCCACTTTCGGTCGATAGGGGAAACATGTGTGGATGCCCGCCCAAAAGCGGATAGCTTTGGGCAGAGGGCCGGTGGCCAGGGTGATGAGGAGGGATCGCTTTTTCCCAAATGGTCGAGCATCAATTATTGGGAGGTCCGGGTTGTAGGGGAGAAGTCCCTCCAAAATTTCTCTGTGTGGCTCATCATTGTAGGCCATGTGAATAATGCACCGCACGGCATCGTCGGGAGGAGCGAGGTAGGCGGTGACATCTGTGCGGCTAGCGCCGAGAGAGATGGAAGTGAGCTCGGCATAAGCCCGCGCCCGAGCCTCCACAGGGGTGCTGAGTGTGAAGGTATTGTTGGTCGGATGTAGCCGCAACTGGTCTTGGGCGTCGGCCCAAGCGGCGAGATGACAGAATCGTTTCTCCCCGCTCCAGCAAGATACACCGAAGGAGGCAGCATCGCCGGGACCATACACGTATTGGTTTGTGGGTGTGTGTTTGTTGGGGGCGGTGCCGGCATAATGACACTCGCGTGTGCTGCGGGAGATGATATTAGATAGTGTCGTATGGACCTATTCACCGATCTAGGGATCTGGGGAGATGATTGATTTGATTGATTGATTTGTGGGGTTTAACGTCCCAAAACCACCATATGATTTTGAGAGACGCCGTAGTGGAGGGCTCCGGAAATTTTGACCACCTGGGGTTCTTTAACGTGCACCCAAATCTGAGCACACGGGCCTCGACATTTCCGCCTCCATCGGAAATGCAGCCGCCGCAGCCGGGATTCGAACCCGCGACCTGTGGGTCAGCAGCCGAGTACCTTAGCCACTAGACCACCGCGGCGGGGCGGATCTTGGGAGATGAGACTATTTAATTAGCCCTCGCGGGCTGCTTAGTGTGGTTCACGGAGCTTGTTCACTAGGCAGCCTTTTCAATGTTGAGCTTTTAATGTAGAGCTTCAGGCCAGAGAGCCGGTGCCATGTAAATAATGTAAATAAACCCTCTCTACGAAGTTCAACCTCCTCCTGCCTCGACATCTTGATCCCGGATCTCTGGTGCCGCAATGCCCGGTCGCAACAACGTATACCGAAAGAACAGGCGCTTTAATTAGCCGGCACGAGTCAAGAAATTTCTAAAAGGAGGCAGGATACAAAATCAGTGGAAGGTGGAAGACCACAGGTGACGTCATCATTCGGCAAATGCATGATTTTTTGCGCCGAGTTGTTTGCCACATATAACGTAAGGCACCAACATTTTGTGATAAAATCTGAAGTGAAAAAAGAAAGTTACAGCTTTGCCGCAAAGGCGAAGCTATGAACGCGATAGCTACAAACTGGAAGGTCACGCGCAGAATGGTAAGCAGATCAAAACGTGCCCCGCGTTTCTGACGCACAAATGACGCACGAAACGTACTCACAGGTACAGATGAACGCGAATAAGCGTGTCAGTTGTTAGTTTGCTGTATCTGAAAACAGCGCTCTTTTAGCAAAGGGAGACTGTGCAACGATTGCAGAGCCCTTTGTGCACCCGGCAAATACAACAAAATCGTTCAGGTGAAAGCCAAAAGCCAGCCAAGATGTACAATCCTCCCCACCGCGAGATAAGGGCGCGCGACTACGCCTGGGAGATGACAGTGTGCGCCGCCGCGTCGTGGTGATGTGGCGACGCGCGCTCATTGCGCCATCTTGCTGGTAAGTCTAAAAACACGTTACTTCCCCCCCCCCTCTCGAAATGCCCGTCATTAGCGGCAAGTGGTAGATATAAATAGCTTGTCGCTTGGCCGTCAAGGGACGTTTTCCTTTGTGGCTGAGTGGTTAACGCCTCGCACTCAGGTTTCAAAGGTCCCAAGTTCGATTCCGCGTGCCGGAGTCTTCTGCATTTTTTTCTTTCTTGCGTTTTCATATATATAGACACGTATACATATACGGTGGGTGACTGCGACGTCGATGCCGGCGGCGGCAAAATCCAGCCGAGAGTGTCCATATAATTGCTACCGCAATAAAAAAAAAACGCCAGGCCTACAGGGAACGGGCAGCACAGTCAGCAAGTCAGAGCTAGACGAGCGGCCTTTCAGAGCCTTTTATAAACATTTTTTGGGTAGCTGCTACAACCATCCTGCTGGGTACCCACTACACCATAAATAGTTTCTGTGTAGTATAGGAGAGCCAGGTCACTATGCTACCCTTCGTCATGTTTTGGGGATGCATGGTATCCGCTACACACTTATTGGAATTTTGTGCAATGTTTTTATGCGGTGGCTGACGACGATGAAGATTTATGCCTGAAGTGGGTATGCGCCACAGTTAATAGGTAATCAAGAACATGTTTGCTAATGGGTTGTAGCATCAGACTCGTTACGCAATTTGCATTGTGTGACGCCTGGTAGTTCTTTTGATTTTTCTGAACGCTTTATTACTGATATCAACGCGATTTCTTTGCCGACATCAAGCTTGCCTAAGGCAGTTTAGAAACGAGTTCCAAGCACTGGTGTGGCTCAGCTTTATTATCTATTGTGGCGGCGCTAGACAAAAGTTTTTCTGGGACCTTTGGAAGCTGAATTCACAGCTACTGGAGGACACCATTCTTAAAGAGAAGGTACTAAAACGTGTCAGCAAAACTAAACGAAAGCAGTGAAATAACGATAAGTGCTCAATGGGAATACTTTAAAGTGATATTAAGAAGATGGCAATGGAAAGAGCCTGTGCAATTAGGTGAGAGAAGAGAAAGGAGGAAGAATTGTTCAAACATAATGTTACTGCATTGTTAGAGGAAGAGGCAAACTCACCAGGAATATTCATGGAAGATATTTGCAAGGCTAAGCATAAGCTGGAAGTGTGACATTGAGCGTTATAGGGGGGCAATAATTCGAGCTCGCGCTTAAAAGTTGGTTTGATAAAACACTAACAAAACGTTCACTGGGTGAAGAGAAGAGATATCCCGTTGAAATATCATAGCGGAAATATATCACAATGGTGTCGTTTACGCAGATAATAAGAGCATAAAAACCTTTTTTTTTCTAACTACTATCGAGATCTGTTTAAGCGAACAAAGGTTGACACAAAAACTTTTAGGGAGAAATTTTCACCTTTGTTGTCAAAAGTGCCCGAAAGTCGTGTTGTAGGGTTGGAACTGCCCATTTTAAATTTGGAAGTTGAACGAGCTATTGAACGGCTAAACCCAGGAAAGTCCCCTTGACCAGACGGGTAGAATGCGACCTTTTACAAAACGTTTAAGTGCAATTTTTTCCCCATTTTGACTTGTCTTTTCAATGAAGCTTAAAAGTATAAGATATTGCCTCCCAGCTTTCTGACGGCGCACACTATTTTAATCCCCAAAACAGCGGATAAAACTAAAGTCCGCTTTATAAAATCATATCGCCCCATTAGCTTAACAAATGTACATTACAAGATTTTTATACAAATAATATCTAAGCGATTACAGGGTGTGATAAAGGATATAGTTACCTTTATTACACATGGTGTAATGAAAGGAATAGATTCCACACACCAGACGTGCGGAATCCAAGGACTAACAATTGTGACCAATATACAGAAGGCCAGCGCTGTTCTAGAGTGCTGCGATGCGACTGATACATGCGTAGCAATGCTTCAGTTGGATTTAGAAAAAGCTTTTGATCTTGAAACACATGATGTTCTAATGAGTGTCTTAAATTTTGTAAACGTAGGCTGCAGTATTAAAGATGGGGTGGCTATGGCATATAAAGCGTTGTACCACGCGACTGATTGTTGCACACATTAAGTTGCAACGCTCTGTGTGTCAGGGCTGCCCTCTTTCACCATTGCTGTTCAGTCTGTTTTTAGAGAATTTCTATGCGAGTGTGATTAACAGAAGGGCCGTCTGTTGATTTAAACTGCATGAGAATAAATTACGATTACTTGCATATGCTGATGATGTGGCAGTTTTCTGTTCAGGTCGCAACAGGGTTAACGAAGTAGTCCATATATAGCAAAGCAGTCTTGTACGGGAGTTCGGTACACTGAAAAAAAATGCTTGGGATATTGGCATGGGGATTGTCCTTCCACTCCAGAGGTTTTTGCTAACATGCCATGAGTTAATCAGCCTGCGAAATATTTGGGTGTACCACTACAATTTTATCGTGACAGTGAGCCGTATTGGCGGCGGCAAGCCACTGAACTGCGTAGGACTCACGTGTGGTGAAGAACGAAACGAGGTGGGTGTTTTGAGCGTGTCCGCCTCGGAAAAAAGAAAAGCATTCCAGGCGTAAGCAGCTAAAACCTCCTTGAAACAGCCCGACAATAGAGCAAGAGGGGTGACAAACAATAGTCCTCGCCGGCTGCCAGTCGGGATATTGTGCGTGCCCCGCAAATGTTGACCTCTGCAACGTCACAAGGGGAGTCACGGTCTACGTCAACCACAGAAAATTTTGATTGCACCTAAATACTCGGAAGAGCACGCACCCTTTCTTTCAAACCAAATAAAATATTTTCTAGGCTACGCTCGTCGGTAATATTCGGTCAGAGGTGGCCCAGCATGCAGGACTATCAAACAACACAAGCATCTCGAATATCGAAATTCGGTGTCAGGGGTCCTTTAAAATGAATGGTGGTAAGTGGTGACGTGCAGGTTCTCGACAGCCTCCACCTTAATGAACAGCCCACAAATGGTTCTCAGTAAGGACAGGTGTCCTTCGCACTACGTAAGTCTTCCGGGAAGTGAAAGCCGCAGTTCGGCCAGTGCTACATATACTAACAAACACCACTTATTTTCACTTAAAGACAGAACCAAACGAACGAAGGACGTAAATGCTGCTATTGGTGTGATCACATGAGCAATACACTCCCCAACTTATGTTATTTTTCGGACTCGCTCACTGGACTCCGTGCCGACCGGTTGTGGCTCAGCGATCTCCGACGAAAGCACCGCTCTGGCCGTCCGGCTCATCCTCCGCCATCTCCTGACGCCGTGAAGCTCTCCCTGAGTGGTGCCGCGTCCTCGGACTCCTTCGACCGTGTCCATCTTTTCTATCTCCTCTTTACTTCTGTATGTGGGTATCTCTATCCCTATTGCTTTTAATCCCTCCTTACCCTCATCTGTCGTGAGCCACTGTTCAGGTGTCACGCTATGATGCAGACAGTTACGGGGCTCACTTTTATCTTGTTTTCTCTCTTTTAAGAATCGCTTGTGTTATTTTTCTGAAGCCCTAGGAACACTGAAGCGATTAGGTAAGACTTAAAAATTCAAACATCTTCAAAACACCAATTTCCGCTTCGGATGCACTTTTCTGGCACTCCATGCACCGTGGGGCTAGGAATGTGCACATACCACTGCAATTATGAGGAAAATGTCACGGTGTGCAAATGACGTCAATCGGTCGAGAGGGAACAAGCATGTATGTACATACGTTCCCGTATAGTTAAGCCGTGACCGCTCCATATTCTCGTGCCTCTGACGAGGGCTGTCCTAGAGCTGCAGTCATCTATGTGCCCTCCCCAATGGAATATAAGCAGGCATAGGCATGTATTTCCATGGATCACGCCGCAAGCGATAATTACGATGCGGAGAGTGAGACAGTGGAAAGAAGAAAAAAGCGGTAATTTTTTTTCTCTCTTCAGATGGCAAGTCACCGCAAGGCACGAATGCGTCACGCGCTGTTTTTCCGAGTCCCTCGGCAGTCGAAGAAATAAAGGTCGGCGCGCGCTGGGCGTGCAACGGGCGCTTTCTCTGCAGACGCGGTGACCGCCCTTCGTGGAAGCGACCCTGCAGACAGAGCAGGGCAACACCGGGCCCTACGGCGCACAGTTTATGTCCCCGTTTAGCACAGGGACAGTGACCGTGACCCCGCGGCTAAGGAGATGGGAGAAGGAGCCCAAGGAGCGCGCGCGCCATTTCCATTGTCGGCGCTGCACGCATGGCCGACCCTGCGCCGCCACAGTGCGCGCATCAGCGAGACCATGCCCCCCAATCATCTTCTCTCAGGCTCGGAGAAGAGCCCCCTGCGGGCAGCGGAAAATGCCGGACGCGTTCACCGGGCTGCGCTGGAACTAAGCACACAGGCAGTGCACAGATTTAACTCAAGCGTGATTTACACCGCGTTGCCGAAGCCTGTCGTCACCCACAGTAGTGATGTTACAAATACCGGAGTATTGAGGGACTCTGTTCCAAGACCGAAACAAAATAACGTTTGCCGGGACCATTCGGTCCCCACGTTCTGCTGAACTCTCCCCGCTTTCCGCGTTACTGATGTTCATCTGCTTACCACTCGACCTGCGGGAAGAATCCGTATTGACGGAAAAGAGCAAAAAAGGTAGCAAACGTACAAAAATTTAGTAACTTACAGGCTGAATAAATTTGTCTCAACTGCCATAAGGACGAAGCCATCGGCGACCATAAGCCGACTCCTCAAAAAAAGAAAAGAAAAATGTTGCAGCGCCATCTGTATATAAGTACAAAAACAGCCAATGTCCGCCATTGTGCAAGAGCATTTTCGTGCAATTGGCTGGCATGCCTAGCACCTAGATACTCAGATGGAAATGAAACGCCTATCTCGCGTTTCTACTTCTTTTCACTCGCGCTACCGAAGTGTTCTTGCGCGCTTTTTTTTAATATGTTTTCATGCACAATTACGGCGTAGCCCAGCCTTGCTTCAACACTTCGGGGTTTTTTTCAGCGTTGCTGGCACTTATGCAACTCGTCAATACTACCACATGCATGGACCTCAAGACAAAGAGTAAATACATATGGTGAAAGCATTGAGTAGCCAGTAGGATTTTCACAAATACCGGAGTATTGAGGGACTCTGTTCCAAGACCGAAACGAAATAAGGTTTTGCCGGGACCATTCGGTACCCACGTTTTCTTGAACTCACCCCGCTTTCTTCCGTTCTTCAGCCAAACACAAGGAGTGCCAAATAGGCCGCAAGACCTCACCAAAGTTACTTGGAGGTCCAGGCACTGAAACTCTCTAATGACCAATCATTAATTCCTACTAACTCTGGACTATTTCCTTTTATTTGCTACCACGTGGTCATTTTATAAGGTTCAATCTTCACTTATGCTTAAGAACAAACTAATAAATCTGGCCGTGCAAGCAGCATCCATACGATCCCACAGGGAAGTGAAGAAAACAAAAGAGCAGCGCCCCTCGCCGCAAATATGGAAACGACGCAGAGAAAACGAAGGCAAGCCCAAATACCCAATGCGCGGCGACGATTGCGGTTCCTTTGTGCGCATGATACGAGGCGCTGCCTCCAGCACCGTGACGGGTTCGGCCCGCCGAGACTGGTGCGGTCCCCGTCTAGCGCAGCGCCGGCCGAGCGTGACAGCGGCGAGGCGACACCTACTCGACAAGGAAGGCGCGCACCTTCTCTCAGACGCCGAGAGGTCAACTGCTCGAGGACCCGGATCAGCGACGACCGCAGACACAACTGTCGGCGACAAGGAACAGGGTTGCGCCATATACCAGCACGCCTCTACGATCAAGACACGCATAAAATGCAGGGCTGTATTAACCTTGCTCCGTCGTGGGCTCAGCGTGAACGAAGATCTTGCTTGTCTGTCTTATTCAATAAATAAATAAATGAATAAATCATACAAACTTATCATACGTTTCTTCTCATTCTGCGTGTAAATTCACGACGTTCTGATCCAGAGACACCTATCGGACAACACCGTAGCGGCGGAGAAATAAGCCAGCACACGAACTGCGCCTTACTGCAGTTTCGCTGCCACTGACTTAATTTATCATATCGACAAGAAGATACCGATCGTTATTTTTTATGACTACGCGTTTGTTTGTGCATTCAGGTACGTTCCCGAATAGAGAATAAATAAGGGTCAAACAGTCAGCAACTCACAAACTACCCGTCGCACCGCTAAGTCCCGTGACGTGTTATATAGCAATGCACATTAAAAAAAATGGACGGGACAACGCAAAATAGAGGCCGCTTTTGCGTTCTCCCGTGCAGTGCATTCAGCGTTCGGCGGCTTGTGCGATTTGTGGGCTGCTTAAAACGTTTTCGACCAGTCCCGACCGGCGCAACGGGATCCAGGAAACCGAAAGAAACTGCAAGACTACGCACGTGGCAAGTGCGGAAAGCCAGGGAGGCAAGCGAGCTGTTCAGGACACACTCGCGGTCTGAGGGCACACAGCTTGTCTGCACGCTCTGAAAAGCAAGCCAGCTACCGGACGAAGGGAAGAAAAGAAATGCCGCCACAGAATAATCCGACACCCTCCAGTGCACCACGAGAAATACCAGCGGCCGCTTTTCATTCCTCGTCGACATTTTTTCCCCGCTTCTCTCTCTCTCTCTCTCTCTCTACCACCTTCCAGCGATCATCGCTTTTAGGCCGGCTTCGGGCAACTATGATGACGTCATGACGTACGAAAGAGAGAGAACAAAGCCCACAATGACGCTGTACGGACAAGATTGTCGTGTGCCAATGTGGTTTTGTCGGTTTTTCCGATCGCGGTCAACATCTTGACGATATAGCGCAGTTAATTGTAGACACTTCGGCCGTTTCGGCACAATTTAGCGGCAAAGAGGTCAGCATCAGCGTGTATACACCGCAACGACCCTAGATTGCGTATGCGAATTGATACGATTGCGGAAGACGCTTCTTTGCGTGTGACCGAGCGATTACATGTTTTTTTTTTTTTCTGGTGATAACAGCTGAACATTCGCAAGTCCAAAAAACGGTCCGCGTGCTTGCAACACTGGTCGAAAAAAACAAAAATGGCTCCGCTTAAAAGGGTCAGCGCGACACTTTCGCTTGGGGCTGTGCTGAAGTTTCTCGATTGCGGCGTCGAATCGCGTTGCTTCGTCAAAGGCGAAAGGTATACTTAGCCGCGGAGCAACTCATTCTCATCGGTCCAAATAATTTTACGCGCCAAACTAAAAATCATGGCGCTTTGCGCGCACACATCGAGCCTTTTCTGCAAGCCGCATCAGATGTACCTTCAGTTAGAACCTGCCTAGTGAGCCCGATATTGAAGAAGGCAACTGCTAATGTGTAGCGGGTCTCTTCGAAAGGGGCTAGCACTTTTGTGCTGCGTGGCTACGCTGCTACAGGCAAGGCCTCTACAGTTTTCGAGGTAACTACGCTACGACTCGGGCTGCCGATCGCATATATCACACTGGGTTCCACTGTCCTGTGAAAAACTCAATACCTATGCTGTTCATTTGATTAAACAAAGCTATGCCTTGGCCAGTGTGTCTTGAGATAAAGCAAATAATAGTTTCGATTGTAATATGAGTGCAGCTTTCTTTTTTTTTTTTTGCGATCATGTTACGAAGTTTCTAATGAATAAGGTCGTCCGCTTCCGAGCACTTGCTTGTTTGAGTTGGCAAGTTGATATTCAAAGTAGATATGTGCACGCACTCGACATACGCAACGAAAGCACGCACATAACAGATACGTACGAACATATATAAACGCACGCTACACACGCGCGACCTTCACGCGCGAGTTTGTGTGCGTGTATATACACACGTGCCAAATCAAAAATGTTTGGAGGGAAAGACTACAGCACCTTAGTTTGAGAATCAGTAGCACAATACCTTGCGCAGAAAACAAGCATATGCGAAAAATGCAGTCCCACACGTAACGCAACCAATTTCCTAAAGCGCTTGCTTATGTAGAAGAAACTATATAGTAGCCTGAATGCTGATAAACACACACACACACACACACACACACACACACACACACACACACACACACACACACACACACACACACACACACACACACACACACACACACACACACACGCGCGCGCGCGCGCGCGCGCGCGCGCGCTCAATAACGGTCTGCTCAGTCGTCGCGAGCGAATTGATTGGAACGAACTGTTTACCGTGGTGTCGATCGTGCACTTTCTTACCAATGCGCAAGTTTCTTATTTGCACCATTCTCCGTCGTGCGTATTCTGCATCCTTCTGGAAGTGATACAAAGATACGTTAATTTCCGTATTCCCACTGCAATGCCACGCTTTGCTGCACACTGCAATTGCATTTTTTTGGACAGTGCTTTTTTTTCTTTTTCAGGATCGCCAGTGCGGCATAACGAAAATAAAGTAACGATGCGGCCGCTCGTCAGCGCGCGCAACGTGGCAACATACGTATACTTTCAAGGTTGACCTTGTTAGCGCAGTTTTCAGGAGCGGCTGCTAGACGGCGAAAGCTTAGTTGGAGTGGCGAATAGAAAATGGCATGATGCCGCAGAGTCATTTTCGCAAGACGGAAGATTCGCATTTCAAATGCGAAGCATTTCTTAGTGAACTTCAGCGAGTTTGATCTATCTATCTATCTATCTATCTATCTATCTATCTATCTATCTATCTATCTATCTATATCTATATCTATATCTATATCTATCTATCTATATCTATCTATCTATCTATCTCTATATCTATCTATCTATCTATCTATATCTAGCCACCTACGACTTTAGCTCACCTGGTCGTTTGCATAATCGAATCTATAGCTAAATTGGTATGGCCTAAGATAATTGTATGACAAGCGTAAGTGACTAGTCATAAGATGAAAATCATGACATTAACATGAATGTCACGATTTACATGTCATGGTCTTGCTCCTCTTTTGGTGGTTTCGTTCAAATGACATATAGCAAAACTTGCATAGTATGACATGACTGCATGGTAAACATAAGTGACGGGCCCTCACGTGGAAAACATGACATGCGTGTCATGTGAGAACATGACTACATGCCACGCTCATGATGCGCTGATGGTCGTTTCGCTAGCTTCACATATACCAAATTTGGTATTACGTGACGTGAATGAATTATGAAGGAATATGACTAGTGCGAACATGATAATCATGACATGAGTATAATGTAAGAACATGACTACATGCCACGTTCATGATGGGCTCGCGGTCCTTTCGCTAGCTTAACATACACCAAGTTTGGTATTACGTGACGTGAATGAACGACGAGCACATTTGCAGGGCGCAAACATGATTATCAGACATGGAAGTCATGTAGGCATAATTTACATCCGCCTTGTAACGTTGTGCTGATTTTAATGTCACAATTCAACCTTCCTCATGCATCCGTGCATCGCATATAATCGATTCCCGCTGTACGCGGCATCTACCTCTTTTTTCTATGCCGAAGAGATGTAAGACGCGCCAAGCGAATAAGAGTTGTCTTAAATGCAAAACATTCATTGACAGGCAACTATATCTGTGCCCAGACCGCAAATAAGGTTATAAATTTCTATGCCTTCTTTGCTTCCCGCATCATTATCAAACAGTTGCGCACTGCACAATTTATCGGTGCAGTGCAGAGTCATCAGTATTCGACGGGGTGTGCTGTAGATTTCAACGACGAATGAGTCTCTCAGCCAGCGTGCAGGAGAGGTGGAAGCTTTATTCGCCATTCAAACACGTGCCAATCGCAAGATGCGACATCCTCAACCTCAAAAACGTGCCGCCCCACCGGTCCAGTAGCAGGTATACTCGGCCGCTCACCCGCAGGTCGCGGGATAGAATCGCGGCTGCATTTTCGATGGAGGCGAAAAGCTTTAAGCCGGTGTGCTCATATTTGGGTGCACGTTAACAAAACCCCAGGTGGTCGAAATTTCCGGAGCCCTCCACTATACGGCGTCTTTCATAATCATATGATCGTTTTGGATTGTTAAACTTCAGATATCAATCAATCAATCTAAGTGAAAACGTGCCACACTTTTAGGTAAACAAGAGGAACGCGCAGCCAGAATTGAGGTGACAAGTTATCCTTTATCGTAACCTTATCACTGGCATCTCTTTTCAGCCTTGAACTGCACATGTGCTAACATTTTTATCATGTGACACGAGGACTATGGCAATGACACGTACAAGACGTCTTAATATACCTGCCCATTTCATTTCTGCGTCTTTGACGTAAATGGTAGCTGGCGCGTGCTCGTGTGCTCCACCGCGTTCATGCTATGAACTGTGACACACGTAGTAATCATTGCAGAGAGCTACTTAGCTTTAGCATGATGGTGGTGGAGTGGTTATGGAGTATCGAGCAGTGCTGAGAGACCGTATGACGTGATCCTTCCATCGAGTGCGTAATTCCTTTTTAACTGCGAGCTTTTCCGCCAGACATCTGCACATGGGTCTATGCATACAATGGAGAAAGTCCCGAACGGTTCGCAAAGAGCTATGGGTTCGTACTACATCGAGTTACTAGAGCCGCAATTTTTAAAAATACAACACAGCATGCTCAATTATATTTGGAAGTCGGTAACCGTTCCTTCGTGTTCAGGGACACATTTTATGCGTGTCAATTGTAAAAAAAAAAAATGCGCCTCAAGAAAATCTGGCAAAGCTGGCTAAGCCGTAAAATTGTCGGTACACGGGAAAATGAGTGCGTAACTACGAACTTCAATGGTCTAAATAAAAATTATACATTCGACTAAGCTACTTCTAACGTCTACATGCTGAATATTCGAAACGGTATACCCACACCCAAAGCAATGTACCTCTAGCGTCTGCCTCTTTCCTCGGTTATAACGACGCTTTCTTTTACGGCGGTAATGAAATCCAAAAAAAATTACGGCATATTCACGGGGTGAATGATGATGAATGGGCGAAGCTCCGGAGGGATTCATCGGTAAACTGTGAATCTTCCGTGTAATTCGCCCAGTCGATCATCATGTAAAGACGTGAGAAATGCTGTGTGTGTATATACACAAATCAACTTTTATTTGTTCTTAGACGATGGATGGCTTGCGATGTCCCTTGCCTCGCGCGCTCGCACATCGGGATTCTTCAGTCTGCGAGCGCGCGCTGCTGCCGCCTTGCGCTCTCTCCGCTGTGCAGCCTTATCCATCCGGCGACTCCGAGCGCGCGCCAACAGCGAACGGATTTTATTACAACGCTCCCCCTAGCGTACGTCGCCGCACTAAATCGAACGATTACCTTCAACCAATGACACGCGCCATATGTGACATCATTCCTATTTTATAAGATCTCGCGTCTTTCATCAACTACAAGTACCGCTTTCTAGTTTATAACATCTTGCATCTTTTCATCATCAGCTACAAGTACCACCATCTAGTAAACACTACAAGAACTAAACTAGAGGTGACTACATACAGGGGGACGGTACCGCCATCTAGTGAACACTGCAAGAACCAAACTAGAGGTGGCTACATACAGGCTACAGGGGACGCACACCCCACGCCCTAAGGAGCTTCGCCCCTAATATAATATTTGCATCTTCTATACAGACATGCGACTAAGCAAACAACTTTGCTTCAGCAAGTTCTAGAAACAGCGCATAACGAAGTGGATGTCTAATGAAAGTGTGCTGCTTTGAACTTCAAAAAAAGATGCGTTTAGTAAATCGCAAACGTTCTCGTACTGAAAAAAACTGTAAAACACTCCTGAACTAAAGGAAAATAGCAGGGTATATTGTCGTCTCTGTTCCTTCTTTTTTTTTGCTGAACACGCTCGCCTTTGCTGAACACTCTTGCAACCACCGCTTCTACGCGAGATCTTTTGAAGAACACAAAAACGCACATTCGTCGGAGCCTGCGTCAGAGCACACCTGTATATGCGCTTGCGTGAGATCCGCTGGAACACAGTGTACGTGTTTCGCACAATTGTCCAAAGCGGTTGCATAAACAATGGTTACCAAGACGGAAGCAAACGCGTTAAGCTTTCCCGTTTAACTTGCCACGACGAAGGGAGATATATATATGGAGTTTAATGTCCCAAAACCACCATATATTATGAATGGCGCCGTATAGTGGAGGGATCCGGAAATTTCTAACCACCGGGGGTTTTTCGACATGCACCCAACTTTGAGCACACGGGCCTACAGCATTTTCATCTCCGTCGAAAATGCAGCCACCGCGGCTGGGATTCAATTCCGCGACCTGACGACGAAGGAAGAAAACACTTTTGATAGATTTCGTTGCACGTGCTTATGTATAACAGGTTCATAGTTTCTGTGCAAACATTCTGATTATTTTTACTATGCCACACTTAATCCAAAGCGTTCATGGCTTTTAATCTTACTTGCTTCGAATGCCGTTGCACCGAAAATCAGCCTCTAGCAATTGTAGGCGTATTCGGTGCAATTACGAAAAAATTAAAACGCACCAAGCTTATACTGTGAATTCTCACCAGCGCCACCATAACGACCGAACGCTATTCGTGTTCTAAATTTCCTACAATTAAGGAGATAATGCGATAAGACGAAGACCGCAAAGTATATGGAACTGGGTACTCAAAGATTATTCCTCAGTGTATTAAACTGTTCAAACGTAAAGTGGTTTGTTGGAAAGCGAATATAATTGTTTACAACTTTTCGACCTGCGTTTGCGACGATATGTTGTCTAAAAAAAGGTGTGCAACTGGAAACAGAGAGTTTCTTCACGAATAGTATACCTTGCGTTTTGAGTACTGGAATCACTACCGTAATATCTATCTTCAGCACGTAATTGCTTGCATGAGTCTTTCTTTTTCTTGGTCACCTATAATCTCGCGCGTTTTTCCTAGAGGCGTAGTCTGTGTAGGTGATGGTGGTGATGATGGAGCAGGCGGATTCAGCCTGTCATAGATAGCCGGTCGTTTGTGTATTCAACCCAAATCTTTTGTCTGATTCAAGTGCAGGCATACATTGCGCTTAAAAACGGCTACATAGTGTCTTCACAATGACACAGGCACGTCTCCAAGGAGTAAGTATTTTCGACATCCTTAAATCTAAAACGGTTAAATAACCACTTCGCTAATAACCCACTGTTACCCGTCGCCATCTCAACGGCACCCTTGAGCATTTATCAATAAATACATCATGGCCACTATATATATGCCTAATCAACAAGCCCGAGCCACCCTTGTAAAGTGCTTCTTTTTAGTTTTCGTTTAACTTGGGAGAACACGTAATGTCAAGCACGTCGCGTCCCAGTTTGTATACACTGGCTATCCCTTTGTAATTTCCGCAAATTCAACCTTGACATCAATTGTAATGCAAGACTAAATCAGTGAATTTTCCATATCTGCAAAGCCAATTTTCACGTTACATTTTGCCGTGGCTGCCGTTGCTACGAACGCGTTTTAAAGAACGAACAATAGGATGAAATAATTGCATAGACCGGTCAACTCAGAAAGTGCGCCTTAATTCTAAGCACTTCACTATTTTTTTCTTGAGATTTACACGCACGCACAAGGCCGGTGACGTGTCAAGATATATATGTTTCCTTCAAGGTTCTCTGGTATGCGCAGCTATTTCCAGAACGCGCAAGAGAAAGAATGCCAAGTTTTCAGGCGGTTTCCGCTTTCCAAAAGCGTTCGTCAATGAATTCACTAATATACCGAAGTTGCTCCTTTTTACTTTTAGGCACCGGAAGCCCTTCTGTCATTTCGAACAGTTACGATCAAGCAAAGCACGTGTCATACCTTTAGAATATACGCAAGTGATCAGCTAGAGCAACCTGTACACAGACATCCGTAGGCTGCCTAGCAACCATATGCTACCCGAAACATAGTGCAGATGGAATTCAACTAACATGGACTACTTTGAACAAATGACTCATCAGAGTGCGCGACAACTGGCACATATATATGCTTGCTCCCGTGTTCCTTTCGCAAGGAGGGCACATGAAAGATATAGTGCCGGTGCAAGCAGCAGTCGCTGATGCACTTGTAAGTGGCGTGGGGCGGTAAAATGCTTCGTAAAAAGGTGCTCTGCGGGCCTGACCCACACGAATAATTTACACTGCAGCGTGCTGACACGTACGTAAAAGCAGTAATCGCAGAAAGCAATGATGAACGATGCAAGCCATTCCCGCTTTTGTGCATCGGTAAGCCACCGATATGACACGTCACATACTGAAGAGCGAGGGCGCCGCTCAGCAAAAGCAAAGCGAGCACATGCGCAATCATAACTGCTGGGGAAGCAGCACGAAGAACGGGAATTCCCTTCACAGTGAGATATTGTTCTCATCTAAACACAAAATACGTTGTGCTGCGCATGTTCCCCTTCGTGTTCCGCTGCAGAGCTGCCATAGTATATCACCTGAAAGAAATCACTGGATTGTTGGCCGGCGCCGTAGTTTGTCCCTTCATTTTCGTATTCTGTTCTTCGTTCAGTTTCCCCCAGCACATTATCAAGCAACGTACATAAGTGCGTGCGCGTCTACAGAACATGTCACGTTGAAGAGACACCGTGAAGCGAGTAATGCAATGATAATATCCGGGCACAATCCAAAACCACGACAATATTATGCATCACGCGCCATGACGCAAAGTTTCGGAATTTTCGACCATCAGGTGTTAATGTGCACTGCTAATAGTACCCAGGCTAATATAGCATTTCGCTTCCATGCAGTCAAATGCGACAGTCGCGGTTAGGATCGGACGCGCGCCTTTTGAGTCAGCAGCCAAACAGGACCACCGAGTCGGACAAAGCTGAGCACAGCTGGAGCTTGGATTTCACGAAGGGATGACCATGCTTGCATTCGATAAATCAAGAATGTGGTAAAATGGATAGACTACTTTTTTTTTCATTTGAAAACAATAAAGTTCATTGTCTGTCTGTCCTTCGAAATTTAACACTAACATAGCAGCACCGCACAAAAACTACCGCAGCATTGTGTTCGCTGCTAACCCACGTCCGCGCGTGTGAGAAGTCCCCGAGGGTGGCTGGGACGTGGAGCCTCCGGGTGATGCAGGTCAACTAGACGGTCAAGTGAACGTATACGATAAGCTATTGATATGCGAATACGTGGTCAACCAATGCAGAGATTGTACGAGCAGGCCAAGCAAGCGAGTATCGACAAGACGATCAGTGCCACATCTGTAGCATAAACAAATAATTAAAACGCCCTCCATATAGTGTTCCTTTGGGAGCATTTACAGGGATAGTAATTCATCGCCAGAGCGCCACCGACTATTCAGTGCATGTCGTAGGTGTGGCATACAGCCACATAAGCATTAAACTTAGGGTAGCGACTACAGCAGCTATAGATGATTTAACGCGTCGAAGTGGTATATCGCTTACGGTGCTCGGCTACAGTCCCGAAGGTCACCGCTTCGATCCCGGCGGCGGCGTTCGCATTTCAATGGAGGCGAAATCCCAGAGGACCGTCTGTATTATGCGATGTCAGGGCACATTAAAGAACACCAGACTGTCGAAATTTCCGGAGCGCTCCACTAATCATACAGCGGTTTCACGACATTAAACCCAGGATTTACATGATTTAACGTAATCGAGAAAACCTGCAAGCAATAAACTGTCGGTGTCGAAATTGCAAAAGGTACATTAAATGGGGCTTGGCGCGAATATAGTTCTGATAATCCGGGTTGATAACAGTTTTGAACAGGATGAATACGTGCCACGGGTTATGTAAATTCCTTCGTTGGATCAACAACTTCGTATAATCGGCTTTCGTTCCGAGTTTTAACTGTATACCAAAAGCGCTTGCACACGTGAATCACCCCTTTCACGGTAAAAAAAAGAGCAATCGGGTAAGATGTGGTTTTAGATGACGTCACGAATCGAGTGAGAGGCTGACAGGAGCCCGCCTACGATGCTGCGGCGATGACAGCCCCGACGTGTTCGCGTGTATACGACGGTTCCACGAGGCGCGCGGCCACGCTTGCATGAAGTGCATGAATGGAGTCCAGTCCGTACAGAAAATTGCGTGCCAAGACAGTTCAGCGCACGCCTCGGAGCAAGCGGAGAGAGGAAAAATAAAATGCCAGGAGAGGGTTTCGAATGGAGGGTGCGAGACGCCGGCAGAACCCGCGGCGAACGTAATGGACTTCATTAGACACAGTTGGCCTGGTCGCTGCACTGGCCACCCTCCACAATACGCCGCTCGACGCATCGTGACAGCGCTTAGACGAAATGCAGCCAGAGAGATAACAGTAATTACACGAAAATTCACGTGGCGTTCCGGCCTCATTAAGACTACACGCATACGAACGGACAAAAGACGGCGGTCGGCCAAAGAGTAATGAAACACCCAAGCACTCGCTCCTATCGCGCGGTATGCTAATGGTGGTCCTTTGAAATAGGCCGAGACAGCGGTCATGTCAAAGGGACACCGAGAGCGTCTGCAGCACAGCGCAGTATATATGGTGTTGGATACTTTAATGTGAAAAAATAGAAATTAAAAAAAAAAGTCACAGGGTTGTTCGAGCATGTGTGCAACACATTTGAGTGAGGAAAACCAAACAGAAGAAAACCCGACGCCAGGAGGGAATCGTATCACGATTCTCTCCAGCACGGGTCGCACGCGGCACCAAAGTCCGCGATGATGCCCACGGCTAGCAGGTGGCGCCCCCCACGCGCCAGTGGCACGCATCCGTCGCCGCCCCAGGAAACAACGCGCGCGAGCGCTTTGCCATCGCGGACCCAAACTGGTTTTCGCGAACGTGTCCACCAGCCCCGCCTCGCCAGGAGGGGGCTCCTCTTCGACGAGCGCCGTGCTCCTTCCGGTATCCGTCACTGATGGCGCGTGCCCCGCAGCACCAGTCGTGAGGCACCGCAGGAAACTGCGAAATCGTAAACACGCTGCCCGACCACCCAGAGTCACCCCGAAGGGTGCAGTGATTTTCGCGAAGCGGCGAGCGCAAAGAATCACTTTGGCTCAGCAGGTTGCGATGAGCCAAGACCGTCACCTGATTGGGCGCCGTGCGCATCAGAACAGGTGACGCGCAACTGCGACAGATCACCACCGGCACGCAAGACGCCGGTATAACCCGATGTTCGCCATCAGAGATTAGCACCACAAACCGCACGCCTCGGACCACGCAAGAACACTCCCGATTCTGCGAAGCAACACAAAATAACCATCGTGGGTTGCAAGTAGGCAACACCCACCCGAGCGAATACACCTACACTCAGGCACCAAAGGATTACAATTCCCCATATACATGTATATCGCACACTGACGCTTACTACGCTCGAGATCAAGCGCCGTTGGTCAAGGTGAAACAGTCGCAGAAACCGGCCGAGTTTGCCCGTGAAGTTCGCGAAAATCCGAATCGCCAAGGATTTGGAGCTTGTCAAGTTAAAGCTGTCTCAGCTATCACGACTTCTATTGTTTGCGGAAAGCAAACGGGAACGGCACGCGAACAGCAAACAAATCGAATGCAACATACGACAAAAAAAAAAAACAGATTTCCAGCTTCGAAACTGCGGTGTAGCACGATGAAGTACTATTACTTTCCTTTTCTATGCGACAGCAAAGCCCGCAAGCATACGTGTTTCGTTCTAGCATTGGTAGCGTAGTCTGTATTGATGAATATGGAGCCTCCTTAGCGTAATCGCATAATTTCCTTTCTTGCCTCAATTCTTTTGAGAACGGAGCACAGAATCGGGTTGGGATATACGAGTATGTTAGGCCGTGACAGAGCCAGAACACTGTACTGTACGTATAGACCGTATTACTAACTTTTGTGTACGCGTTATCCAGTTGACTATGTATTGCTTTGCAACACGGTACCACAATGGGCCTTTCCCACGACAAAGAATTCGAGGCACTCTCAACTGTTACGTCTCAAAGCGACACCTGCACTCTGCTCAGAAGCAATGAGGTAGCTGAAATGTAACTGAAGCTACCTCATACCAAACTGGCGACCTAAACCATGCAGGGATTCATATTTTCAGTTCCATATTGGCAATAACGTTCAAGAATGAATAAAACAAAAGCTCATACTCCCACACATTTCAATATTGACGACGCTGTCTTTGCTGCAGAATATGGCCCCAAAATACTGCGCCCACTTGATCTTTGGAACAAAATTAGAAAGTTACCGAAAAATAAGAGTGGCAGAAAGAACATTGATGTAGTTTGCATTTTGAAAGCGAAGGCAACACATTCACGTCACATTTAAGTACGGGTGAACATCGTTCAATAGTGTGAAATGTTGCTCGTGATTTTGCACTTGCGACATCGCCGGAGCTAAAATTGTTTATAGTGGTCCCACACATGAGCTTCATGGTGTAGATTGTATACGTGCTAACGAACTATCCGAAGAATTCACTCGAGCGACGTAAACAAGGAATTAGTAACAACGTGGCACGCCCAACATACGCTGAGGTGATGAACTTGCTTTTGTTTTATACATACAAAAATAATCCGATTAAGCATGATCTTTTTTAGCGTCACTGGTTTTTCATACTCTGTCTCAAATACTGTTTGAATAAGGCAAGGACAACATTAAGTGTTAAACTAGAAGCTCGCAAATGAAAATATCGTGGTTATCGGTATACACTCCAATTGCAGCCGTCAGTTGACGCTGAACAAAAAGGGAAAAAAGTACGATATTGCAGAAAGCCATGTTAATAATTATCGTCAACGTTTGTTTCGATGAAGTCAGCGCTGACATATGAGTAACGACAATTTTCCGAGGCATGACGAAAGGCAATATCTGCCGCAGCACATTGATGTTACCTAAGCGCATGCAGTATAGTAAAACACTCAACAGGTCATACCTACTCAAGGTTACGCATTTTTGTTGTTATTTCACCAAACTTGAGCTTATTTTGGGCACCTGTGCCATTAGCTTTGTTTTTATTATTGGTCAGTGCAACGCGACTCATGTAAAATCTACTTCAGCTCTTCTACTGCACGTTCTCGGTTAGACAATAAATAAATGTTAACAATAAGCAAATGATTGAAACGTGATCGTAAGAATGACGCCTAAACTTAAAGCTGCGATTGGTATTCCGCATGATTATCGTTTACTCTTTGCCCGATCGCTCGCCGCATGTTTTTTTTTTTTTTTTCGAATGGTGGGAAAGCGTTTCCGCTTACTGACAGCCCCGTTTTTTATTTGTTTTTACACCGTGCACACAGCTGTGCGCTCCAAAGCTCTTGCGAGTCTTATCAAATCAGTGTTACCTCAAGCGATGAACCATTCACAAATTTGAGAAACAGTTTCGTTGCATGGCGGAGATTTCTTTCCGGTTTGCCATCAAGTCGCAAGAATTTCACACGGTTCGTAGCCTGGTGCGAGGTCTGGCTTTTTGGCTGCACCTCATAGTTCTCTCGATACGAACCAAATTATCAATATCTCGTGACGTCACAACATGTCGACTAACGCGTGTTTCCAGCTTCTAACTTAGAACTTCAAACTTGCGCGAAATAAATACTTTTCGATACTTTGCTGAGAGTCGGGGGAAAGCTGACGTGCGAAGTCGCATTTTTCTGAGCAACGCCGCCTTGAATTGTAGTTCAATGACAGGATAAGCTGCTTCGGTATTTATTTTAAGCACAGCCAACCAACCAGCTTTTTGCTAGTATATTGCTGGTAAGGCGAACGAATATTTGCTTACAAGGCAGGCAGCGTTGCTACCATAAGAGAACTGCTGTGCAGATTAGGCAAAACGTGATATCAGTAATTTATACATTATTACGTCAGTAAACTGTAGAAAAACAAAAATGTTGGCTGATAAAATCGATACACACTATCAAGAAAGACGCGGAATTTCGGCACCTACACACCGCGTGCTACAAGACACAGCGCACGAAGAATGTAAGGGGGGAAAATTGGTTGAACACTCTGCGGGAGAAGGACCGGTTGTCAGGTAAACAAGTAGTGCGGGTGGGCGTTCATCAATGATTTCACACGAAATGCATCAAGAAGGGTGCCCAGAACAAGCGCGTCACAAGCAGCACCTCTAAGCGCCTATCCACTCAAGGCCAAAACGGTGGCGCCGCTGTGCGCTTTCGTCATTGTTTCATCTCACTTTCTGTGCCTACACGGCCCGCCGCTCCTCGTCCGGGTGTATGCGGCCCCCGCGCACCATTCACGTTACCCCACGCCCAAGGCGACCGCGCGGGCACGGCTGTATTTGGATGTGACCCTGCGTAGGAACCGCCTTGCAAGAGCAAGCGGCCGTGATTCACAACGGTGGCGCGGATGTGACTGCGTAGGGGCAGCCGAGCCGCCGTAGGGGCGTAGGCATCTGCAGACAGCACGCAAGTACGGCTCCGATTACAGCATGCTGCCAGGCCGAAAGTGGGCTGGCGGTGGCACGCTTACGCACGCACAGGCGTAAGCTCGCCCTTCACCGGACTCTATTCGGCAGCAGAATCACAACGACAAATTGCCGGTGAATTGCATTCATTTGGTGCAAACAGCATGGTTAGCGCGGACACGTCAGACGGACTGCTACGAACAGGCAAAACTTCACGTGTTCGCACCGTCAATGCCTTCGGCTGCGTTACTAAAGAAGGGTCGTTAGCACGCAGCGTATTTTCGTCGTACGCACGCCAAGGTAGTAATTAGGCGCAACAACGCAGCGGGGTGCTGCCATCCATGGGTAGCCAACAGCCCGAAACGTTGTTTTTTTTTTTTCAAATAAATTGTTGCAAAATCGCCACTTACATTAGGGAGCGCTGTCTCCAAGTCAAGCTACCAGGCTAGTCTGTCAAGTTTCTGAGCAGCGAGACCTGAAATAGAGGGAGGACAGATCCTCAGAAAATGGGTCATGCTTACAAAAGTAATGAACAGTGACCCAACAAGATAATCCCAGTTCATAGCCAAGGTTTAGCCAAGGGGACTGTCTTCATTGTCCACTATCACGTCCCCTTGTCGAAGTTTGGCTGGGAATCTTAACACTATTGATAAGGAACTGTATATCTTGTTTGGATGCCCTGAGCAAGACACTTTGAAGAAAACGCAGGGAGGTCAATTTAAGTTACAAAACTGGGAGCCTAGACAGCTGCGGGCGTACTAACTCCAGGCTAGATGGACGTATATGCGCACGGTTTTAGCTAGTTTTAGTGAGTATGTGTACAAGGATACATTGACATATCACTTTGTGCAGATTTAGAGCGGATCATCTACACAATGTATGTGATAAACGACACCAATAAAAAGGGTTACAAGAAAAAAAAACTTAACACAAAGATGGACCTGTGGCGAAGACGTGTTCATCAGTGACATGCTCATGACCAAAAAAAAAAGGCATTGTCGATTTATCTCTACAGTATTTCGGAAGCGATTCCGGAATGAGAAACACGTAGATGAATGAGCCGACAGGTATGATAAATACATTTCTCATTGGATAGACGTGATCACATCGCAATAAAACCTATGGGCAGCGAAGCCCGTCACAAGCGAGATTGGTTAACACCAAGACGAGGATTCCAAGGTAGACGTGTCCAAGGTGCCCTCGCACACGTTTACAGGTGCGTGCATAAGAAATAAATGACAGCATCAGGTTCTCCTGACCTTGTGGATTAGCGTAATCCAACTTGATAACGTAGGGTTGATAGCACGTCCGGTTCGCAGAGAAAAATGATCGGAATTGCTTGCCATTGCAGTGCACATGACCGACACAAGAATGGTACCAAATAAAAACAAGGACAGAGCAACGAAAACACGACAGTACGCAATTTGAAACAACTGCCTCCGTCCTACCAAAAATACACTGCTGCTTGAGGCGATTCATCGTATGCGGCAAGGAAATACACGTTTAAATAATAAGTAGGCTCACCTTTCAAGTTTTGTACCCGAGAAAGAGCTCAAATATAGTCCAGCATCAACCTCGTATGCACGGTGACAAGCTACACTGATCGGTCAAGGCAGCATTTCGGTGCACCAGCAGTTAGTTCACGAACGCAGGACATACGCACACCGCCGACTTCGCCTCGCGCAAGTCGACTGACACAGACAGATGCACTAGGTGCTGCGCGGTGTGCACAGTTCGTAACTTCCTAAAATGGTAAAAAAAAATAAACTACGCCGGTGGTACTGGCGCCATCTAGCGTGCACGCTTAGAAGCAAGTCACCGCGACACCTGTCGTTCGGAATGAGAACGAGATGTTAGGGTGGGATTGGCATCCTGAAACCGGTGACGTTTCGGATGCAGTTTGCTCTCGCGGACTGATGGGATCAATTACATTTCTGGGCGTAGCATCCAGTGTTGTTGGAACTTATTTTATGAGATGTTCAACTTGTAATGCTCAACAATTATACGATTTTTTTAAATAATAAGGGGATTGTTTTTTGCTTACGTAAATGAAAGAGGGATGGGTAGAGTCACGGGAAAGAAACGGGCAACAAAAAAGCAATTCATTTGAATAAACAGCCTCCTGTAACGCGATTTCATTCAGACAGGTTGCAAATGAGCAAGCCGTGAAATATCACAAAATATTTTCTGGTTGGCTTGGTACCTACTGGGGTACTGGCTTCAGCCAGACAAGCTTCACTATCGATTACAACAGAACGGGGTTCAGTACTTTAATTCGAAGCAGAAGGATTATATTTACATTCAGAAGTTCACCTCCCTGTTGCAGTATTTTCGCCTGCTGCATGACGCGGAGCATGCTTCACTGCACTACGCGTGCCAGACGAGCCCAATCGGAGACGTGCGGATCCCACTCACCCAATGTATGCCCACCGGAACCGCGAAAACACCAGAAAACAAGAAAGATCGCGTTAGCAGCAAGGTCTTTCTGATAATATAAATGCAATAACATATGCCACCCCACAAATCGGGACTTCGGCGTAGAGACACGGATGCCTCTGTATGCTTGGAACTCGTCGCCGAGGGAATGTCTGGCACGTGAAGTGAGGTGAAGCACACCGACAGGTGTCAGGTAAGAACTGCCGACAACACTTTTGTGAGAACAAAAGAAGCAAACGCTTGCACTTTTAGCGCGCCTGATGACGTGGCGCTGTAGAGACGTGTACGTGCTGTCTGCGAAGCTGCTTATGACTTCCGGTCAGGGAGAGCCGTGGCATGGTCAACCGAGCGACATTGAAGTCCACAGCGCCATACTTTCTCTGAACTGAGCCAGGCGTTTTATGCAGTGGTTCACACCGACTCAATTTCCAGCTGGATCATTACTAATGTATGAACATTAGGAACTTCGTTATAAGGAAAAAAACACGAAAAGCATGCTTCTGTTCCCGCTCCATAATGAGTAAACTAGCTAGCATGAGCCGCAATACTGCATTTATACCACGCACGGTGACCCTAAATCAAACCACCACTTTTGGCTATAGAAGTCGGTTTACCATTTGCTCCTGGAAAAGGGTAAAAGTCAAGCCATTGAAACTGCATTGAGCAATACACAAATTAAATGTCATTGTTTCGACCGAAATTTGGAACATTGTTTACGCAAGCTTATTTTATGGCAGCGGTATTCTGCGTGAATAGAGCAAGACTATACCAAAGGGGATATAGTTGTGCTAGCTATTAGCTACGGGTTCATTTTACAACAGCGCAAATGAAACATCCAGTTTTCAGCGTGTTTCGTCCTTTGCGCTCGTTCAAAATGAAGATGAAACCACTGATCAAGGCGGTAAGGATATGCTGCCGCGGACGAGGGTCACAGGAGTCCGAGGACGGGGCACCACTTGCGAGAGCTTTTGTCGGCGACAGGAGATGGCGTGACCGTGTTACATCTTTCCCATCTCTCTTATGTCATCATCGCTTGCTGTCCTTGCGCATCTCTCTCTCTCTCTCTCTCTCTCTCTCTCTCTCTCTCTCTCTCTCTCTCTATATATATATATATATATATATATATATATATATATATATATATATATATATATATATATAATCCTACCCTTTTAATCCCTCCTTACCCCCATCCCTTGTGAGCTACTGTTGAAGTGTCGCAAGCTGATGCAGACAGTTCCGGGGCTCACTTTTCTTTTCCCTCCTATAACCACAATATTTGGACGAAAGAAAGGAAGCAACCGCGGTACCGCACCCGACAATGGCTTAATAAAATGGTTTCTTTGGCTAGTTGATGATTTGGAATCAACATGTTATCTGCACAGCGCAAAAAAGCGAGAAAATAAAAAAAAGGACACAACATGGGTGCTGCCATCAACTAAGTTTTATTAGACAAAACGCTAGAAAAGTATATATACCAATGATGACAACAGCACACCTCAGCACAAACGCAGACTCGCGGCCAGATACGCGGCTTCTTAGTTAGTGAGCGCAACAGAAAGCGTGCTTACACAGAGGTCACAAAGCAGTCACATTTGATTAATTGATTGATTGATTTGTGGGGTTTAACGTCCCAAAACCACCATATGATTATGAGAGACGCCGTAGTGGAGGGCTCCGGAAATTTTGAGCACCTGGGGTTCTTTAACGTGCGCCCAAATCTGAGCACACGGGCCTACAACATTTCCGCCTCCATCGGAAATGCAGCTGGGAATCGAACCCGCGACCTGTGGGTCAGCAGCCGAGTACCTTAGCCACTAGACCACCGCGGCGGGGCTCACGTTTGATTAGCCTCGATGATTTCGCTTGTGAGCTGTTGACGATGCTTCATGCCAACGTCGCACTTTTCCAATTCCAGTTTAGAACCACGATCTATACAGTGAATGCACAGATAGCCTGAACCGTTGTGTTTACATGATAACAATGCTTCTTCAAACATTTCAAGCATCTTCTCGTTAGTCCAACGCACTACAGCGTTAGCTATGAACAGCCTCCTATGTTTTTTTTTTCGTTTTTGTTTTTACAAACGCCACTTCATCCGTGATGTGTCCTTTCTTATGTCCTCGTGTTTCGCGCTGTGCAAACGTGGCGATTCTGACAGTGACACTCTGCATGTGGAGTAAGTGCTAATTTATTGTGGATAGTAATTTGCAACCATTATTATGTTCGTGGATCTTCAACGCTGCCTTGGCAAATCCATTGATCATTGAGCTGTAAGACTGACTTAAAAAGCCTACCGGAATGCCCCTCCAGTTGACCAAGCTGCCTTTCTTTCCTCCCCTGTGTCTTTCATGCTTGTAACACCCTCAAAAATTTCTATGTGTCGTTAGTGCGTTTCATGACCACAATTCTATGTCGCGCTTTATATTTCCAAAATAATTTTTTTTCACTAGTTTTCACACAAAACATAGCGTAATGATATGAGCAGGAAGTTGGCACAATAATCTGGAAAAACACCCGGTGCGAGACCCAGGCCTCCCCACGATTCACATTGAAAACTCCACACATGCAAAAAAGTAACAAATTTACGTACATATAGACTCTGTTACGAGCCGCGTAGGTGGCCGCAGCGGACCCAGTAGGTAGCATGGAGCTGGGTGGTGGTCGTCATTCCGCAGGCCACGGGGACGTTCAGAACCCTCGAGAGCTGAGGCAGAGGGACAGGCGTAAAGGAAAACTTAACAAGACGTTTATTTGCAACATGTTGGACAGTAACGTCCGAACGACGACTCTTCTCGCGACACTCTCCTGTTTTCTTCTCGCGGGCTGCTCCCGCTGCCTCGCCGTGCAGTTCCGTAGATATATAGGCGGAATGTCTCTTCGGGGAACCAATTACTCATGGAGAGCACAACACAAGTGTCACTTCACACACGTGGCAGGTGCACGTGGCACACGCGCGGGGACTCGGAAGCGACCACGCAGGAGAAATTCACGGCAGTCCCTCCTGTAGCACACAACCGGCCTTCCGCACATTCCAGAGGGGCCCGCCCGTAGCCACTGCCCCGCAGGCAAAGCGCACAGCCGAGACAAACAGAGCCGGTGCAGGTGACAACCCGCCCTCACACAGAATGTCCGAGATGACGGGAAGGCATGCTTGGGGCCATCCAGCCCAAGGACTTCGTTACTGCTTTGTAACAACTCTTATAACACTGAAGACGACGAAGGGCGAACGGTGCACGGGCGCGTTCAGTTTTTTGTTTTTTTTTCACACTCCGACTGTCTGGCTTTACGCAGATATTCCAGGCAGAATTAATGCCAGTTTTTCTTGCCATACGCAAGCTCCCGACATATATTTCTTCGGTAGTTATACTAACCAATTCTTTGTCCGTTTCCACTGTTCTTACAGTACCGAAGACATCACCTTGTTTATCAGAACTTTATACATATATGCCAAATCATGTTCGTGTTGTCCGTTTGGCTTGGGTGTCAGGTCACACTACTAATACTAAATCCAGCAGCGAACACACTGGCGGCAGCACCAATTCAGGGCCCCGTCCTGAATATTTTGGCACCGCGCTGTTTATTTACAATCACGCGATTTTGAAGTTTCTGTATACGGCAGGAACACACTAACTCTTCTGTTCTCAATGACGCAGGTTTTCAGCACCTTAAGTTTCAGTGGTATATAGCTGACTGTATGCAACAAGACAATTTGAAGTGACATTTACTAAATTACGATGCAGGATTCCACCTTTTAAATTTTTATTTATACAGGCCTGGCTTTGTTCCTTTTCCCACGTGTTAATATTGTAAACAAGCAGAAACCATAGGGCACATTTTCCCAGAATGCCGCAGGTATCCAAATTTAAGGCAAATATTTCTGTCACCACCTTTCTGAAAACATGGGCTCGAGCTTTTTGCGGTATTACTCTCCCTATGGGCGTTGGCACTGGGTCATTGCTACAAGGACATACATGAAGCGGTATATAATTACTTAAAAGAATCGAAACGACTACCTAGTCTAATATCACAAGGACATACTCATTACTCATTTTTTCTGTTAATTTATTTCATGTAATTTTAACTGTAATTTTCTTCTTCTTTTTAATATTTTGTTATATTTTTCTTATATAACAATTGATAATAGACTGTTAGCACAGCTAAATCTTTAGATTAATTAAAAAAACCTCTTTTGAGGCACCCACTCCCCCGCCCTTATTTTTTTTCCACAATCCCACTGCCCCGCTATTCATGGCTGATCGCCCGTCGTGGGTTGAGCCACTCTTCTTAAGTACAACCAATCAACCAACCTGGCAGTGCTAGTTGAAGCAGTCTTGCATATGGTTCTAAGTCTCACCGTAACTGCTCTGCTAGCAATAATTCCGTCCCTAACGCCTGGGCGTTCATGAAGACTACGCCGTGCGTGATCCAGAGTGCGGCCCGGTCTTCTTCAAGGGATTTCGCCCTTCATGAAGCCTTACATAGAAGCAGCTGAGCTCCCTGGCCTAGGATGTCGAGGCTACGGTAACATTCCAACGAACGCTCTTCCAATGTGGCACCCTGGAGTGGCTTCCTGAGAAAGTACACTGCGTGCCTGGCCGTCAGCTATTCCAGCCTATGGTCAACAGCTATTTAGGCTTCTTTAGATGCTCTATCATAAGACCAATCGGAGCCATCGCCCAGTGAATGCCGAAAAACCGTGCTCGGCCGATGGTTGTATCCTCCTCGCCGAGCTATGTCCATGGAAAGTGTTCCTGCCGGTCATTATCTCCGAGCTGTTTTAGATGAACAATGTTTTAGATGAACTGATTAGGAAGAAACACCACAAAAAGACAAAAAATAAACTGCATTGATTAGGTATGTACAGGTGACGGCCATAAGCACCAGTTGTTAGGCAGCGCCCGTCGCACTATGGGCAAACTGCACGACAGGTGCTGCCGAACAACTGGTCTTTATTGCTGTCACCTGTACGTATATATATCTGACCCATTCGCGCAGCTGTGAAAAAAAATTCTTGTCTACAAGGCTGGTTAAACCCGGAGCAACAAATCATAAAAACGATATTTCAAAAACTTTACACGAAGGAACGCGTCAGACGAAACCATCCGGGGTGAGTAGACAAACAAGGAAACTTATCAACTTCATGATACAGAATTTGTTTCCTATGAAAAATATTGTCAATATGTGCTGGATGCATACTAACAAAGCAAATAAAGGTTCTCAGATAAACAACCCCCGAGTTAAATAATAAATGCACGCTCTGCTAGCGCATTTGGCGCGTGCTTCACACACACACACACACACACACACACACACACACACACACACACACACACACACACACACACACACACACACACACACACACACACACACACACACATACACGCACGCACACATACACGCAGACACAAACACACGCACACACACATGCAGACACACGCACACACACGTACGCACGCACACACACGCACGCACGCTCACACACACATACACACGCGCACATACGCACGCACACACACACGCACACATACACGCAAACACAAACACACGCATGCAGACACACGCGCACACACACGTACGCACGCTCACACACACACGCGCGCGCACACACGCACACACACACACACGCACACACACACGCACACACACACGCACACACACGCGCGCACACACGCACACACACACACGCGCACACACGCACGCACACATACGCGCACACACACACACACACGCACACACACGCACGCACACACACACACACGCACGCACACACACACACACACGCGCGCTCGCGCGCACACAAAATGGGGCAGCTACGCCCACTTCTGGTGCGATGACTGAGGAAGCGGTGGAGCTGATGGCCTCCTTTCCTCCTTTCCCTCCTCTTGACCCTCTATTTCCTTTCCCATCCATTGCAATACTATATACAATGTAAGACTCTGCTATACACCATTTCTCCTCACCCTCGTTTTTTATGACCCCTCAGTATACTATATATATATATATATATATATATATATATATATACATGCTTGCTGTCTCTGCTTTTGAATGCGAAGCATTTCTCAGTGAAATGCAGGTACATTTAGCATTTCTATCTATCTATCTATCTATCTATCTATCTATCTATATGGCCTCCTATGTCTGAGTGCTCTCGTGATCGCCTCCTTAAGTCGTGTTTGATGATAAGTAGCATGGAAAGGTAAAAGCGTTTGACTAATATGTCTGTTTGACATGAATAACGTGAAAACCTCGTCGCGTACGACGCCAAACCCTTTCCTCGAGACTCGTGTGCTATACACTTGTATACCACGGGCCGTGGTATGCGCCTCATGTGACTGAAAGCCTATATCTACCCAGGAATGGCGAGAACAATCATCGGTCATTTAAGTGCGAGAGCGGTAAGAAAAACTGTCATGGACAGCGTTGACCTGACAGATGCCTGCAATGAAAAGTTAGGCACCTTGAGAATCGATGCTACGCGAAGAATGCGGAGGGAAGGTGACTGTGTTCTGAATAATTTATTAAGCGAAATGTTACGAAAGGACTCTGAATATACGTCCCAATGTTGTACGCACCGACACATGTTGAACAGTAGCATATGCTTCATGTACACAGTTGTTTAGAGTTGCGTATCGATGGCAACAGCAACATGGGTGATAGCAATCGACTCCAGAAGCGGTAAGCTGATCTGCACTTGCTCTCGCGAGGATGGTAGCCCTGGAGACTGCTTCATAAATGAACTTCAATGGATGGCGCTCAATCACAATTGACGTTACCCCGACGTGACGGCTGTCGCGTCGGGGTAATGTAATGTCACGTCGGGGTATGTATCATAGAAGTACATACATATTGTCACACATGCTCCTTTCTGTGCTTCATGTTGCCGGCCCATTACACGTGTGGATACGTTTTTGCACACAAGTGGTGGAGGCCCATGTACTGTGCCATCTAAGTGCGTGTTAAAGAACACACTATGGTCGGAATTTCCGGAGCCCTCCACCACGGCGTCTCTCATAATCATATGGTGGTTTTGGGATGTTAAGTCTCAGATATTATTACAGCCTTGCACTAATCGCACCAAAATGTCCGGGAGCATTCCAGATTATATTGGGATCATATGTTGGGCTTGAGCGTGCAAAAGCGAACAGTTGAGTTTCTCCACCAGTCATAATGCTCGAATGTTCGACGTCGCATGTATAACGCCGACGCACTTTGCCGCGGATCAGATTATCGACGGTCTGTTCACTGATATCAGTGTACTGCAGCGTGCTGTGTTTGTTGTATACATGTAATTTCGAGTTTCCGTTTCCATGCCACAAGTTCGGCCGAATAAAGAGTTTTACCTTGAACAGGCTGACTGCGGCCTTTGTCAACGTTACGACTCCGTGACAATATGTAATGTTTATAAAATTTGGTATCCCCCCTTCCAGCACTGCAAGCACCATTGATGTTTCATGAACATTAGGGTCTTTTTGAAAAGCAGTTCCGAGACCTCGCATGGCTTTTGGGGGAGGGGGATTCTTAAATGAAAAGAAGATAAAAGTGAGCCCGAAAATGTTTCTCAGGGGGAGGACACCTCAACAGTAGCTCTCGAGGGATGGGGTAAGGAGGGATTAACAAGATAGGAATAAATGTATAAAGATAGAGAAAGAAGTAGGAAGAGAGAAGCGAGCCCGAAAATGTTTCTCAGGGGGAGCACACCTCAACAGTAGCTCTCGAGGGATGGGGTAAGGAGGGATTAACAAGATATGAATAAATGTATAAAGATAGAGAAAGGAGTAGGAAGAGAGAAGTGAGCCCGAAAATGTTTCTCAGGGGGAGCACACCTCAACAGTAGCTCTCGAGGAATGGGGTAAGGAGAGATTAACAAGATAGGAATAAATGTATAAAGATAGAGAAAGAAGTAGGAAGAGAGAAGCGAGCCCGAAAATGTTTCTCAGGGGGAGCACACCTCAACAGTAGCTCTCGAGGGATGGGGTAAGGAGGGATTAACAAGATATGAATAAATGCATACAGATAGAGAAAGGAGTAGGAAGAGAGAAGTGAGCCCGAAAATGTTTCTCAGGGGGAGCACACCTCAACAGTAGCTCTCGAGGGATGGGGTAAGGAGGGATTAACAAGATAGGAATAAATGTATAAAGATAGAGAAAGGAGTAGGAAGAGAGAAGTGAGTCCGAAAATGTTTCTCAGGGGGAGCACACCTCAACAGTAGCTCTCGAGGAATGGGGTAAGGAGAGATTAACAAGATAGGAATAAATGTATAAAGATAGAGAAAGAAGTAGGAAGAGAGAAGCGAGCCCGAAAATGTTTCTCAGGGGGAGCACACCTCAACAGTAGCTCTCGAGGGATGGGGTAAGGAGGAATTAACAAGATATGAATAAATGCATACAGATAGAGAAAGGAGTAGGAAGAGAGAAGTGAGCCCGAAAATGTTTCTTAGGGGGAGCACACCTCAACAGTAGCTCTCGAGGGATGGGGTAAGGAGGGATTAACAAGATATGAATAAATGTATAAAGATAGAGAAAGGAGTAGGAAGAGAGAAGTGAGCCCGAAAATGTTTCTCAGGGGGAGCACACCTCAACAGTAGCTCTCGAGGGATGGGGTAAGGAGGGATTAACAAGATATGAATAAATGTATAAAGATAGAGAAAGGAGTAGGAAGAGAGAAGCGAGCCCGAAAATGTTTCTCAGGGGGAGCACACCTCAACAGTAGCTCTCGAGGAATGGGGTAAGGAGAGATTAACAAGATAGGAATAAATGTATAAAGATAGAGAAAGAAGTAGGAAGAGAGAAGCGAGCCCGAAAATGTTTCTCAGGGGGAGCACACCTGAACAGTAGCTCTCGAGGGATGGGGTAAGGAGGGATTAACAAGATAGGAATAAATGTATAAAGATAGAGAAAGGAGTAGGAAGAGAGACGAGCAGGGACAGCCACATACGGAAGTAAGGAGAAGATAGGAAAGACGGACACGGTCGCAAGAGTCCGAGGACGGGCCACCACTCAGCGAGAGCTCTTGTCGGCGTCAGGAGATGGCGTAGGGTGCGCCAGTCGGCCAGAGCTGCGCTGTCGTCGGAGATCGCGGGGCACAACCGATCGGCACACAATTGAGTCAGCTTTGGGCTATCACACTTCATTGCCACGCATAATGCCGGTGTTAGATTGCTGTTGGGACCTTGGCATTTATTCTATGCATTCGTGAAGTGAGCGCTGCCGTTCAGCTTTTTCTGAACGTTGTCGCGTTCGAATTACAAATGTATGTGCTCCCCATTTCTGGGTAGATATAAAATGTCAATCGCCTGCGGCACATACCACATACTTGAAGCACATACCCGCCCATGATATGCGTTATGTGCCACACCTGTCTGGCTGAAAGGGTTCGACAAAATATAGGCTACGGGATTGTCACAATCCTCATCTGCTACTTTACCTAAAGTCAACAAACCTGAGCGACCGCCTGTAGACTGTGTGTGCTCCCCGAGTGTGCTCGTGATTGTGTGTACCTTGTCATCTCTCTGCAACCTCTTTTCTCCCTTTCATCCCTTCCCCAGTGCAGGGTATCAAACCGGATGTGCGTCTGGTTAACCTCCCTGCCTTTCCTTGCATCTTTATCTCTCATGTCATGACCAGCGAGTCATATTCATGAAGTCATTGTACCTTCCCATACTGATTTTTGATTAACCCAAACTAAGGAGGTGATCACCAGAGTATTCGTAGGCGCCTAGATAGGTAAATAGATACGTAGATAGATACGTTAAATGTGCATGTAGTGGGCAAAGAAACGCTTCGCATTTAATATCAGGCTCCAAGCAGGAATGTAACCCAGACATTCTGCGTACAAAATATACGCTACGGGATCGTCACAATCCTCATGTCATGACCAGCAAGTCATATTCATGAAATCATTGTACCTTCCGATACTGATTTCAGATTAACCCAAACTAAGGAGGTGATCACCAGAGTATTTGTAGGTGCCTAGATAGGCGAATAGATACGTAGATAGATACGTTCAATGTGCATATAGTGGGCAAAGAAATGCTTCGCATTTTATTGACAAGAGCTCTCTGAGTCGAAGCTCTACATTGAAAAGCTCTACATTTAAATATATTCTCTATTGAACAAGCACCCCAAGCAGCTTGCGAGGACTGATTATAAGCAGTCTCATCTCCCCAGATCCCTAGATCGGGGAATCGGTCCATACGGCACTGTCCAACAAAAGGTACAACAGCACACATGAGAGTCATTATGCCGGCACCGCCCCCACCAAACACACATACACAAACCAAACACGTGTATGGTCCCGGCGATGTTGCCTCCTTCACCGAATCTTGCTTTCAGCAAGAAGGGCGTAATGAGTTTCTCAATTCACCGCTCGGGCCGACCTCCCATGCTTTGTCGAACGGCGGTCGCGGACTAAGCGCCTCCGAGGGCACATGCCTGGACATCTGGCGCCTATTTGAGCGTCATCGGCCCATTAGCCAGAGACGCACAACGTGGTGGCCCGATGTCCGTGTTCGGCGGAAACTTGGCATTGTGGCTTTTCCTGGGACACGAAGGCGCCACGTGTCGCATCTCCGCGCCCACCCCAAGGACAGCAGTGCTCCGTCGAGTAATTGAAACCACGCAACGTCCAGTGCATGAAAACAGCAAGGCGTCTTCGCGCTGCTCCTTATCTGCACAAAGTGAGGCGGCAGCCCTTCCTCCGTTCCGGCCGCCGTGGCAAAAGGAAGGCTCGCCAAAAGCAACAACCGGCGTACTGCTATACAGGGTGTCCTGTTAACTCGCAGCACAATTAAAAAAAAAGCTACTAGCGTTATTCGAGAGAAACATAAAGCATATGGTTTCTAGTACAGTAGACTAGCCGATAGTAATTATTCTGGTAATTACATTTAATTACGTGCAATA
This sequence comes from Rhipicephalus microplus, assembly GCF_043290135.1. Taxonomy (NCBI): domain Eukaryota; kingdom Metazoa; phylum Arthropoda; class Arachnida; order Ixodida; family Ixodidae; genus Rhipicephalus; species Rhipicephalus microplus. The sequence continues at coordinate 180,958,497 of NC_134710.1, read as the reverse complement.
ATGAAGCATTTATTTCTAGAACTACTCTACTAACCGTTGAAGCATCAATGAGGCAGTTGCAGTCAACTACGTAAAGCATCGAAATGCGCCATTTTTAGTGGCGTATGGATTGTGTACTTAGTTTTTTTCTTAAGGACCAACGATCCCCACGAAATATGAAAAGTGCCACGTGACCGCGTTACCAGCCGCCTCGTAAAGCAGCGCCCCCGAAGAAGCTTATTGAAAGAGATTCCTTTGTCGGTCGCACATTGGAAGAGACAGCGCATCCACTTGAATGTGATATGAAAGCAGGATCAAGCTACGTGGCTTATTAGCAATTCATTTTTGTTAGTTATAAATTATACGTCGTTTTACTTACCCGCCTTTCACAACCTACTGATCTACTTGATAAGAATGATTTTCAACAGCATGGTCAAAGCGCTGCTTCTATACCACGGATGAAACCCTAAAAGCAACGATTGAATGGTATGTGGCATTTAACGTCCCAAAACCACCATATGATTATGAGAGACGCCGTAGTGGAGGGCTCCAGAAATTTATACCACCTGGAATTCTTTAACGTGCACCTAAATCTGAACACACAGGCCTACAACATTTCCACCTCCATCGGAAATGCAGCCGAGATTCGATCCCGCGACCTGCGGGTCAGCAGGTCGCGGGATACTATAGCCACTATACCACCGCGGCGGGGCCCCTAAAAGCAACCAAACAGACGAAAAATATTTCAAAATATCAGTTCTACTCCCACTGCAATAGAAGTGTGCTCGTGCAGCTATATCTTGCTTCATAAACTCGCTTTCAAACAAGCCCAAATTAAAGTTGTGGCTTGATTTTTCATAAGGTCGTGCCGCAAAAAAAACACAATTACAAACAGGCATTTAGAAAAAGATAAGTAAAACCGAAACAAGCACGCCGGAAAGCTACCGACGTGAAAGAAAGCAAACCCGACGTGTTGAAGAAGCTGCTGGCGTTACTCGAAAAAAAAAACTAAGGCATATTGTTTCTAGTACAGTGGACTAGCCGATAGTTGATTGATTGATTGGTATGTGGGGTTTAGCGTCCCAAAACCATAATATGATTATGAGAGACGCCGTAGAGGAGGGCTCCGGAAATTTCGATTACCTGGAATTCTTTAACGTCCACCCATATCTGAGCACACAGGCCGGACTAGCCGTTAGTAATTTTTCTGTTAATTACATTGAATTACATGAAATATTTAAACATTTATTTCTAGAACTACTCTACTAACTATTGAAGCCTCTATGACTGCCAAATGTGCCGATTTGGCAAACGCGACGTTTGTGCAAAAGGGAGGAAAAAGCCAGACTTGATTGTTGCTTTATTACTGGTGCGTTCGCAAGTGCCATTGAGCACCCGATACCGCTTACAGAACGTGTTGAAATATCTCCTTCAGCTGCACAGTACTGATCCCACTTTACAACATCCTCAGTTGCTTTTTTGATGACCGGTGGAGAAATTCTGCTGCAAACATCCATTATTCTGGCCTTCAGATCATCTGACGTCTTCGTCTTTGTCATGCACACACGGCCTTTCACGTATCCCCACAGAAAGGAATCCAGTGGAGTGAGATCAAGTTTTCTGGCCGGCCAGTATACAGGCTCATGCCTTCCAATCCACTGTTCTTGAAAAATTGCATTCAACCAGTTTCGCGCACGGCTGCTGTTATGTGCTCGCGCCCCATCTTGCTGGTACCACAAAAGTGGAAGGCGTGACTAGAAAATTTCACTGCAAAATCTATCCACCGTTCCTTAAATAATTTCATCCACGTAACGCTGTCCAGTCAGCATGTCATCGAAGAAGATGGGGCCAATTATACCTCCGGCGTAAATTTAGTACCATGCATTGGAAGACCACTGGTACTGGTGCCGAGTGCGCTTCACCCAGTGTAGATTTCAGTCCCTCAGTATTGGCCCCTATGCAGAATTACTTGGGCGTTTCTGCAAAAGCTCATTTCGTCTATCCAAATTACATAAGAATGTTTGCAGATTCGTCGCATTTTGTGAGGATTCAATTCGAGAAATCTAGGTGATCCTGCAAGTTCCTTTCTTCCAAGCTTTGGCAAAGGTTAAGGTGGTAGGCATGCAAATCCGAGTTATTAAATATCTCCAAACTGACGACGTTGAAATGGTTGCCTGGACGGCCATGTCTCGCACGCTAGCTTGAGGGTCTGCTGCTATAAATGTCAGAACATCGGCATGTAGGTTGTCACTCAAAGATGGAGTTCTCAGCCGCTGTTTTGTGAAAGAGTTGGTTTCTCTCAGGTTTTCATAATTTCTCAAGATTGTTGATGCATTAGGTCTACCGTGCACACTTCCATAAGCGATGAAATTTTGTGGCCTTTCTTGTGCGGCTCCCAAGTCAAGGATCATGCTCACCTTCTGTTCATTAGAATAGGGCATGTTGACCAGCACGAACGCGCCGCCGCGGTAGTCTAGTGCCTAAAGTACTCGGGTGCTGACCCGCAGGTCGCGGGATCGAATCCCGGCTGCGGCGGCTGCATTTTTCATGGAGGCTAAAATGCTGTAGACCCGCTTGCTCAGATTTGTGTGCACGTTAAGAAACCCCAGGTGGTCGAAATTTCCGGAGCCCTTCACTACGGCGTCTCTAATAATCATATGGTGCTTTTGAGACGTTAAACCCCACATATCAATTATAATTCAATCAACCAAAGGAACAAGCAGGATTTCGAACAGACTACTCAACAATCGACCACATTCATACTATCAATCAAGTAATAGAGATATGCTCAGAATATAACCAACCACTATACATAGCCTTCAAGATTACGAGAAGGCGTTTGATTCAGTAGAAATATCAGCCGTCATGCAGACACTGCGGAATCAGGGCGTCAATGAAGTATATATAAACATCCTGGAAGAAATCTACAGGGGATCAACTGCTACCATAGTGCTTCATAAAGAAAGCAACAGAATACCAATCAAGAATGGTGTAAGGCAGGGGGACACAATCTCCCCAATGCTATTTACCACGTGCTTACAGGAGCACGCGGTAAATAGCATTGGGGAGATTGTGTGAAAACCTCCTGCTTACAAAACCTCCTGCTTCTGAAATCCTCCTGCTTACAGGAGGTTTTCAGAAGCCTAGAATGGGAACAGTTAGGGATAAGAGTTATGGGAGAGTACCTTAGTAACCTGCGCTTCGCCGATGACATTGCATTGCTGAGTAACTCAGGGGACGAATTGCAACTCATGATTACGGTGTTAGACAAGGAGAGCAGAAAGGTGGGTCTTAGAATGAATCTGCAGAAAACAAAAGTAATGTACAACAACCTCGGAAAAGAGCAGCGCTTCGAGATAGGTAATAGTGCACTTCAATTTGTAAAAGACTATGTCTACTTAGGGCAGGTAGTAACCGCGGAGCCGAACCACGAGATTGAAGTAACTAGAAGAATAAGAATGGGGTGGAGCACATTCGGCAAGCACTCTCAAATTATGACAGGTACATTGCCACTATCCCCCCTATCCCCCAAAAGAAAGGTATATAACAGCTGTATCTTGCCGGTACTTAGCTACGGAGCAGAAACCTGGAAACTTACTAAGAGGGTTCAGCTTAAATTGAGGACGACGCAGCGAGCAATGGAAAGAAAAACGGTAGGTGTAACCTTAAGAGACAAGAAGAGAGCAGAGTGGATTAGGGAACAAACGGGAGTTAAGGATATCATAGCTGAAATCAAGAAGAAGAAATGGAAATGGGCCGGGCATGTAGCGCGTAGACAGGATAACCGCTGGTCGTTAAGGGTAACTAACTGGATTCCCAGAGAAGGCAAGCGGGTTAAGGGGAGACAGAAGGTTAGGTGGGCAGATGAGATTAAGAAGTTTGCGGGTATAAATTGGCAGCAGCAAGCACAGGACCGGGTTAACTGGCGGAACATGGGAGAGGCATGTAGCGCGTAGACAGGATAACCGCTGGTCGTTAAGGGTAACTAACTGGATTCCCAGAGAAGGCAAGCGGGTTAAGGGGAGACAGAAGGTTAGGTGGGCAGATGAGATTAAGAAGTTTGCGGGTATAAATTGGCAGCAGCAAGCACAGGACCGGGTTAACTGGCGGAACATGGGAGAGGCCTTTGTCCTGCAGTGGACGTAGTCAGTCTGATGATGATGATGATGATGATTAATCAATGACAAGCACGCAGAAAAACGCACCTTCAAACTTTTATGCGGACTTCGTAAACCCGCTTCTGCCGTGGCAGACTGTGTTGAGAAAGCAAAAAAAAAAAAAGAGCTGTCCATGCGCTATATACGCAAAGCAAACTGTAACTGCCTGTTTAACACCAAACGCGACTTGCTGCTTAGGCATGGCTCTCGTGGCAAATAAAACACGGTCGCGATTATTTTTTTCTTTCGCCCATTTATTTCATTCTGCCTTACTCCTATTTTGAAATATTCTCCGTCTGTTTCGTTGCTTTTCGGGTTTCGTCCGTGGCACAAGCAGCTTTTCGACTATGCTGTCAAAAGCGATTCTTATCAAGTGAATTAGTAAGTCGTAAGAGGCGAGTAAAAAAAAGTAACGTATAACTGACCGGAATGAATTGCTGATAAGCCGCGTAGCTTGCTTCATGATTTCATATCACAATCAAGTGACGCGCTGCCTCTTCCGATGTGTGACCGGCAAAGGAATCTCTTTCAATCAGCTTCTTCGGGGGCACTGATTTATGATGCGGCTGGGAGCGCTGTCACGTGGTACTTTTCATATTTCGCGGGGATCGTTGACAATTCAGAAAAGTTGAGTACGCAATTCATACACCACTGAAAATAGCACACTTCGATGCCCCACTTGGTTGACTACAAACTGCCTCATTGACGCTTCAACGATTAGAACAGTAGTTCTAAAAATAGGTGTTTAATTAATTCACGTAGTTAAATATAATTACCAGAAAAACTACTATCAGCTATACTCGACTGTACTAGAAACAATATGCATAACGTTTTTTTTTTTTTTTGCGAGTAACGCTGGCAGTTTTTTTTTTTTTTTGATCGTGGTGCGAGTCAACTGGGAGACCCTGTATACTGCTATAATACAGGCATCACGTTGGTTTAACGTCACTTCTATACATGAGCGCAATTCACTGAAAACGGTCTACGTAGCACTATCTGGTGCTACCAACCTCGCAAGCACAAGTGATACATATCAGCTGGCCGTTTCTGGCATAGGTGATACTTACGTTGCTGTTGGCATTGTTACGGAACAGTAAACAGCTGGTTATATGAAGAAAGTGTGACTGTTCAACATATGTATGTGCTTTCAACGTTTGTACTTATCTTTAGCGTCATTTTCTAACGTTTGGCTCCATAAAAAATTGCGCCATGGTCACATTGTCTCCGTATGCCTCGTCTAACATCGATACCCAGGGTACGTGGCTTTTGAATTTTTTTATTCATTTATTTGTCTTTCCATCTTTTCATTTCTTTGTTCATTTTCTTTGTTTATATTTCTCTCTTTCTCTATCCATCTCACTATGTACTCGTTTTTTCGCTCTCTTCTTTTTTTTCTATTCTTGCTATTTTCTCTTTGTGTATTTCTTATTAGTCAATCTTTCCCTTTCAGTGTTTTGCGTTTTTTTTTTTCTTAATCTTTCTTTCTAGCTCTTCATTTATCGTTCTGTACTCGCTCTTTTGCCTCCTATCTTCAAGCGGTGTTGAGCCGTGCTCCGAACTAAAGTTTCGGCTTTTCCTTTACTCCACCTCTCTCTCTTCCAACTGGATAAATCGTTGCACGTGTTCTTCGAGGGATCAAGGAAGAAGATGACAAGGTGGACGATAATGAATTAGGCGAAGTGAGCGCATGCCCGTTCATGTTTATGACTGTTTTCGAATTCGGCAGACACATCAGGATCGGCTTAAACAACTGCACTGCCAAAATGCCTCAATGATCTTGCACTCCGTCTTATTTGACCCTTTCTTCAAGAACTATGTACGATGAAAATCAAGAGGGCAACCACAGCTTTGGCAATGGTCAGACAAAAATTACAGGGTATCCACAGATTGAATGATGATGGGTGGGGTGAAGCGCCCATCCATGCGTCCGTCTGTGCGTATACGTCCATCCGTGCGGGCATCCATGCCTTCGTCCGTTCGTTCATTCGTTCTTCCGTCCATCCGTCGGTCCATCTGTCTGTCTGTCTGTCTGTCTGTCTGTCTGTCTGTCTGTCTGTCTGTCTGTCTGTCTGTCTGTCTGTCTGTCTGTCTGTCTGTCCGTCCGTCCGTCCATCCGTCCGTCCGCTTCTATCACACTAGAGCGCACATCGGACGGACGGACGCTTCGCCCCACTCATCATCTTTCATTCCGTGAATATGCTGATTAAGCAAGGTGAAAGGGTGACCGACCATGTCATGCTATAAGGAGCTTCCTCCCAAAAAACCACCAGTCGTATTACCAACTTTGTAACTACGCTATTTGATACGGTCGTCGAAGCATGTATACAGTATGGTCAGGCAAATTTAACGGTGGCCGCAGCTTAAGGGACTCCTGAAGACAACATTACCCATTAGAAGTGATAGCTATGAACTTGCTCCTGTTTTGAATTGAGCAAACCGGGCGCTTGCCTTTGTGATTGCACACAACTTCGAGAGTTTACACGGCTTACAAAGTGCCATTCGAATGTCATATTTTGATTGATGTTGTAAAATAATAGATAGATAGATAGATAGATAGATAGATAGATAGATAGATAGATAGATAGATAGATAGATAGATAGATAGATAGATAGATAGATAGATAGATAGATAGATAGATAGATAGATAGATAGATAGATAGATAGATAGATAGATAGATAGATAGATAGATAGATAGATAGATAGATAGATAGATAGATAGATAGATAGATAGATAGATAGATAGATAGATAGATAGATAGATAGATAGATAGATAGATAGATAGATAGATACATACTCCAAGTGCCTACAACAAGGCGCAAGAAAATCTTTCACATTTATTGAATCCGGCAGACCCCAATTATTGAGCAAACAATTTCAGCTCACGCATATTTGGATCAATTTCATGTACCAATGATTTCTTTGTGGAGCACACAGCAACTATGAACCTATATATTCCGGATGATCAGCAATGAGCAAGGAGTTGTGAGATGAATCAAAGTCTTCGAGTAAATTGAATGGTTGTGCGCCTATGCGCGCGCACTCGTGGGGGCCAAGTGGTGTCTGAAGACCATTCTTACCGTCTATACGGGAAAGGGGCAATTTTTTCAATATCCCCCAAAGTGGCTGTGGGCCATGCTTTCAGGCCATCATCTCCATTATCATAATCTTTACTCAGGCAGACCTTGCACGTTATTTTTAATCAACAAGGTTATAGCCAGGCCCATAGCTAAGAATTTTTTTTCAGGGGAGGGGGCTGTGCACCTTTCGAAAGCCTTCATTATTCGAGATAAACACTCCTTTCCAGTATTTAATTACGGGAAAACACCCTCCTCCGTCAAAACGTCAGGCCTGAGTGGAAAATGCAGAGCACAGAAAGTTGGAAGAGCAGCATTTTGATAGGTCGCTGTCCTGAGACTACTAATACAACTTTCAAAGTGCCTACTACACCATAGATCATACTTTTAGGGGCGAAGCTCTTTATAGCGGCACCCGTCCATCCTTCATAGCTGTTGTAGTGTGTAACAAGTATAACATTTTGACCTCTAAGGTGGTGCCGGGCAGAAATTTCTTCTGTGCGTTGTTGAACAATAAAAGATAGTACTCAATGTACATGCTAATGGCTGCTAAGGGGAAATGAGAGACAGGAGCATTCGGCTTTTAGTTAACGCGCACGCCGCGTTCCCCATTAGCAGCCATTGGCATGTACATTGAGCAGTATCCAACAAGAAAGGGTTGCTACGTTATACTCGCTGGGTGTAACCTCCTTAGTTTTAGAAAGGTTTAGCGAGCGTTGAGCCGCAGTGCCATGAATAAAATGAACTAGTATATTGCATGAACTCGAGGTGGTTAAAAGTGGGAAGTAGATACGAAGCGCAAGCCGTAAGAAAGTAAAAGCCGTATTCTCCTGTCTCTCATTTCCCATTAGCAGCCATTGGCATGTACATTGAGCACTATCTAACAGGAAAAGGTTGCTACATTATACTCGCTTGGCGTAACCTCCTAGGTTTTAGAAAGGTTTAGCGAGCGTTGGGCCGCAGTGCCATGAATACAGTGAACTAGTATATACCATGAACTCGAGGTGGTTAAAGGTGGGAAGTAGATTCGAAGCGCAAGCCGTAAGAAAGTGTGCGTGTGCCACCTCTCGTTTAGTCCTTGGAATGTCCGCTGGATGGCGTTGCTTCTATATGTGGAATATATGATGAAAAGATGCGAGATAGTGGTACTTGGAGTGTTGAATAGATGGACGAACGGACACACAGACAGATGCATGGATGGACGCATGAATGAATGAAGGGGCGGATGGACGCACGCACGGACGGGCGGATGGACGCATGTACGGTCACACAAACGGACGCATAGATGGACGGAAGCAAGAACAAATGGACGGACAAATGCTTCGCCCCACTCTCCATCATTCACTCAGTGGATATGCTGCCATTTTTTGTGAAGTTGGGAAGCACCCACTACGCCATTACTCGTCATTCTGTGGAGCAGCGAGATATTTGATACATATCAGTAAGGAATTATGAACACTTTGCTGACGTGGTGACGGATGACAATCACATATCGCTGAGCACCTAACGATGAATTGGCAGCTTTAAGTGACTCACTATTTACGAAGTTCACATCGTTTGATTCCCATTCATTATTTTATTCCCCTACAAAGCTTTATTACAACCTGCCATGGCGTTTTTATGGTTATAACACTCGACGATTGATCCACGTGTCACGGGATCGAATCCCAGCCACAGCGGCCACCTTTGATGAATATTTAAGCGTTTGAGTCCCGCCTGTTTAGATGTATATGTGCACCTTTGTTTAGATGTATAGTGCCACGTTAATTTTTTTAAAGGCTTCACTAAGTTCTTAGATTTAGGGGTGCTTTTCTCTGGCCATAGTCCCTGCTAAAGGTGAGAGCCGAGGGACAAGAAACAAGTGGTGGTGGCAGCAGCGTCACGGCGCAGTGTGGATATGCGGCTGGCATCGAGCATACAAATGTACGCAGTGGCGCTTTATTGTGAGCGGCGCAAGCCGATTGTCGGCGAATAAAATGTGGTGACTGTAGCCTACTAGTAATTTGCATGTCGCCCATTTTGCATGTTGCCCGAACGCTATCCATGTTGTCTGAAGTTACTACTATTTGTGAGAGAAACGCAATCAGCCCTTGAAATATATGTTCATGCTTGGCACTTGTCTGCGTTTACTCATTATGCCACGTTTTTCTGTATTTTAATTTTTGTAAGTTGAGTGTGTCCCGCCTATTCAACAGTGCTGCAGTGCGGCAGATTTTATTATTTTCTTAATGAATGCTCGCCTTGGATACTAAAGAAAAACAGGAAGAAATCCCACATTCTTTGGTGATGAGGTAAAGTAATCGCGAATACGCATCCACAATTTTTCTGATTCCCTTCTTTGTGAAATTAACGTAGGACTGTGGATAAATACATTCAGGCAAATCACGTTCCTGACAGCGCTTTAGCACGCTTGACAGCTTTTAGCACAGTTCAGCATATATCTTTCCTCGATTGATTATCTGCATGACAGTGATAAGTTATGACACAAAGGTTTAGTTATTTCATGAGACTAAAATATAGTTTTTTCTCAAGCGAAATGTCCTCCCCTAGCTTCCATCAGTCTCCACCAACGCCACAAGAGTGCTCAAGGTAATGAAAAAAAGAGAGAGATAACGTTTTCGTGTAATTATACGACATACCTGCGAGGCACACCATCTGCAATCATTTTGACCATTTGGATTCTTTAAGTGAACTCAAATCTAAGCACACAACTGTGTCTGTGTAAACTTCGCCTAATGATGAAGCTACAGACCACGACTCAAGTGTGATATCTCAAGTACAATCAAAGCTCATCACAAAACCGCCAAGCAACAGCGCGGCAGTAAAGGGCCTAACGCTTCTTCAACGACGCGTCAACGGCGTTTTTATACTGCGGCTATCGAAGAACGTGCAGCCGTGGCATGATTGTCTGTTAAATCTTATTCATATTGTATCTGACAAAGAAAACTAGCCCTTAAAGGCAAAAATTCTTTCCTTCATCCATAGCGAGCATCTCGTTCGGGCAGACTTGGTGTCTTCAGATAGTATACGAGGGATTATTGGTCGGCTGCCAGCTCGTAATAAGTTCACGTATACGTGACGCCAAAAAGGCAGATAAAGACTGTTCCACACTCGCCGTAATGGCTGGTGGCCCTCACTGATGTTCCCACGTTTAATGCGCACATATACCCCATAATGTGGACGGAGGGATAACCACTGTGGTAGCTCAGTTGGAGGAGCGTCGGACGCGTTATTCAAAACTCCAGAAAACGCTCTGTGTGCTGGCAACACAGGTCTAAACAACAAAGAATTGGTGCGCCACACAGAGTCATTTGCGACACTTTCGCTGTGGTTTCGCTTGGCGCTATGCTGAACTTTCTTGGCGGTGACATCGGATCGCGTTGCTTCGTCGAAGGCGAAAAGCAAAGGGTGCGGCCGCGGACCGCCTCATGCTCATCGGCATGAAGGATTTCGCTGGTGAAACACGAAATAGTTGCACTGTGCGCGCAAACATTGAGCCTCTTTGGCGAACGGCATCATGTTTACTTCAAGTTGAAGAACTTGTCCAATCAGCCCGAGGTTGGAGATGGCAACTGCTCATGTGTACAAGTCTCTCCGAAAGGTGCTAACAGTTTTGCACTGCGTTGATAAACTGCCGACAAGGGCTTATCAGATTTCGAGGTAACTACGCTACGACTCGCGCTGCTGAATGCATGTATCCCATTGAGTTTAGTTGTGCCATCGAAAGCTAAATACTCATGTTTTACGCATACTTGATTACTTTAGGCACACGCATACCTAATTATTTCTTGAAGGCATGCCTGGGTCAGTGTATTTTGATATAAGGTAATTCGTAGTTTATATTGTAATAGTAGGGCTGCTTTCTCTCCGTTCGCCGAATCATGTTATTTGGTTTTTAATTATTAGAGGTCGTCTGCTCCGAACACTCACTTGTTCGTGTTGGCATATGTAGTTTATATTCAAAGCAGGCATATGCACGCACACTACGCACGCTACGAATTCACTGAAACGCTGTATAGTATACGCATGAACACGTTTGTGGGCGTGTATGTGATATCAAAGGTATTCTGAGGGAAGAATTACAGCAGCTCAATTAGACAATCAGTAGCAGTATAACTTGCGCAGAACACAAGCATATGCGCAAAATACAGTGACACATGCAACGCAACAAATTTTCTAAAGCGTTCGCTTATATAAACGAAACTATGTGCACGCTTACGGAAGGCCGAATATTGGCAGGAATGCACACAAACTAAATTATGGTGTACTCTCCGGGGAGAATTAAGTTTTTTTTGTGAGTGATTTGATTAGAACAAACTATCGTAGTGTGTGTCACCGAAATTTTCAATGCGTAAGTTCATAATTTGCGCCGTCCTCCGTCGCGCGTCATGTGCATCTGTCAGGAAGTGATAGAAGGATACTTTGCCATCTTTCCACCATGATGCCGAGCATTGCGACACACTGCAATGGCCTCCCAACATCGCCTTCTTCATTTTAGGACTCGCACGTGCGGCATGGCGAAAAGAAAGGAACTGTGCAGCAGCGCCTCAACACGCCAACGCGGTCACATATTTCCTTTCAAGGTTGACCCTGTTAGCGCCGTTTCCAGATGCAGCCTCCAGGTGGCGAGTACTCCGTTGGAGTCGTGAATTGGAAGGTCGCAGGTTCGGTCCCTGCCCACGGTGAGTTATTTTTTCGTCCACTTCTCTACCTTCACGTTTACATTACAGTTACTTCAAACAGAATCCCCTATACTTTCCTTGGCATGATTGTCTGTCAGATCCCATTATTATTTTTCTGACAAAAAAAAAAACAAAAAACAAATGAGCCCTTATATGTGAAAAACTTTTTTTCTTTAGTTTTTCGCCAGCATCACACGGGAGCCATTGTACATCAGTTGATACGATTGCAAAGCTTCCTAAGACACTGACCTTCCATTAGAACCTCCAGAGGCTTTGTCTATAGGAATTTACGTTTGCCTTACTTGCACCATGAGGACATTGCAGTAAGTTTTTTCAGTAAGTAAATTACTCCGGATAATTCGGGATACTCAGCATCTTCTCACATACGCTTTGTCAGACCCGGAATCAAATAGTGATGTGCGTGCTCGGACGCACATGTAGCTAGCTGCCCTGCCAGGGGACAGAGGTCCCTTAACATACTAAGATGCCTACCCAACCTCCCGTTGAACCCGGCCGTCGTTTCGACCATTTACATCTAGACAGAGGCTTTGTCTATAGGAATTAACGTTTGCCTTACTTGCACCATGAGGACATTGCAGTAAGTTTTTTCAGTAAGTAAATTACTCCGGATAATTCGGGATACTCAGCATCTTCTCACATACGCTTTGTCAGACCCGGAATCAATAGTGATGTGCGTGCTCGGACGCACATGTACCTGCCCTGCCAGGGGACAGAGGTCTCTTAACATACTAAGATGCCTACCCAACCTCCCGTTGAACCCGGCCGTCATTTCGACCATTTACATCTAGACATTGTGGGCCCTCTATCAGTATCTCAGGGGTATCGCTATATATATACACCGTGGTCGATCGTTTCACCCGCTGTCCAGAGGCTGTTGTCATTCAAGGTATCACCATCGAAACAGTTGCCCACGCTTTCATGTTTACGTGGGTATCTCGTTTTGGCTATCCCTGGCACCGTAACAACAAACCATGGACGATTATTCAAGTTCTCACTGTTTACTTGCCTCAATCGCAACCTCGCAGCCAGAGATTGCCCAACCACTGCTTATCAACGCTGCGCCAAAGGCATGGTGAGACACCTTCACCGGCCAGTGTTGGCGGTAACGTGTCCCAAGTAACGCCGTTATACCAATAACACGTTACTTTTTTTTCGGTAACCTAGTAACGTACTCGTTGCAATTTTAAAACTGTAATGAGTAACGTACTTACGTAACATTTTTTTTGGTAATGTGCAGTGTCACATTACTCGTTCCTTTTTCATATTGTAGGCGCCATTTTCCCAGAGTTCAACCTGCTAAATTATTTTGTTGCAGCACCGTACAGCTGTCTGCCTGCAGGCTTTGACAAATAAATCAAGTGTGGAATCACTTGCTTGTTTGTTTTTTTTAGAAATTGCGGAAAGAAATTTCTGAAATGCCCGGACCCCTTATGGGAAAATTTGGGCCATCGCCAAACAGTTTGAAGAAAGCCGCGGAATCCACAATGACCAGTTGTAGAAACATGCTTTTCATAGAATTGGATTGTATCAGGTGGATTGCTGGTCCCTGAATCTTTCCGTGCCCTAAAGACAGGCTGCACGAAGGGAAAGCGCATTGGCTAGTTTAAACTACGCGCTGAATATTACGCTTTAAACGTGGGGAAAGCAAAGAAATTCGAAAGCCTGCGGGAACATAAAAGCGATGTCTGCAAGATCAAGTGACAAAAGAGTACACTCCCTGAGCACAGCGTGGTGAATGACCACAAGATCAAATTGGACAAGTTCGGCATCGAAGACTTAGAGCCCAATTTATATGACCTTTTGTGGAATCCTGGCCCATCCACGAGACAGCCGGTAACTTAACCAGTATAACGGTGCACTACCGATGTAGCCAGCCTAAACGGAATTCTGCACATCATGGACAGTAAGCGTGACCCCATGGCGGGAAGAAATTCTTTAAAAAAATGCCAGTGAGGCACGAAACGTCGAATTTTTTTGTGTAGAAAAAAAACGTTGTTTTTTTTTCTCGCTACATCGTTGGCTGTGTTCCTCGCTACCCACTGTTTTAGCTAAAGCCCATTCATATCACTGTCCGAAGAACACAATGGTTAACAACTTACTGGCAGCTACACGGCAGACACAACAGTTAGTCTCCTAACCGTGGTGATCGCCATGCAGGTGCTAAGGCAAAATATTTTTTTCGGGAAATGGGGTGGGGGGAAGGGGGAAGCACCTCACTGAGTGGAGGTGAAGGCGGGGAAACAAATGATCATTAGGCGCCATGTCTGCCATGGCGAAATGAGGAGGAGGAAGGGAAAGAATGAAAGGCAGGGAGGTCAACCAGCCGCACGTCCGGTTCGCTACCCTGCACTGGGGGAAGGGGTGAGGGGTTAAATGAAAATATTTCAGAGGGGGGGAGGGGAGGTTCTGATGTCGCAAACGGGTGATCCACGAAAAATTGTCACGCACCTGAAAAATGGTATTTTAGATATGACTGAGCATTTATTTTCTATTTTATGCATATAGCACCCAGTAGCCCAAAAAAGAACCCAGTTTTATTTTTAACTGCATAATACGAGGCAAAAAAATCATAATCAACACAGAGGGACTAATTTCATCACCATTCGCGCTCGAAAGTTCACAGTGATGTAACACACAAATTTTACTGTTACAAAGAATACATCATTCGCCCGAAATATATGCCCTACAAAAAGTGAAGGAACGTTGTCTGAAAAGTTTAGTTTGGATGCCAGCTCGTACTAAGATCACGTACTACGCGGTGCCAATGGGCAAACAAATTAGTGTCCCACACTTGCCGCAATGGCAACAGGCGGCGCTCACGGACACTCAGTCGTTTAATGCACACACATACTCAATAAAGTGGATAAGGGGGGGGGGGGGATAGCCGCCGTGGTAGCTCAGTTGGTAGACCATCGAACGCGTTATTGGAAGGTCACAGGTTTGGTTCCTACTCACAAGTTATTGTTTAATTGACTTTTCTTTGTCCCCATTTACATTACAACTACTTCTAATATTTTCCCCTACACCTTCCTTGACATAATTGTCAGTTCAAATTAAAATTGCTACAAAATAGTCGGTACAAAGTTGCTAAAGGTGAATAACTTCTTTTTAAAACATGTTTTGTTTCTTTCTCTCCGCAACGGCAGCTACGTTTTTCGTTATTGAACTGATGAGCCAGCGAAGCTGTTCTTGAACACGCTCACGCAAACGCTCGCAAGTTTTTGCGGTAATTATACAGGCTAAAGTGGACGAGAAATGTTTATGCAGAAATATTTTTTCCGTTATTATAGACCACGAAGCTTTTCTTTTGCGAGCCTTCAGAATAGGCCTTTTTGTGGTCATCCGCGCATGCTCACTGGCGTCGATAAGCCACGCGCCAATAGTTTTGGTGACCCAAACGAGACGACAGGAGTGGACCAAGGGTCATCTGATGTCAAAAACGTGTAAATGCTCCTTTCCCCCGAAAAAAAGAACAACAATGCAGGTCTCCGTGATTGGCTACTAGTGCGCAGCGGGCGATTCAAAGGTGAGAGACCATTAGTTTCGATTTCGAAGGTTTCCACAGAAGGGGCTCTTCGGACCCGGAAAATCCGATTTTACTAAGTTTCTTGAGAGTTCACTGATGCTTTCTTGAGGCTAGCGTAGATGATTGAATCTGATATTGTGTATAATGTCGTATTGAGATAATTGGCTTCACCATGTGCCACAGAGTCACAAGCCATCACATGTTACAAGCAAACTTAAGCCACCATATTATTACTAAAGTCTGTTACATTCGTAAAAAAATGCTCAAGAAGTGAGCATCAATACAATCCTTTTTTGCGTTAGAAGTTTCATGTGAACATAATTTCGATATACAAAAATAATTATTGTGAGTTCCTGTAACAAAGGCACACTGAATTAATGTGTAGTAACGGCAGAGGTAACGTTTGTTACTTTTTTTCGGTAATGGTAATGGTAACGTGTTACCTTTTTTGCAAGTAACGTAGGTCGGTAATGCATTCCTTTTCTGTTGCAGTAACGAGTAACGTATTTAGTTACTTTTTTTAGGTAACAGATAATACACTGCCCGCAACTAAAAACCACCCTGACGACCCGCCTCAACAGAACCACCAGGGTTGATGCCTTGCCACGGGTGCTTCTATGTTTACGGGCTGCGATCCATGTGGATTTACAGTGCTCAGCAGCAGAGCAGGTATATGAAGGTTCTCTGCGGCTCTCTGGAGACTTACTTGTTCATGCCAACACAGCTACCAGCCGAGCCACAACAACTCCTACAACGCCTCCTGGACTGCGGTTAATACCTCCGGCCCACTCTACCCCAACTGTATGAAAACAAGACCATGTTTATCCTTCCTGATCTGGCTATTTCAACACACGTTTCCGTGCATCATGACGCGGTCAGATCACCTTTAACACCAGCCTACAACAAACCATTCTGCTTCCTTGGTTACACAAAAATGTGCCACTCTTCTTCAGGATGGCCGCGAGGGGACTATCAGCTTGGACCGACTCAAGCCGGTGTACCTGGAAACCACCCCAGAAAGCTTTTCATCTACACCTAACCTCTCGTTGGACTACCAAAAACGGCATCATGTCACATTTCAACTTCCAGTCTAAGCGGAGGGCTTAAGAGCACCCTGGTTTGGGCAGCGCGAAAATCGGCGAGAGCTCGCCTGCAAATGAAGAAAATAAAGATGGTGCTTGACTGCGGCATGTGAAGCCAAGGCTCACGTTCCCAGTGGGCATCTATCGTGGTTCAGCCATCCTTTCCCTTCGCTGCTTTGGGGTATCGTACTCACAAGCCCGAAACGCATGCGTGCTGTTCGCTTCTTGCGAAATTGATTCTCCTCTGTTCATAACTGCATTAAATATAAGCTCAGTGAAGCACTCAGTGTCATTTTCTGTGTTTATAGCACTGCCCACTAAACAACGAGTATTTTAAGCGAGAAATCGCGCACACGCCAACCCCCCTACATACAGACAGACACAGATCTTTATTGAGGTCCTGAAGAACACTACCACCAGGAGGTAGAGGCGTGGGCCACTCCTACGTCGGAACGGGTAGGCCGAGCCTCACCGCCGTGTCTTGGGCTCTCTGGTTAGCCCAGAGCTGATGTGCAAGTTCTGAGCTCCTGAGCACAAGCTCCATTTCTCTTTGGTCATGTGCTGAGAATCGCGTGATTGAATCGCGTGAATCGCGGCCATGCCAGAGCATGTGGTCTAACGTAGATGCGGCGCCACAACCTGGGCATTTTGGATCAATGCTTTCAATAAACAGGCTGTGGGAACGAAGACTGGGGTACGACCTGGTTTGAAGCATGCGGAGGGCAGATTCCTGCGCCCTACAAAGTTGCATATGAGGAAGGGGGAAGATCATTCTGTTCAGCTGGTAATGTTTGGTCCCCTCATTGAAAGTGAGGAGAGCATCCCTAAGGACCATTAGGTTCGAGTCTGGAGGTCCCGCAGGCTGCCCAGCACGGTAAGTTCGCAAGCTCGGGTGTGGGCAATCTCGTTTAGGTTTGCCATGGGGGCCAGATGTGATCCGAGGCGAGCCGGAAACCAGGTTATGACGTGTTCAGAAATGTCCCTATTACCTAAGATGCGAGCTACTTCAGCCGATACGGATCCAGATAAGTAAAACAATTTTCAAACCAGCGAAAGCCTACATCGAGGGCTGCATTGGTCAAGGTATTCAACGATTCCAAGCTTTCTTTATAACACAGCAGTAATCCTGAAGCTCTCGCGATGCTAAAAACGCGGGTAATATATTGCAAATTCTTTCGATATAAAATGCGCCGGAGAGAGCCACACATTTCTTGCTTAGTAGCATACTTTGGAGAAAGAAGCTACATATCATGAAGCCCATATAGTAATGCATAAAATAGAAGCATGCTCACAAAAACGTAGTGAAAAACAAGACACTTTTAATAAAGAACAAACTTTCAGAGTTAACTAAAAAACGTCAGGCTTGCAAATAAGCAGCGCCCACTTCACCGAAGCAAGCTGCGTTCTACTGTCTTCTTTCAGGCATAGCGTCTTTCCTTCCTTTCACTGCTTGTCCTCTGGCTCAGCTTCAGGTTTTCGAAGCAACAGTGCCACAATAGCACCAAAGGTCATTCCACATAGACCACCTCGAGAGCGGCGCAAACGGTCTGGCTGGGTGCGGATCTTGTGTTTAGAGAGCTCTGGCTTTTTTCTTTTTTTTGCCTTATGCACGATGTCTGTTTACTGTTTTTCTGCACTTATCTTCGCTATTTGTTTCTTGCTCGACCACTTGTTTTTCGGCTCTGTGGTTTGGTGAGCAGGCTTTGTGCTGTGTGGTACTTCATTAGGTTGTGTCAGTTGCTTCGCTGCTCTTGAGAACTCTTGGTCAGCCTGCTTCAGTGAGCGGGGTCTTGGTTCAACTGGTGGCACAAGCAGTTTGTTTGGTGGCCTGAGTGTCGATGGCAGATTCCTCTTGCGCAGCGGTAGTCTTGGCCGCCGCAAGCTTCCCTTGTCACCTGCCCTGTTCTTGTCGAATGCCTTCTGCTCTTTCACAGCCATGCAGTTCTTCGACTTGACAACTTGCTGCGATGTTGATGCTTGAGGAACTTTGCGCGCCTGTTTCATTTCGAGCGGCTCTACATCGCCAACCTGCTTCTGTATGAGATTTTCGAACCTCTGTCTGGTTAGCATGATGTCTACGCCTATTTTCGGTGTCGATTGTAACTCTACGAACACAGAAGTGTCCAGCACATCCATCTGTGTCTCGGCGTCAGATGTTTCTGGAACTGCCTGTACACCTCGCGTGTAGCGACAAGGAGATGATGGCACTTCAAAAGTGGCATCGTTGAATCCCTGACTTTCTTTTTCCAGCTGTTCTTCGATTGCCGACTCATAGCAACTGCTGCTAGATGAGCTTGCACGAGCACGCCGAGACTCGCAGTCACCCGATGCCGTTGGCTGGCGACCTCCTTTGTAAGGAACAGTTGAACTCGAGTCGCCATCAGCTTCGTCCTGGAGCTTAGGCGATCCGCTGCAGTCAAGGTTCTTGTCTTCTGGAATTGTGTACACAATTGTGTACAGATCTTCGTCGGTAAGGGAAAATTCCGGGAGCTCTTTCATAAATGCAGTGAGACTACCGTATTGTTGAAGGACACCCTGAGCTATCGAAGGGCTCAAGGCGTTGTGCAGCAAACTCAAACTGGACAGGCCGTGAACTTCTAAAAATTGACGTAGCTTCTCCTGTATTGCTGCTGGGTCAAATTCTCGGAGAGCTCTGGAATGCGACTCTTCGGCCACGTGGGCGTCATCCCTCGAATTAGAGGTGGTTGTTCCTTGGACGAACTTCCTGGTGTGGTCTTCCAGTTCACTCTCTACCAGTGATGGGATGCTGTGGGATGTCAAATCAGCTTCGAGCTTGTCGCTTCACATATTCAGTGAAGTAACCGGAATCGCGACGTTAGATCTGTGCTCGGAATCAGTACCTCCCTCGGCCGTAGAGGTCACGTCGGGAGATCGTCCGTGCATCTCTGTATGGGCGGACAGTTCCGAAACGGTCTCCTCCGCACGAGACGGCCGGTCATCAGGACTTCCGCTCGTCAAGCCGGAGGATGGCTTCCCCCAGACGAGGAACTTCTTTTTGAGGGCTCGAAAGGTGGAAACACCGAATGGCATCTGCTCGAGTTGGAAATGCTGCTTTAGGAAAACAGAACGGCGTTCCCCGCAAAGGCTGGTTTCCGATGTTCGACGTTCGCCGCGAGGAGAACGTGCCACTCGTGCCCTGAAAAGATGGGTACAATGATGTTGATTATGACACATATTTATGACTAGTGCCCACCTAATAAAGGGATAAACGATATAAGTTGAGCTGCAGGACGTATTTTTGTTTGTTTGTAGCCTGGAATCCAAAGAACATACCCAATCTGGGGGAAGAAAACATATAGGACTGTAAGTGCACTACTGCCTACCAAAAAAATATTGTACAAGAAATAAAATATTAAAAAGAAATAAAAATTTGGAGAGTTAAAAACACAAAAACTAAAAATGTACCAATATAATAAGTTAATAACGATAATCTGATTTTTGAAGTGGAGCAGATAGCTGAGTCGGTCAAACCTGATTAATTTGGGATGTATGTCTAGTATTTTTCACATTTTGAAAATTACTATGCCGAGAGTTTTCTTTTTTTTTTCGCTAGTATAAGAAGAGCACGCTCACGACATTTAGGATGCAGCTGCGTTCATTTATGGTGAATGCAACCCACTACTCGTTGCAGCGTTGTCACAGATAAAAAAAACTATGAGCAATACCATGCTTAGATATTTTTCGTCCTTTACAGGAGCGAGTGTAAAACGCCTGCAGTTTTAATGAACAGCTCTCACCAAACCTAAAAGTTTTCTGCTGCTGCAGTTCACATGGAATTCTACCAAATGCCTTTCGCGTCAATGTGAGGTGACTTTGACAAGCTTCCGCCTGTAGAGTTCTCCATAAAAATTTCGCTTTCATAAATCCGGTTTTTCAGTAACTAAGCTGTTTACAGTTTGAGATGAGCCAAAATCAACAGACCCTTTTTTCTTGCACGCCGCCGCTTTGCCTCACTCTGCAGGATGCTTTTGTTGTTAAAAGAACGTGTGCTCGGGCAGGTTAGTGATTCATTCCAACTATATGCGTGAGCAGGGTTCCCCTTCAGGGTTGAAAAAAAGTTTGTCGCAGCACCCCCCCCCCCCTCCCTATTATGTCAATGTATGGGGCCCACTTTTCGCCCTTCTCTTTTAAGTCACTAAAAGGGTGGCTTATCCTCCCCCCCCCCCCCCTAGTGTGCTCGCCTACGGGTATATAAGGAAATGCGAGTCGAAAAAAAACATCTTCGCAAAAATTACATACTTTTGTTTTTATTTGCTTTCACGAGTTGGTTTTCTCTACTTTAACAACGAAAAAAAAACTAAAGATTCTAATTCAGCTCAAAGTAGGTTGCAATTGCCTTTAAAGAGCCCGAGGTGGCTACTAAAAAGTAAAAAAAAAGTTATTATTGTCTAGAGTTCCATATAAATTGTCACCTGGCTGCTGCCCATTGTATTTACCATGAGGTGTTTCTCAAAATAACAATAATTTCAAGCTCTCATGATGAATGAAATTGTGAAAAAAAATTATCTTTTCCGCATAGATGAGCATTAACTTGTACCTTTAACAAGCATTTTTCTCGAGGTTCATTTTTGCGCAACTTGTTCAATTTACACACAGGCGTATAAGCAAGGAGGGGGGAGGCAAGGGGCGCTCTTCCTCCTTTAAAAAAATTACGGCATATTCACGGGGTGAATGATGATGAATGGGCGAAGCTCCGGAGGGATTCATCGGTAAACTGTGAATCTTCCGTGTAATTCGCCCAATCGATCATCATGTAAAGACGTGAGAAACGCTGTGTGTGTATATACACAAATCAACTTTATTTGTTCTTAGACGATGGATGGCTTGCGATGTCCCTTGCCTCGCGCGCTCGCACATCGGGATTCTGTCTGCGAGCGCGCGCTGCTGCCGCCTTGCGCTCTCTCCGCTGTGCAGCCTTATCCATCCGGCGACTCCGAGCACGCGCCAACAGCGAACGGATTTTATTACAACGCTCCCCCTAGCGTACGTCGCCGCACTAAATCGAACGATTGCCTTCAACCAATGACACGCGCCATATGTGACATCATTCCTATTTTATAAGATCTCGCGTCTTTCATCAACTACAAGTACCGCTTTCTAGTTTATAACATCTTGCATCTTTTCATCATCAGCTACAAGTACCACCATCTAGTAAACACTACAAGAACTAAACGAGAGGTGGCTACATACAGGAGACGGTACCGCCATCTAGTGAACACTGCAAGAACTAAACTAGAGGTGGCTACATAGATGGATGGATGGATGGATGGATATGGCTGTACCCTTTAGATTGGGCGGTGGCTAGCGCCACCAAGCCGTAATACTTAATGAACTTAAAACTATATTTATTTTTTTCCTTAAAAAGTGAGTTTGAGGATTCGTACTTTGCAGTGAAGAGTTTAATTTTCACTCGTGCCTTGACTTTAGCCACCAATCAGATAACCTCCTTCTAGTTAAGTCTACATGCTTGAAGTCTATCTTGCCCTCCCGGTCCCTAAACCCCAGTGCTTTGAAAAACTCTGCGCCATCATCCTGAACTATAGGGTGAAGCCCTTTACAGAACATTATCAAGTGTTCGGCAGTTTCTTCTTCCTCTCCACACGCACTGCATACTGTGTCTACCCCTTCGTATTTGGCCCGATATGTCTTGGTTCGCAGTACTCCCGTCCTAGCCTCAAACAGTAGAGAACTACCCCGAGTATTATCATAGATCCTTTCCTTGGCAATTTCCTGCTTAAATGTTCGATAGATCTCTAGTGCGGACTTCTTAATCATGCCCATTCTCCACATGTCAGTCTCCGTTTCCTTCACTTTCTTCTTAACCGATAGTTCTTTTTGGTTTGGCCACCTGCTGTTTTCTAAGTATTTACCAGTCAACTTCCTGGTTCGCTTCCTCCATTTTGTATCGACATTCTTCATGTACATACAGGGGACGGTACCGCCATCTAGTGAACACTGCAAGAACTAAACTAGAGGTGGCTACATACAGGCTACAGGGGACGCACAGCCCACGCCCTAAGGAGCTTCGCCCCTAAAAAGAAGTAGGGGGCTGAGCGCCCCCCCCCCCTTCCGACAGTGGTCAATGTTGGCTGCACGAAGGGGAAACAAACAACTAAGGCGATGTTTTCTTTGGCCACAGTAATCACACAGTTATAATGATACGAGGGGATCAATCTATTTCGAGAAAATGTTACATATAATGAAATATTTCCAACAATTCTGCTCTTCGCAGTGTGTACCGCTGTACAACGCTTTCGCGCCTTGTACTGTAGCATTGCAGAGCAGGCTAGCCCTGAACTGAGCCGTTTAAGATTACATCACTGGCTCATGCTTTTATTTTGCTGTGCCTGGCTGGACGATCCAGCTAAAGATGGAAATAAGCAAAGTTTTATGGACTAATAAAACCATTTGCTGCTTCACGAAAATAATTTTCTTCTATAGGAATATCATCACCGCTCCTCTGTCGAAGCTCCACTGTGAGCCTATGATTGTGATGAATTCTTTTCAATTTTTCGTTTTGTCGTAATGAAAGAGAAAAAAAAGGTTTGCGCTTAAGTCGCCAATCACCCAAATCAGTGATCAGTTTTGCTTATCGTACCTGGTAACGGTGGCAGCAGCTTTCAAAGTGGCGACAAATAAAATTGTGGAATCGAGCAGTGGGAAGCTCAGCTTATAATATTTCCCTAATACTTGATCCCACGAGCTAGGCAGATAGTTAAAGTCCGTGGTTTTTTGCACTAAGTAGACTTAGAGAAGTGCCCACGTGCAGTGCTGCTTATTCAACTCTCTTTCTCGGCAAGGATGAACTAATTGTATTTATGCAAAGAGTTGTGAGGTGATGCATAAAAAATTACCGCCATATCCACAAAGTGATGCGATATCAGAGGCGCTTGTTTGGAGATGATCGTGTAACCCAATAATCTTCCGTGTACATCTCCCACCATCATATATAGACGTGACAACGTTAGTATATATCCCAGCACTGTTCATTTGCATGTTTCTGCGCATACCCCATACTTTGTAGTAGAAAAATGTGTATTGCTTGCAATTTCTTCATACAGTCATAACCATATCAAACAAGTGCCTATGTTTATCGATAATGACACGATATATGCCATATCTATGAGGATAATAGTGAAGCACGTGATGGGGGACCCCACCGTACTCATCTATTTAAAAAGTGCGTTTTTGCGTGTACCCTGTATTATCTGATGAAGGCAGGCTCTCAGCTTTGGAAGAGAGAGAAATAACGTTTATTTGCACCCGTTTAGAATGACAGGGAGAGGAGGCTTCGGCCTCGGTCCCTAATCATTCTCCTAGCCATCGGCCGGAATCCCTTGGGATTCGGCGGCGGTCAGGGCGAGACCGATGACTTGACACTGTTCTTCGGCGTCACGGTTGTGTAATAAGGCCTCCCACGATTCTATGTTTCTACTTGGATCATTATAAGATGGGCAGGTCTGTCGAGGCCAATAATTGGCCAAGACTAAGTCTGTCGAGGCCAAGTATTGAGACAGAGATATTTGTTAGTTGAGTTTCACGATCTTCTCTTTCTCCATTTGCCCCGATGCTAGGTGACCTGCGTCCTGAGTGAGATAGAACTGAGACAAAATTCTTTAAATTGTTAGAGACGTTCCCATATTCCGTCAATGCTCTATAGTGTGGCTGCTGCTCTGCATGCCTATAACGGGTTCAGGTATAAGATTTTAGCAAAGAGTTCAGTAACCTGACATATCTCGAGAGGGGCTGTGTTCCGCTTTGTCGCTGCTTAGGTACTGTGCGGATTTGATCACTAATGCCAGCCTTCGACCGGCAGGGACCCCTCCAACGGAGAGCATTACTGACGCACCTGCTGACCACACTTGGGCGAGAGAGAAAACCTGAGCCGCAGGCGTTCCAGAGCTGCTGCGCTGCCAGGCCTCTTTGAGGTTCAGCGTTAGACTGCCCATATACAAGTCCTTTTTCCGGCGGGGAACGAGCTGTTATGCTCGGCCCACGTGTCTTGGCACCTCTTGGACGTGTGGAAGTTTTTTGACTTTGCTGCGCTTCTGGAGGGCCCAGAAAGCGACAGCACAGCGAATTGTATAGGTCCGTTGGCTCACCTCATGCTCCTTGGGCCTGTAGGGCCGATGAATTACCTGGAAAGGACTGTTTTGAAGTCTGAGCTGTCTAGAAGGACTGGTTGCCTCTGCGTTGCGGGATTCGTCGAAATGCTCCCGACAATGAGCCAAGTGCCATAGAACCATCTTCAGTGACGTTTCTCGCATTCCAAGGGCCTTTCAAGTCTTCATTTCCTGCACATCACAGTCTGCTCGGCAGCAATGCCTCCTTGATGAGTCAACCTTGAACCTGGCCAACCAGTTGGGCCGACTCTACACGTGGGGGTTCCAGGTCATCACACTGTGCCAGTGGTGCCGCGGTCACCTATAGCGTATTGTGTTTACTGCCCCTCGTATCTCGATACAGCAATACAGATACTCAAAAGTTTCTCTGAAATACTATCGCGATACGCCCAGCCCTGATCTGTAGTAATCTATGTATAAAAGGGTATATTGATGGTATAAGGCCAAAAACTCCCGACATTGATTGATATGTTCGGTTTAACGTCCCGAAACCACTATATGATTATGAAAGACGCCGTAGTGGAGCTCTCCCGAAATTTCAACCACCTGGGATTTTTAATGTGCGCCCAAATATGAGCACACGGGCCTAAAGCATTTTCGCCTGCATCAACAATGCAGCCGCCACAGCCGGGATTCGATCTCGCGACCTTCGGGTCCGCAGCCAAGTACCTTACCACTAGACCACCGCGGCGGGGCAGCCACGCAGAATTCGAAATGTTCATATACTGTCACGCCACTTAGCGGAATTCAGGAGTGTTCTCTCACCTAGAGACCATGGGCATTGCGAATAGGCGGCGTGCCCTGCAATCCTAATATGGCTCCGGAGGGATGATCAACCCGTGAACTCGCATAAGAAAAGATAAGATGCATGCACGTACTTCCCATGCCACTTTCACCGGATGAACTCTTGATTGTCAAATGAACGTATATCGCACCAAAGCACTTTCCAAAACTATAGAAACTGCTGAATGTTTGCTACGTCATTTCTTGTCGCAGTGTGAAGGGTGGTGGCGTCAGCTGATCTACCATGTATCAACGACGCTTTGCGTAATCCTGTGCCTGCTACAGAAAACTACGCGAACTAGAATTCACTTATGAACTGAACGGCACTCCGAGATCATTTGTGCCGAGCCTGCCTGGTGAATTCGCCGCAGTTATAGGCCACTATAGCGAGTCACGCGCCGTCGCGGCTGCACTAGACCCAATGTTTACCGTAGCGATTGTTTGCAAACATATTACGCCGTCGTCACAACTCGTGCTGCAAACATCATGCAGCTGCTTCTTCAACTGTACACAAGGATTTAAAACTTCCCATGAAGTAGCACTTGTATCACAGCCATGATCAGACTAGCAGTGCGCCAATCCCTGCACTCAGACGTTGTAGGTTCCACCGGCGCAATCAAAACAAGGATATCGGCGCGCGTACGCTTTTCGCAACGTCAAAATTGCAAAATTTTGTCGATTTGATTGATATGTGGGGTTTAACGTCCCAAAACCACTACATGATTATGAGAGACGCCGTAGTGGAGGGCTCCGGAAATTTAGACCACCTGGGGTTCTTTAACGTGCACCCAAATCTGAGCACACGGGCCTACAACATTTCCGCCTCCATCGGAAATGCAGCCGCCGCAGCCGGGATTCGAACCCGCGCCCTGCGGGTCAGCAGCCGAGTACCTTAGCCACTAGACCACCGCGGCGGGGCAAAATTTTGTCGAACAACAACGTTGAACAACACCGTTGAAGTGCAGGAGAAGTTAGCGTGGACTGTAGTCGTAACTGCATATTTCATTGCTCTAACCATTTCGCTTCGCTGGTCGAGCTCGAGCATGTTCACGGCATGCGGCGCTTTGTAATATCCACTATAATTTGGATACATTCAATGCACAAGAAAAATTATGCTTTTATTTTGAACTCGCTGAAGAATATTACTCAAAAAATACAATCAAACTGACTCACGAGCGTGAAAAAGCATTGAAGAGACTGTCTATCGTCCTTCATTGCTCTCCTGTTTTGTGCCGCAATAAAAAGCGTATCATGTGAAGTGTCTAACAATGCAGTGGTTTCTCGGAAAAGTGCGTAGAAATAATTAAAACGCAATTTTTATGTCCGTGTTTCCTTCTATCGGTAGGATGAATGCCCACAACACTGGTCGGTGCCACTGATAGTCGAAAACTGAAACCACGTGCGGTTTTTGCAGGCTTCATCAAGTTTGGTTATTAATAAAACAAATACCTTAGTGATAGTTTTAGGCACGCACATGCTTTTTTTTGTTGTTTTCTTGGGCTGCGGCAGACGCCGTAGTCGCGTTTCTCCACCGTTTACAGGCAGATATGCAGGCAAGCGGATGGGTGGATGGATTGATATGGCTGTACCCTTTAGATCAGGTGGTGGCTAACGGCACCATGCCGTAATACTTAGTGAACCAAAAACTTTATTTATTTTTTTCCTGAAAATAGTGAGGTTGAGTACTCGTACTTTGCAGTGAAGGG
Organism: Rhipicephalus microplus; assembly: GCF_043290135.1. Lineage (NCBI taxonomy): Eukaryota > Metazoa > Arthropoda > Arachnida > Ixodida > Ixodidae > Rhipicephalus > Rhipicephalus microplus. The sequence continues at coordinate 180,931,340 of NC_134710.1, read as the reverse complement.
TTTAATTTTCACTCGTGCCTTGACTTTAACCACCAATCAGATAGCATCCTCCTAGTTAATTTTGCCCTCCCTGTCCCTAAACCCCAGTGCTTTAAAAAACCCTGTGCCATCATCCTAACTATAGGGTGAAGCTCTTTACAGATCATTATCAAGTGTTCGGAAGTTTCCTCTTCCTCTCCACACACACTGCATACCGTGTCTACCCCTTCGTATTTGGCCCGATTTGTCTTGGTTCGCAGTACTCCCGTCCTGGCCTCGAACGGTAGAAACTACCCCGAGTATTATCATGAGTGAGTGAAACTCACTCATGATAATACTCATTTCACCGTGAGTGAAAGCTCGTGAGCTCTGCAGAAGGATGCGGCTGAAGGAGAGATGAAAATAGCCGGCCATCTCTGTCGCACGGAGGGTGCACGCAATACTATCACTCCGCGTGGGAGGCCTGCCGTTGATTCTCTCTAAGCAGCGACGAAACGCTCCGGTTGTCGTTAATCGGGCGAAAAAAAAAAGAAATACAGACTCCAGAAAGGGCGGGGAGCTGAGTCGCTTGAGCAGCAAGTGTAAACTTTGATCATAAGGAAGAGGTCCAGAGCGCTGGCGCTCGTGCTGTCTCGGTGGACCATAAGGAATGTTTCGTGTACGTGCTGTGCTTTCGCCGCTTACTTCGCGGTTAGACGAGACTGCATGCAGACAGCACAAAACAGCGTCCGTATTCGCCTTTCGCTGCATTTTGTAGAGTTACATGAGATCCGATCTAAAAGAGTTAGCTGCTGGCCTCACTTTGTATAACATGACAATTTGTTGTAGCATTCATCGCTTTGCCCTCGCGGCGAAACTGATATATATTTTTTGATAACTGATAGAATACCCCAAAGGTGGTCCTTTTGAGAACAGTAGAATTTCTACCGAAAGTATTGTTTGACATGTTCTCACCCTGTAGAAAACGCTTCTTGTGGCGTTATAATATCATATCCAGCTTTCAGTGATGGATGGATGGATGGATGGATGGATGGATGGATGGATGGATGGATGGATGGATGGATGGATGGATGGATGGATGGATGGATGGATGGATGGATGGATGGATGGATGGATGGATGGATAGATGGAAAGTATTGTTTGACATGTTCTCAGCCTGTAGAAAACGCTTCTTGTGGCGTTATAATATCATATCCAGCTTTCAGTGATGGATGGATGGACGGATGGATGGATGGATGGATGGATGGATGGATGGATGGATGGATGGATGGATGGATGGATGGATGGATGGATGGATGGATGGATGGATGGATGGATGGATGGATGGATGGATGGATGGATGGATATGGCTGTACCCTTTAAATCGGGCCACTTCCTACACTATGGATCAGGCGGTGGCTAACGCCACCAAGCCGTAATACTTAGTGAACCAAAAACTAGATTTATTTTTTCCCTTTACGTAGTGAGGCTGAAGAGTCATACTTTGCAGTGAAGAGTTTAATTTTCACTCGTGCCTTGACTTAAGCCACCAACCAGATAACCTCCTTCTAGTGAATTCTACCCGCTTAAAGTCTATTTTGTTCTCCCTGTCCCTAAACCCCAGTGCTTTGAAAAACTCTTCGCCATCATCCTGAACTATGGAGTGAAGCCCTTTACAGAACATTATCAAGTGTTCGGCAGTTTCCTCCTCCTCTTCACGTGCACTGCATACCGTGTCAACCCCTTCGTATTTGACCCGATATGTCTTGGTTCGCAATACTCCCGTCCTGGCCTCAAACAGTAGAGAACTACCCCGAGTATTATCATAGATCCTTTTCTTGGCAATTTCCTGCTTAAAAGTTCGATAGATCTCTAGTGCGGACTTCTTAATCATGCCGATTCTCCACATATCGGTCTCAACTTCCTTCACCTTCTTTTTAACCGATCATTCTTTTCGGTTTGGCTCCCTGGTGTTTTCTAAGTATTTACCTGTCGATTTTTCGGTTCGATTCCTCCTTTTTGTATCGACATTCTTCATGTACAAGTAGCTGAATACCTTCCTAGCCCAACGCTCCTCCCCCATTTCTCTCAATCGCTTCTCAAATTTTATCCTGCTGCTAGCTTCTCTGCCCTAAAAAGATGTCCATCCCATATCACCTTGTACTCCCTGATTTGCTGTATTGCCGTAGGCTCCTAAGGCAAGCCTACCTATTCCACGTTGCTTAATTTCTAATCTTGCTTAAACTTCTGATCTCATGCACAAGACCGCATTGCCGAACGTCAGACCAGGAACCATGACCCCTTTCCATACTCCTCTCACAACATCATACCTATGGTAATTTACAGTTCCCTGTTTGTGGTCACCGCTGCCTTCCTGTTACCTTTAGTCGTCACGTATATTTCGTGGTCCTTTAGGAACTCGGTCCCTTTGCTTATCCATACGCCCAGATATTTGTATTTATCTGTTATCTCTAGCGTGACCTCCTGTATTTTAAGCTCACTACCTTCATTATCATTAAAAATTATGACTGCTGATTTTTTCTTACTGAATTTGAAATCTTACTAATCTCCCTCATTACAGCAGATGTGCATCAATCTCTGAAAATCTTCCTTGTTGTCGGCCATTGGCACTATATCATCTGCGTACATCAATGCTGGTAGTGCCTGTTCAATTAGTTTTTCTTGTTTGACGAAAGAGAGGTTCCACTGCCCTCTAATTTGGCCTCTAGTCCTTGTAGGTACATCACGAATAACAAGGGTAACAGAGGACACCCCTGCCTAAGCCCCCGTTTTACATCTGCGATCTTGGATACCAGTTTTTCCCACTTTATAACTGCCTTGTTACCTTTATAGATATCCTTTAAAAGATTAGTGACTCCATCTTCCACGCCCAGTGTGTCCAGTATTCCCCACAAGTCCTCTTGAACCACGCTATCATACGCTCCCTTGATATCCTAAAATGCTAGCCACAGGGGCCTGTGTTCCTTTTCTGCTATTTCCATGCACTGCGTCAGTGAGAACAGATTGTCTTCCAACCTCCTGTGTTTCTGAAACCCATTCTGTAGTTCCCCTAGCACCCCCTCATCATCTATCCATACCTGCAGTCTTTCCTTTAAACCTGCATCGCCAGCCTGTAGACCACTGATGTCACTGTTATAGGACGGTAGATGTTTATGTCAGCTTTGTTCCCCTTTCCTTTATAGATCATGCTCATCCCGCTAAGTTTCCATCCAACGGGGACTTAACCATCGAATATTATTTTGCTCACAGACTCTCTCAAAGCCTGCTTATACTTCGAACCTAATGTCTTCAACAGCACAATTGGAATGACATCTGGGCCTGTTGATGTACTACTAGGAACTCTCTTCTCAGCCCTTTCCCACTTTCGTTGTGAAAATGGAGCCATTGCGCCACTTGATTCATCCTTTCTATTGTGGTGCAAAAAGCACTTCTTTGTTGAAATTTTTCGGTCACCATTGTTCCTATATATTCAATAGCTTCATCCCCTTCTAGCCTAGCATTTTGAGCTGTAGTTATAAACATCTGCCCTAGACTCGTCTCATTTCACAGGGAGTCTAGATGGTTCAAAAATTTCGCAGCGGCCTTTCTATCCTTTTAATGTACTTCTGCCAGCCACTGAGCCCCTTTCTTCTAATCTTTTCATTGATCAGATGGGATGCTTCTCTTCTACAGCTTAGAAAGATGTCCCATTTTCTTTCAACATCATCTGTCGGTTCACCCCGTTGCTTAGCATGTCTTTGTTTTAGAGGCTTCCCGACGTTTTGCTAAGACTCTCTTAACTTCCGTATCCCATCAACTTTTCGGTTTGTGTCTTCTTTTCCGGGGGGACTTGTCTCGTGCCTTAGCAAGCTCTAGCTCAAACAGTCTAATTAGATTCCTGTATGTCCACGCTGTTTTATTATCCTTTGTGATTACTTTCTCAATTTGTTTAGTAGTTATTTCTATACGCATTTCTGAAGAAAAATTTTTCTGTAGTTGCTCATCGTGTCTCCTTCCCTCTTTCACTGCTCTTTGATAACTTAGCTTGATACGTTTGTGATCACTACCCAGACTTCTGGAGCCACATTCATCTATGTGCATTCCCCCGAGCCTATCATACATCCTATGTGACATCAGTGCGTAATCTATTGTCGACTGCAACCTTCCTACCTCCCATGTTATTTGCCCTTCACACTTCTCGGTACTGTTGCAAATGATCAAATCATGTCTTTCATACATATTGCGCACACAATATCCATGATCATTTTGCCTGTTGGGTCGGTATACCCATCTAAATCATCTACGTGCGCATTCATATCTCCTAGTATAATTATCTCACATTCTCCTTCTAGTTCCTCAATGTCCTTTTATTTACACTCTACCATTGCCTGCTTTTCCTCCCTGGTTTTGCTCCCGTCTACAAGTACACCAAATCAAGGAGTGTCATTTGCCCTGCCACTTTCCCTTTTAGCCATAAATGTTCCGTGCACTCCTGCTTGACCCTTTGCCAGTCTGTACTATAATGAATGAATGCCTTCTTTCTGCTGCCTTCTGTTCTATTACAATATTCCCACGCGTAGTCGCATTGTTAGGAGGTTGTTCTATATCTCTAAGATGTGTTTCTACAAAACAGTATACCATCGGCCTCTCTTCCCTTAGCTGTTCTTTTATCCCTTCTGACTTCATGCTGTTCCTGCCACCCTACATTATAATATACCCTATGTCTAAATTGGCTCGGCCCTCGTGGCTACGTCTATTTCTACCCCGGACTCTACCTATCTTAGATACTGGTGCCACTTCGGAATCGTATCTGTCCATACCACCTGTCAAAGAGTCTCCCTGGTTGTTTTCCTCGTTACTAGCTATCCTGCACCCCAAAGGGCCCACGTGCCCCCCAAAAAAGCTACTGCGCGGCTTGTGAGTCGCCAACCCACCTCATGACCTAGCCGCCCATCGAAGGGAATTCTGTCTCGTTGAAAACCACTCCTCCTATGCACCTCTCTGTTTATTTCCACCACCTCAAAGCCTTTCTCTCGAGTTATCCGCCATATCTCTTGGTTTGCGTTGACAACCGCTCTTTGCAGGTTTCCCCCAGGCACTGGTATTTTCGGTATTGTGCATATCAATACCTGTACCTGAGGAGAAATGGCACGCATGTCATCTACCCTTTTCGCCAGTGTGGTCGCTAGTCCTGCTGCGTCTTCATTTAAGACATTGTTTAAACCGCCTGAATTTATCACGAGGTTTCGTCGATCAGCTGTAGTTTTGAGTTTTGCTCTCGCTTTCCTCATGACTGCTTCCAGCTTGCGTCCTGGGAACGTCCCTACTGCAACCCTCTTGTCACCTCTTACCATCTCTTTGATTTCTTCTGCGCATCGATTTAAATTCAAGTCCCCGGCGATTATCACATGCCGTGACTTTTCAGCAGAATCGTCCTGCACCTGGGGGTCACTTGCACCTGTGGCGCCGGCTGCTTTGTCCACTCCCAGCCCCACCACAACTTCGCTGAAGCTGGGCCTTGCAACGATTGAACCGGCTGAACCTGATTTTTTTCAAACTTGCTTGCTCTTTCTTCTCCGTCGTTCTGGTAGCAGGTGCCCTACTGTTCTCTCCGTTGGCCACTCCTTTGTTCACCTTGGCTAGTGCTTCCTCGGCGGACTTCAGCCTTTCTCCCATTGCCATTGTTTTCTCTCGCACTGTCGCCAACGCAGTCTCCAGCTCAGTGATTCTCCTCAGCAGTTCACTCTGGGCAACCATCATTTTCTCCTTTTTTTTCCTCGACCTCACATTGCCTACACTTCACGTTAGCCTCCTCTCCAATTTTTCTGCACTTGGGTCTATTTTCAAACCCACCCCGCATTCTGAACACTTTACAGCTTTTTCAACCAGGTCTTTATGACACGCATTGTCCTTATGACTTGTCTCACTCGATAATTACAAAACACGATCCCTGCCCTACGAAAAAGAGGAAGTCTAAGCTCTACTACAAAATTTTGCGTGTTCAGTGTACGTGCACCTCCCCCACGGGGTGGCAAGAGAAAAAACACAAAGAAACAAACACACATACACACGCAGAATCTAGTAAATACCTGGTGACTGACCCCCGAAAAAGCCGTACAATGTAATAAGTGCTACAAAGATTTTAACTGTTGCCATATTACTTATAAAGGCAAGCTCAAAACATGCAAAACCACTTATCTGTGCAGTCGATTGGGAGCGCTCCAAAAACACGTCTATCCACCATGCCAGACCAAACTGAACTCCAAACACACCGCCACGAACACACCGCCGGAAGCGTCACCAGGCGCCTATTCGAACGCGTGAAGAAAAAAGCAGAAACTTGTCTTTGGCGCTACCTAAAGCTGTCTCATGTGCATATAATACAATTTCAGGTTAAACGTGTTTGTTGTTAAGCAAAATACGTCTACCCGCGAGAATTTCTTGTCCTACCAATAGATTGTCAAGATTGACCACATCTGCTGTTCGGTGACGCTAGTGGTCACTTTTTATCAACTTTCAACATCAAGTTAAAATTATAATTCCTTTTTTTTTGGCACAAAGGCATGCTCGTTGCCACCGATGCGATGAACGATCTTTTCACTTGCTCCACGATCAGAACAATTTTTTCGTGGCGGTAGACAGTCCCTTTAACGCACGACGAGGCGTGAAGTGCAACTCTCTGCTTGTGAGCTATGGCAGCTGATCGTTCATCGTCGCTGTCACTCTCAGCACGTTGACAACCATCTACGTTTAGTGAAAAATTCTCGACGTCAGGGCGGTTTCTTTTAATCTCAGGAATTTTCTCAGGAATTTCTCAGGAGTAATCTCAGGAATTTTCTCCGCCAAACGACTTCGATAGCCCCAATAACGCGTCATTCACCACGCACAACACTCACACGGCGTCACACACCACGTTTATCTGAGGGTGCGGAGATCATTTCGCTCCGATAGCCAGCAAGAAAGGATCGCTGGCAGTGTGCTGCCATCTATAAACGAACGTAAAAAAGAAGCGGTGCAGCGTGGGCTAAGATTTCGAAGCGCAAATCGTGAGCCTGCGCTACTTTCCACCTCAATGAATGTTATGAAATCAATGCACTACAAAAGCACTGACGAATGCTATACGCACGTAAAACAAGGTGACTTTCACCTGCAAAGGTTGGACAATAACGTTTAACTATCCAACTGGGCTGAAGAAAATCTCGCGAAGCTGATATGTGTGCCCTGTGGGCCATAATCGAAAGTGCGAGTTGCCATGTTTTTTTCCAAAACCTTCATTGGCCTCTCGCAAGAACGAGTAAAATTTATCGTGTCACGGACGGTCCAGAATAATCATTAATGCACGCAACATGCAAAGTGGTTTGTGCTTGTTTCTTGCTAACGCGTTAACACTGAGGTTAGCACCACCGAACAAGGGAGCGTTGGGAGCGTCTGCATACTGATCATCTTTGAGAGGACACTCCTGAATTCACCTAGGTGGCGCGACCGTCTATGAACATCGCGAATAGAACATGGGCATTGCGAATGCGTGGGTTTGATTTCTAATGGGACTCTGACATTATTTTTTTGCATTCATCGGGTCAACGCTGCTGATGTCATGTTTTTCTCTGTGCTCACGCATTCAAATTGCACATGTGTGTTCTCGGTAGATTCGAAATTTCAATTACCTGTAGAACATACCCGTATACTAGTGGCACATACCCGCCGGTGGGTATGTGCCACTGTCTGGCGCGAAGTGTTTGACGACGTACGCGACGGTATTGTGACATCATTCATGTGTTGACCCACACGTCGAAATCGTCATATCTTACCCTCCTATATTAATTATAGTTCACGCGAAGTTGAGGTTGGCATCACGAGAGCACCCAGACGTAAGCGACTAGGGATATGACAGATACGCAGATAGACGCCGAAAGTGCCTACAGTACGCAAGGAAATGCTTAGCATCTAATAAAGAAATGGATTTGCTTTGGCACATCTGTGCATTACCCTGTACCAGCGTTCTAGGGCAGCTGACAAAGAGCGGCAATGCGTATGAAACCGAGCACGTTGACTATCGAATTTATACAGATGGAAATCACCGAAACAAATGGATAGGCACTAGTAAATGAGAAACAAGGACCCTAAAATAAGAAAAGTGAGCATCATTTTATATTAAGCTTCGATGAACCCTGTGCACAGAACGTCCCGCCGATCAGTTGTCGTTTCACCTGTTAATTGATATCATGATTGCTGGAAAAACACGTGAATCCTAGTGTGTTTACTGAGTGGCTGTTTTTGTTGTCTGTGGGTATTGCGTTGTGACATGCCCAATGGTGTAGCTGCCCTCCGAACATACGCAGCTGCTAGCCTTCCTGAATTACTTAGAATTAACAGCAGTTGTAGCATACTGTAAGCAATAGAAATCACGATATTCCTCCCCAGTAGTACAACAAACTTGTCATTTCATCTCCGATTGTGGTTTTTTTGTTCCAAAATCATTAGAGGTACTATTCAATCGAAAATCATCGAAAAATATTCCATCGATTTGCACTTAGATTTCACTCTTCGAGTTTGATTCAAAGTTGCAAACTCCATACTAGCACAGCTAAAAAAATTGCATATTATAATTCTACAGGGTGCCCCACCACGCCATAGCCCGAGTTTTAAAATACTCCGATACACTTATAAAGATGCTTCCAAATACCCGTTATGACTATGGCATAAAGTAAGCCGCACAAATTTTTCTGCTCTGCTTACTTGCTCTATTAAGCATGTTTAATTAACTAACTTTTTGAAGTGACAAAGCTGGACATAAAAACGTCACAGTTTTACCAAAAGGCGAAGCAATGAATGCGATAGCAATATATTTGAATAGTTTACAAAGCAATTAAGTCTAGCATTTTTAGATGCAATTAAGGCTAACTAACTTTTTGAAGTGACAAAGCTGGACATAAAAAAGTCACAGTTTTGCCAAAAGGCGAAGCAATGAATGCGATAGCAATATATTTGAATAGTTCACAAAGCAATTAAGTCTAGCATTTTTAGATGCAATTAAGGCTAGCATTTTTAGAAGCAATAATATATACAGTAGACATGCGCTTGCCAAGTAACCAAGTTTTCTGCGGCGCAGCCACAGTAGATGACTACAACAAGGCTACTGTGTAGTGACGGCGTTGATATACGAAGTGAGGCTGGCAGTCAACTCATATAGATCCGATCTCACGTAACTCTACAAAACGCTGGTGCAAGAGTACACGGCTGCTCCAGGTACACTTTTGACACCGTTTTGTTTTGTGTGTGTGTGTTGAGAGCGCCGCCCGTCGAAGCTCCCACCTGCTGTGGGGGCACAGGCCACGCGGTGATCGTCTACGCGATAGTGCGGCAACCACAAGCGCCTTCCACCCACTCTTTTGTTTCCCTCATGCGATTAGCGCACTCGCGGACGACCGGAGCCGGAAAGGCGATGTTCGCTCCGCATGATAAGAGGCTAGTGCATTTTCGTTTGATCTATGGGGTTTAACGTCCCAAAACCACCATATGATTATGAGAGACGCCGTAGTGGAAGACCCCGGAAATTTCGACCACCTGGGGTTCTTTAACGTGCACCCAAATCTGAGCGCACGGGCCAACAGCATTTTCGCCTCTATCGAAAATGCAGCCGCCGCAGCCGGGATTCGATCCCGCGACCTGCGGGCCAGCAGCCGAGTACCTTAGCCACTAGACCACCGCGGCGGGGCACTAGTGCATTCTTCCCCGTATATACATATACATACATATACATATACATGAATGACGGCGGCGACGGCGACAGTGAAAACCAGCTGAGACTGTCCATATAATTGCTATTACAATAATTACAGCGAGAACGCTGTATATCGGTTTGCAAAACATCTGATTAGGTAGTTTATAACTATCTATCTACTAAGCAAAGCAAACAAATGGGTTTGCTTTGGCATGACGACCACGGAAGTATGAAGCCCGTTGAGCCACCAAAAATATTCGTATCATCCAAAATTTGTATCACCAGCAAAAATGAAAAATTATTATGCGACAAAATAAAACTGGCATATATTTTTGTTTATTGTTTTTAAGGCCCGCTGCACCGTCATGAACCGCTCTGAATGACTTTCAGTGGAGTTGTTAGGTGTCAAGAGAACACTTGCACGAATAAATAAATATAGGGCCCGTGTGCGCATGTGTAATTATTGATTGATAGATATGTGAGATTTAACGCCCCAAAACCACCCTATAATTATGAGAGACGCCGTAGTGAAGGGCTTTGGAAATTTCGACCACCACGAGGTTGTTTAACGTGCACCCAAATCTGAGCGCACGGGCCTACAACATTCTCGCTTCCATCGAAAGTGGAGCCACCGCAGACGGGATTCGATCCCACGACCTGCGGGTTTGCAGCCTAGTCCCTTTGCCACTAGACCTCCACGGCGGGGCATAAGTAATTAGTGAGCCACGTATTTTGTGACTCTCGTAGCTAATGGCCCCTTCCTAATCTTTTTACACTTTTGTTTTTTGCAAGACACCAAAGCACTGCGGCGAAAATGACTTAACGAGCACTCTGCATGCGACAGATGAAGGTCAGAAAATTATAGAACACAACTTTATTGCCAAATCAAGAAGATTCGAGTCTGGCGTCTTTTAGTAGACCTGGGCACTCTCCACGGATGTGGTTCTGATACCTTGTATGGAAGCGGTTTCCTCGGCACGCTAGACGGCCATGAGTTGTGCTGTCAGGTTCGAGCAGAACAGTGTGGTCTTCTAGCGTAAGAGGAGACTTGCAGTGGAAGAGACAGATGAATTGGCCCTGTCCGTATTGTTAATAGGCCCTGACACTCCAACTGCATGTATCTAAGAGTGGCAACTTCGCTACAGGATGTGAATCTGTTTGTAGAGTAAATGTCTGGATACATGGCGTGCATAGGTGTGGTGTTTCTGTATGAATCTGTTTGTAACTGCCTGTAGTGTATATCGCTTAGGTACTGTTTAGTCTAACGTGAGGGGGTGGGTATATGCGTCTCTGTAACCGATAGGGTCTGGTGATATCGCCAAACCAGATCATACGCGATCCTTACGTTTGTACTACTGATATACTTTATTGTTAATATTTTCTCATAGCGGAGATTTCGGGGATGTTTTTGAGGTCATCTCATGGAATTGTTGGGTTTTTTTTTTTCAGGCTATATTGACTGGGTGAATTTCCGGTGCGTCATTTGCAGCCTTTTCTGCGCATTAGGGGAGTTTTCAGCCATGCGCGTCCCCAACAATTGCGCGTGTTGACGTTGCGCGTGAGGCCAATCTCTTTCGTCAAGAGCCTCGCCGCAGTGGTGTAGTGGTTATAAGGTACTCGGCTGCTGGCCCGCAGGGCGCGGGATCGAATCCTGGCTGCGGCGGCTGCATTTTCGATGAAGGCGAAAATGCTGAGGCCCGTGTGCTCACATTCGGGTGCACGTTAAAGAACCCCAGGTGGTCTAAATTTTCGGAGCCCTCCACTACGGCGTCTCTCATAATCATATGGTGGTTTTGGGACATTAAACCCCACATATCAATCAATCAATCAATCAATCAATCCTTCGCCAAGACCTCCCACTTCCTTTACGGTCATCGTTCACCTTTCATATGATGTCTGATGCGCGAGGACGTGGATTGAATCGACGTGGCAAGCACTTATAAACACAGTAGAACAATAGCAGCACGCATAGAAACATTAGCACAAATAAAAGGAGGGGGGGGAAGCGTGATGCTGCCATTTGTAATCTAAACGCAAAGGCGTACGAAGGCACCTCCAAGATTGATGCGCACAATCTGGGAGGCTATGACGCGTCACTGAAGGTTTATTGCGACCACGGTGTAAGAAAAGTATTTTAGGGGCGAAGCTCCTTAGGGTGTGGGTCTCTCTATCCTTCTATGATGTATGTAGCCACCGGTGGCACATACCCGAAAGAGTGGTCCTTAGCATGTCCGCTGGATGGCGGCACTTGTATATGATGAATGCATGATGAAAAGGTGGGAGATGGCTGTGCTTGGAGTGTTCACTAGATAGACGGACGGACGGATGGACATACATATAGACGGATGGACAGATGGACGCACAGACAGACAGGCAGAGAGACGGCCGCACGAACAGACGCGCGGACGGACGGATGGACAGAAGGAACAATGGACATGCGGACAGATGCATGGGCGGGTGCATGGAAGGACGGATGCACCGACGGTCACACGGATGGACGGACACATGGACAGACGCATGGACGCACGTAAGCAAGAATAAATGGGCGAACGAAAGCATGGACGGACTGACGAACGCTTCACCCCACCAATCACCATTCAATCTGTGTATATGCTCTGATTTTTTTTTTTTTTTCACATTGCTCTGCTGCTGAACTGGCGGCGCGGCGCGCATTCCCAGAATTGCGTACCCGCACCCGCTTGTCGCGTCTTCCGCGGCAGAACGGGCTGCACTTGTTCGTACCTGCGTGCATATATATAAGTGGTTATATCAGGAGAAAAGAAAAGAAAGGTGCCGACCCGTAACTGTCTCTCCTTACGAGGACACCTCAACAGGTCAGCAGAGGAATGGGATATGGGGAATAAAAGATATAGGGAAAAAGAAGGAGGGATAAAAGGAATAGAAGGAAAATAGACGGAGAAGAAGCCAGCCAACGAGAGGAAAAAAGAAGGAGATAGGAAAGTGGGGATCTGGTCGAAGCAGTCCAAGGGCGGGGTGCCACAATGCGAGAGCTGCACGGCTTCAGGAGACCGCGGAGGGCGAACCAGTCGGCGGGAGCTACGCTGAAGTCGGAGATCGCGAGGGCACAACCGTCCAGCTTGAAATCCTGCGAGCGAATCCCTGCGTGCACAGCGCACGTCCGTATATCAAATATTGTGGGTTGAAAATCGTTTCTCAACAACCGTACTCCATTACACTGCGGGCCAATGGGTTATGGCCGAGATAAAAGTAAACAAAAAGTCGCACCAACCTGGAATTTGTACTAGGCGTGAACATATCACCGAGGTTTCACTGTATAAGTGGCCCCGCCGTGGTGGTCTAGTGGCTAAGGTACTCGGGTGCTGACCCGCAGGTCGCGGGTTCAAATCCCGGCTGCGGCGGCTGAATTTCCGATGGAGGCGGAAATGTTGTAGGCCCGTGTCTCAGATTTGGGTGCACGTTAAAGAACCCCAGGTGGTCAAAATTTCCGGAGCCCTCCACTATGGCGTCTCTCATAATCATATGGTGGCTGTCACAAACGACTCCAATTTTCGGAGCAGCCGTGGGCCCCACCTACCAAGGAAGGGCGCTTTTGTGTTGGGGGACGACATCCGGCGACTATAACGACCCAGCGTGGCGCCGGCTTGTCTTCCCTGCACCTGTTCCGAAAGGGGAACCGGCGGCCTAAAAAAGGAAAATTACCCCCAGATGAGACGGGGTCACGTGTACGCCCCTGAAGAGGTTTGGACTGCATCGGAATAGGCAGTTGACGTACAGCCAGCAACAAGTGCGGTCGTCGGTGTCGCGAGTCTCGCGTAGGCGGCGAGCATGGAGTGACCCGCGCAACGTATTGAGACGGCTGCAATTCCGGGCACCCTCGTCGTCTACCAAGCCGGCGAGACCTTCAGCGGCACCCGTCAACTCCCCTACGTGCACCAAGAGCTGGCCTGGTCCGTATGGAACTTTTTACTGTGACTTTTTTTTTAAACTGTTAAATTGTTTTAACCAGCTTTTTTTTTTAAATCTGTGTAGTTGTGTGCGCTGCGACGCACATAGAAATTCAAAAGCGCGACCAATGATCATTCTGTAATTATTTCCTTGTAACCCTCTTTTGATTTCCATCTTGTTGTTACTTTATTAATGTTCCGCATATTTGTCTTTAGCCTGTATCTTTTGTAGTGTTCTTAGCACATTTTGTTATATAGCTGTTGTTTCTATCGCGCGTATCAGTTTTCCTCCTTTGTTATTTTTTTGTAATCTCCTGCCTTTGCCCCGGTTTTAATTAAATGCTTGTTTATGTGTAATCAAACTCTGTGTCTGCTCTATGAGTGCGTCGGTCAGGCCCACACATCACCACACGTGCGACCCCGCACGGGTCGACCAACCCGCAAATAAATTCGAAATGTGCCACTTCGAGGCCTTTCAGGCGTCGCAGGCCGAAGCGTAAAGTGGAAGCTTGCGAGTCTGCCGCACGTCGATGTTGGATCGGCGGGGCCTCACTCGAAGTGTGTGACAGTGGCTTTGGGACGTTAAACCCCACAAATCTAATCTAATCACTGTATACGTGTATTTTCTGTTTACTAAAGATGTCTTCAGGATTGAATCCCAGCTGCGGCGGCTGCATTTTCATTGGAGGCGGAAATGCTGTAGGCCCGTGTGCTCAGATTTGGGTGCGCGTTAAAAGGTGGTCGAAATTTCCGGGGCCTTTCACGACGGCGTCTCCCATATTCATATGGTGGCTGTGTGACGTTAAATACCCCGTATCAATGTCAATATACTACAGATGCCTCCAAGAAAAAATAGCTGATCTCTCCGTCATAGGAATCGATATAACGTGAAAATGCAACGTGACTTTATTGAAGCAGATTGTTTGTTGTGCCACGGCCGCTAGATGATATCGAGTGGCCGTGAGTTGATCTATGAGACCTTGTACAGTGTCGATTGGTGTTTGACAACTATAAACGTGTAATTAACGAGGATGCATCCACGTTACCGCCTCATGGCGCATCTTCATCGCGATGACTAACGCCCATGATCATGATTTAACTGTAGTGGTAGCGGAAGATATAACCTGGACCTAGCATACCCATCAATTCTGCGCAAAGATGGCACCAATAAGCACGTAAAAAACGCTATACTCGATAGGCACTCTTTCAAAGCGTCATTTATTGAGGAGACACGGCAAGGTGTGCGCGCTCCAGTAATAGGGTCTGATCGTGTAACCCCATCCCCGCAATGTGCCTCAGATACGGGAAGCAGATTCTCGCTCCACGAAAGCATGACATTCGCCGGTCGACATCATCGATTGCCTTTCTGCGCCACTTATTGTAACAGTTTTATTAGTCACTGCTATCCCCCTCTAAGCAGTAGGCAGAGAAGAAACAGCGCTGGCGCACGTGGTAACATGAAGCTAAAGGCATAGATCACACCAGAGTCTAGGGCGACTTCTTGATTATAGTGCGCTGGCGCGGCCAGAGTTCGTCGCTGGACAGAGATGCTCTAACTGCGTCGTCGCCAAGTCCCTCTATCATGGCTAATTAGCGCCATGACGCAGTATTTCACTTTACAGCGCACAAACGGTGGCATGCACCAGCCCACCCTGTCTAGCCCCGCCAAGAGAAATACATATGAGGCGCGTTTGCTGAAACCTGTGTAGCTGTGGGGTTGGCGTAGTCTATAGAGTGCCAGCTGCCTGTCGTCGTGGACAGAGAGGTCATGGGTTCAATTCCCGGTGACAAAACTTTTCGTTAGTTATATTTCTCATCCGTTAGTGTACATATTATATACCAACGTCATATCCTCGGAGGATATACGTAAGTGAACTCGTGATGGCAGTGACGTAGCCAGGGGTGACACACCAGGCCCGTGCTCCACCAACCCTCGATTTTTTTTTTGTCAAGTCATATTTAACATTGAATGGCGCTCGACCACATCTGCCTGCCCGGCGCCTACTCTAAACTAAGAAGAAGTCCACCCCTCCCTCTCTGAAAAAAAATAGTAATAACCAGCATTTGGAGACACCTGCCCATAGCGCCATCTCTCGTCGACAAAGTTGTGGCCTGCCGTAACTGAAAAGCAAATAGTCGAAAAAAACTTATACTTGACGAAAAAGCTAGCTATAAAAACAACTCCCGGTTCCATACAGCATGCATAGACATATTTGAACAGTTTGGCAAAATTTCAGTGCCGCCCTGCAAAGAGCGTGGCTTCGCAGAGTGTTTATTATTTGACTGTCGGGTCTCGTGTGTTTTGTGGTGTTCAATTGCCCTGGGAAGCCACACGCTGTATAGAGCGATACTGCGATTTTACCGGAATCTACCAGTGAGTTTCTGCTAGATATAACCCGGAGTCGCTTTTGATAACCAGTTTTTTTTTTCAAGAGATATAATTTTTCTCACCTATTTCCCCTTCAGTTATGGCAGGCTACCGTTCCTGCCAGCGAGAGATGGTGCCTCGTTCAGATGTCCCTCCATTCTTGAAAATTCCTGCTTGGTGGATCGCCCCGCCGCGGTGGTCTAGTGGCTAAGGTACTCGGCTGCTGACCCTCAGGGCGCGGGTTCAAATCCCGGCTGCGGCGGCTGCATTTCCGATGGAGGCGGAAATGTTGTAGGCCCGTGTGCTCAGATTTGGGTGCACGTTAAAGAACCCCAGGTGGTCTAAATTTCCGGAGCCCTCCACTACGGCGTCTCTCATAATCATATAGTGGTTTTGGGACGTTAAACCCCACATATCAATCAATCTGCTTGGTGGATCCCGGCATAAAGCTTTTTCGTGTTAAAAAAATACTACGTCACATGCCCACTACCGCTTTTATGCTCGCCATTACTCTAGTGCACCTTAAGGTTACGAGTACAAAAGATATGCTTCCAACTTGCCGCTTCATGACAGCGATAAGCAAACGCAGTGGTTATATTTAGCTTGTATTGTCTCTAGCAAAACGTGCGTCATCGCACAGCTATCACAGTCATGCCTGCCCTTTCGAGGTAGCACACCCGGTCAAATGCTATATTGTCGTTTGCACGCGGAACATTATGGAACACTGCAATCACGGCGCGCATAGGAGCGCAAGCAGACCTGTGTCACACGACACTTGTTTTTTCGAGGGCATCTATAGTAGGCAGAAAAACATTGATGCTTAATAGACACTTTTACGCAGCTAGTTTTTCTAAGCGAAACTAGATGGTGCCTCCCCACCAACGCACTACGGCCTTCTCCTGGTGGCACGGCCATGATGTGGCATATGGCGGACCTTGCCATGCAGCCTGCGGCGAGAAACAGGCGGCGCGCACTATGCGGGTGCGGGCGAGCGTAGCAAAGAGATGTCTCGTTAGCAGTTTGCCGAGCCTGGTGCGCTACCGGGCGAATATGTCAGAGTATGTAAAACACCGGCGCTCACCGAACTTTCTACCATGTCGACACCTCACCCTGAAACCGCTGCGCTCGCTTTGCTGGCCTTCAACCTGGGAGCAGCGGCGGCGACTCGGCCGGCCGTCGGCGACAGTGAAGGTGGAGAGAAGGCTATTAGATCACGCGTTCAAAAGTAGCAGCGCCTGTTCACCGCTGCGGAAAACCGTCTATGGACAAGTTAGAAACTGTCTCATCGGCCGTAAACTAATGTGCACCTTTCTCACTGTAATGTTTGTCCATATCTGTTGCTTCAGCGGTTACCTAATTAAACATACCTAATTAGACAATTAAGCAAAACAAATAAAATAGTCTGACTCACTTCATTCATTAGTCAGTGACATGTGTTTCATCGCTTCGTCATACAGTGCGTTGACATGTTTTTACACTCTGGCTAGAGACAGCTGAGGCACCCCGTATACGGTATCCCCTGCTCTGCAGGGAGGAGTGTCTTTGGTGGTCTACTACGACGTGCGGTAGGTTCTATGCGGTGCAAGCATGGTCGCCACTAACTTCCGAGTGAAATTCGCCAATCGACGATTGAAAAGTCGCCGAAAGTCGCCATGGTTTTGTCAAATTTCGCCAAGAATGTTTCCACTCTACATATGTGTGTCGTACATTTTAGTAAATATTGCTATTATGTATAGCCCCGAAGAGTACAGTACCATCCATAGCTCCTGAATTATACTGACATTTTTCAATGCCAGTCGCATCACCCTCTTCACAAAGGGAGGGCTTAGTGGCCGTGTAGTCACATCACCTGTTTCACCATCGAAGCACTAGCTGAGAAAGGGCACGCACACGCGAGCAGCGTCCCTGAATGCTGTCACCCCATAACTAAAGTTTGTGATGGTTTCAGCTGTCACGACTACAAGGCGAGGCAGTCGCCACAACAAAAGCGGGATGGCGTACGTAGCCTTCCTGCAGATTTGGAAATTTTTACTGCAGTGGAATCTTGCAATCTAACAACTTAATTACAAAACAACAAACATAAATTCGAAAGTACTGCGTAACAATCACAATGACCACGCCACGCTTTCTGTGCGGTCATGCTTACGCCACCCATTCACCTCAGTGCAGTTTCTGAAGGCTGCCCAAAAAGCAGACTCCTTGACCGGTGCGAAAAGATTGTTAATAACAAGTTTAAACTCTATATACTAAATTACAGCGTACTATAGCCGTGAAAAAGTTGACAAGCTATTCAGGACAGTTAGAACACGCGGCCTATCCGTCATCTAGCCCTTTGAAGAAGCTTCAAATCACCTAAAAAACTTAGTATAGCACCACCGCCTCGTGGCACGCGAAGCAGTCCGCTGACCTTAATGTTGCTAGTAGGTTGCTAGCAGACGCACCAGTGTGCTAGTGCTGCCAGGATTTAGGTGAATCAAGGAGATACACTCGAGAAACAAGACAGACGTACTGAATTGCTGGAAAAGTGCACCTTCTACTGGTGGCTCTAAAACTGCGAAAAACTGAAAAAAAAATGTTGTCGTTCAACCATTTTAAAAATATAGAATGCGTAACTCGGTCGAGACCTATGCTGAAATCACCAGAAATTCGCCATGTCGTAACTCATAACTTTAGGTCACCACGAGCCTCTAAAATTTGCTAATTTGGCGAAAACTAGCCCCCTGTGGCCACCCTGGGTGCAAGCCACATATGCAGCGCTTTCACACTTTGCGCGCTAGCATTGCGGATGAGGCTATCACTGAAGAAAGGTTCTACGTCGTCAGGCTATTGTCTTGTTTTAGAGATGATAGTCTTTCTTGAAAACCATCGACGCAAAAATTTTGCTCTGTCTGTCTGTCGGTAGTCTTGTCTGTTTGTCACCTAAAACCATTTTGGAAACGGCTAAAATCCCACCCCATCCGCAGCGCCCACCAATATTGCTTAAGTTTCGGCGTTCATACTTGTGCGATTGTCGATTAAAAAGCAAATATCACTGATATTTGAGGCACAATATGACACGTCAATATTGTGTGGTGTGTCACTTTATACCAGAGAAGGCCTACGTAAGTAATTCTAAGAAACGTAGCGTTTATCACGCTGCGTTGACAATGCAACGCTATGATAAAAAAGGCAAGCGTTTGCAATGCTTTTTTATTCCGTTCTTCTAGACGTCAAATTTAAATCACCAGCAACGCAAGCAACTTTTATGCTATCTTTTTAAAGGTGCTACTGCGGTTTATTGATGATGATGATGAACATACTTTATTTAATTAGCAGAAAGACCCTCCTCCTCTTTCAGGTGCGAGAGGAGAAGGGAGGACCAAACCTATACGATGGCCATGATTCCATGGGCCCTGGCGGCGTCTTCGACCTGCCGTATTAGGCGGGCTTGTAATTGAGAGTCAGAGCTGAGGAGGGTGGCAGCCCATCCACTCCCGTCTGGAAATTCACCTCTCATGGGGGCCTGCGGGCATGTTCATAAAATTTGGCTCAAGTCTGCCCTGTTGTGGCAAAATTTACATTTGTCCGAATGAAGTTCCGGCACGCAGTGGTTTATTGTTACCGAACTAGGAAACGTATGGGTCTGGAGTAGGCGCCACGCCTCTGCCTGTTTTTTGTTCAATGACGAGTGTGCGGGAGGATAAATTTTCCTGCTTAGCCTGTTTATTGAAATTATTTTTTTTTCTTTGAAAACGCATAGCATTGCCTACTTTACATCATTGCTTGCTATGAGTCTATGAGCACGCAGAAGTGTCTCGTGTTGTAAGTGGGCTGAGCTAAAGCTGAATACGTCAGCCGTGAAGGCATTGCTTATTATGTGGTTTGTAACGACTGTGGCGGTCTCATCTAGGTTTGATTGTTTGATTGATATGTGGGGTTTAATGTCCCAAAACCACCATATGGTTATGAAAGACGCCGTAGTGGAGAGCTCCGGAAATTTCGACCACCTGGGATTCTTTAATGTGTGCCCAAATACGAGCACATGGGCCTAAAGCATTTTCGCCTGCATCAAAAATACAGCCGCTACAGCCGAGATTCGATCCCGTGACCTGCGGATCAACAGGCGAGTACTTTAGCCGCTAGACCACCGCGGCGGGGCTCATCAAGGTTTAAAAAAAGTGCATCTTCTAGAAAAGGCAGAGAGGAAAGTTCACGGAGCGATATCATATACTTAATTGTTAAGAACGGCGGAACAATTTTACGCTTCCCCTGATAACATTTCTAATATGTAAATAAATGATTTCTCACGAGCTGCTTCTACTAGCTATGGTAAATTTTTGTCAACAGTCAAGATTTATTTACAACAAGCATAAAAGCTCAGTGTTGAAGGCCACCCTGCAAGAAAGCTATAAGCACACACCTCGACACACTCTTAAAAAAGGTAGTAAAAAGGAATATAGCAACTGCATGCAAATAGGTAGTAACTGCAGCGGTTACTACCCTTTTCAACTGTTACTACCCTTTTGCTACCTGTTTACTACCTACGTTGGTAAAAAGTTACTAGCTACAACCATTACTAACTTTTCACGACCCGTTTACTACCTACGTCAGTAAACATTTAGCAACTGGAATGAAAGAGGTAGTAACTGCCACCGTTACTACCTTTCTTGCCTCTTTACTACCTTTTTGCTATTCGGCTGTTGGCTATCTAATCTAAAATAGTGTGTGATTGCGATTCTGATAATTTATAAGAGGAATTGTCTCGACGTACTATAATGAAGTGGAAAAATGACGCAGAAGATATCCATAGATCAAGGAAACACATTTTGTTTTAAATTACGCAACCGAGATATGTTAACGTCATTCTGATAGTGCCGAAACAAAGAAGTACAAGTTAACGAACCATAAGCAAATGCTACACGCGTTGTATTAGACAATTACAACAAACTTGGTAAATTGCAGCACATATAACAAAAACGGCAAATCAAAATAGCCAGATGGTCACAATTAGCCCCGAAGACAGTCACAATCCATTGTTGTGTGTCTCCAAATATTATCGTTGTTCTGGCGCGTCAAACCTCAAAGACAATTATTATCTTTCAAACGCTGATATATTAGCCGTGTAAAGCAATCAAATGCGCTGAGAATGAGTTGGGTACATTGTTCCAGCCAGTTTACATATGCCTTTTTGGGGCCCTTTTATAATAAATAATCATGACATATATTTTTTATAAATAAGGCTCATTGAAGGCCATGTGCTACGTCACAAAACACACGTAACCAGGTAGCATAGCATAGTGCTAAGGGTTCAAATTTGTTATCATTCATCCTGAAACACAAGTGCTCCCCTGTGTCAGACATGCACTGCAAAGTAGGGGCTATATATACCACACACTTACTTCGTACTACATGTATATATCAAAAATAGTGAACTTAATAGGTCTATGTATTCTTCGTGTTCATGGCACACCACGCTTCATTACCCCAAATTGCCTAGTAATAAGACATTGATTGACCAACATTAGTAGTGAAGACATAATATGTAAAAAAGAATAAAACAAGGTAGTTGATTGATTGATATGTGGGGTTCAACGTCCCAAAACCACGATATGATTATGAGAGACGCCGTAGTGGAGGGCTCCGGAAATTTCGGCCACCTGGGGTTCTTCAACGTGCAGCCAAACCTCAGCACATGGGCCTACAACATTTCCGCCTCCATCGGAAATGCAGCCGCCACAGCCGAGATTTGATCCCGCGACCTGCGGGTGAACAGCCGAGTACCTTAGCCACTAGACCACTACGGTGGGGCTGAAACAAGGTAATATCCTTTACCACTTTTTCTACTTTACTACTTTTTAAAAGTTACTACTCATGGGTGGTAACGGCTAGGGTAGTAACAGCAAAGGTAGTAACTGTTACCACCCTCCCCGTTACTAACTGCGCTTGCTACCAGGATTGTAACATAAGTGTAAACCATTACTGCCCCAAAGTTAGCAAGTACTATACCACCTTTTTTCTAAGAGTGCAGGCCAGATGGCTTCCACTAGAAAAAAAACAGCAGACAGGGCACAAGAATTAACTAATATATGCATCAACGTTAGGTTGTCGGAACACAGACGTTTTTTTTCAAGGGAATGTAAATTCACATATGTCCAACACGTTGCGCAGTACCATAGCGCACCTTTCTTTCATGAAGATAAAGTTGTATCGACAAACAGAGATCAAACCACACGAGAAATAATTGAAGCAAATAATATAAAAAAGGGGCAAGCAAAACATTAGCGTGCCTTCTGTAGCCCTACATGGTAGTAGGGTTAGGTTGTTAAACAGCATTATATGTTAAGTTTTGTGGCGGATGCAGAGCGGACACCGATGAGAGTGGACGCGACCGCATTGGGCTCCACCGTTTCCACGTGTTTTTCGGGAGAACCTTTTCAGCATTCGGGAAGGTTTGATATCACTGGATTCAAGACTTCAAGAGGAACCAGTAAATGGATCAAAATGTGGGCCAGTTGGTAATTCATTTTCTTCGTTCAGCGAACTGGGAGCGCAGAGAAAACACAAAGGACGAAGGGAGGAACCACACAACACGAGCGCTCATGTTGTGTGGTTCCTCCCTTCGTCCTTTGTGTTTTCTCTGCGCTCCCAGTTCGCTGAACGAAGAAAACCAGTAAATACCACAGTTTTAGACCTGGGGCCAATTTTTACGCCACTACGCTTCAAAGAATTCTTCCACGCAGAAGCGGCAATGCTAAGCCTACTTTCAAGTATAGGGAAGCGGCCGCTTCAACGCGGTTACGCCGATGACGTTTCTGCAACAGACGGTGCCGACGGCGAACGTCCCGACAGCTGCGGCAGCTGCTGTGGCAGCGCAAGAGAACGCGACGAGGAGCACGACATCAATGTGGCCAGTTAATGCCTCCGAAAACGATCGTGACGGCATGGATTACCAAGATGCCGATACACCGGTGTAAAACAGCCTACCGTACTCTCGAACGTCCGCGGAAGGTCAAGTACGAAACACAGCCGGTGACGAGGACGGCTGAAAAATGGTGCTAACACTACGTCAGAAGAAAGCCTCGGCGCAAAGCACGAAACTGAAGGCCAACGTGGGAGGAAACTAAGGCAACACCAGCCAGCCGCAACACTCAAAGGTGACACCCTCCGACAGACAGAAACTGTTCTCCTGGAAACTGCCACCGCTACCGAAAAAGGGCTTTAAAGTGGTGATTTGGCCGCATCAGGGACTACCACTGAGAAGCTTTACAAGCCCACAACTCGCTGAAGCCGTGATAACAGCCTGCCGGGGCCAAGTAAGTGGGGACAAGTTCCTTCTACGCTTAAAGCCAGGGTCCAACATATTTATTGTGTCGACGCCAGACCAAGCCACGGCGGACCAACTCCCTCGCATAACGGCCAGAGCTCAGCGTTCATGGTGGTGGTGGTGGTAGTGGTTAGAATGAAGAGGAAAAAGGCACCTAATTTCTGTCTGCCTTCAGGCAACACGGCGCAGTGCCTTATAGGGCGGGGGGGGGGGGGGGAGGGATAAAAAGAATAGAAGGAAAATAGACGGAGAAGAAGACAGCCAAGCGAGAGAAAAAAGAAGGAGATAGGAAAGTGGGGATCCGGTCGAAGCAGTCCAAGGGCGGGGTGCCACAATGCGAGAGCTGCACGGCGTCAGGAGACCGCGGAGGGCGAACCAGTCGGCGGGAGCTACGCTGATGTCAGAGATCGCGAGGGCACAACCATCCAGCTTGAAATCCTGCGAGCGAATCCTCGACAGCGTTCATGGAAGAAAGTATGCGGTCAATGCATACGTGGCCATTGGAGAGGGCACTGACAAAGGTGTAATACACGGCCTAACGCCTCACACTCCTGCCGAAACGCTGCTTGCGAACCTACGAATCCGTACGCAAAGAGTCGCGCTCCTGAAAGCACGAATGCTTGGCGATACTAAGACCGCTGTCATTACCGTATACGAGCCAATTATACCACGATATGTATATTACATGGGTGGTGAGTTGCCATGTTACCCGTATAAAAGCACTACTCAATTCTGTTACACCTACCGGCAAACCGGGCACCGCACAGATGTTTGCGCATAGCCTGGTCTGCCAGTTTGTCGGGAATATGACATGCAAGAAACCTCAGGAAAACCACTATTGCCTCCCAACCTGCACCTCTTCTGGGGGAGAGCATTTAGCCGGAGAAAAGGAATGCAAAAGAAGACTAAAATCCCAAACACGTTCCGTCGGGTCCACAAAGACATATAGCTAGAATCCTTGGAAAAACACAGTCAAGCAATCACTGCCTCGACCTACATTGCTCAGCTCGGACTGCTCGGATCACTCGAAGGGCGATGACGAAGAATGACCCTCGCTGCACGAAGAAGTCAAGAAAAATCCCGGGAGTCAGTCATGATCACGACCAGCCAAGAGGCCAAAGAAGCCCAAGGCGACAGCACGCTTCCAATCGTGATCAATATCGAGGAGAACAGAGGCAGACGTAGATACTCCCAACCCCAAAACCCACTCCTTGCGGCTCAACCATACGTCCAGGCCTCCAGCAAACACCGCAGAAAACATCCACTATACAAAGGTGGGATGTGCAGGGACGGCTTCTGCCGGGGCTTCCATAACATTAAATTCTGAGTACCAGATAGTCTTGGCGGAAAATCGCATGTTAGAACAAACGCTAGACAAAATCAAACAGGAAATAGCTGCCTTAAGAGGACAGATTATACTAACGGCTCCTGTAGAGCAACTGAAAGCCCAAGACGCAGAACCAAATCTTCCTTCTCAAAATCCAATAGAAGCGATGCTACAGCAAATGATGCAACAAATGCAGGCTATGCAAAATTTTCAGAAACAGCTGCATGACGATTCCCCGCTGCGGTGGTCTAGTGGCTAAGGTACTCGGCTGCTGATCCGCAGGTCGCGGATCAAATCCTGGCTGCGGTGGCTGCATTTCCGATGGAGGCGGAAATGTTGTAGGCCCGTGTGCTCAGATTTGGGCGCACGTTAAAGAACCCCAGGTGGTCAAAATTTCCGGAGCCCTCTACTACGGCGTCTCTCATAATCATATGGTGGTTTTGGGACGTTAAACCCCACATATCAATCAAACAATCGATTGTCTCAACTTACAAGTGACGGAATCAACATTTATGTAACGATTTGTCAACACTAAATCTGCAGTAATCTTTCTATACAACGGTATGATGTCACGATTGAAGGTATAAGGCAAGAAATTCCGGACATTGATTGATATGTGGGGTTTAATGTCCCGAAACCACCATATGATTAGGAGAGACGTTGTAGTGGAAGGCTTCAAAAATACCTACCACCTGGGGTTCTTAACGTGCACCCCAGTCAGCACACGGGCCTACAGTATTTTCGCCTCCTCCGCAAATGCACCCACCGCAGCCGGGATTCGATCTCATGACCTGCTCGTCAGCAGCCGAGCACCTTAGCCACCAGACCACTGTGGCGGGGCGAAATTTTCGACATGATGAGAGGGTGTGGGCGCCCGAGATTTGCATACAAACTAACGGAGGGTTTCAATTTTCCTGCGCTGGTCCGGCCGCGAGTAGAACTGCGAACTGCGACCCTTCGAAGTACTTTACCTGCGTCACTCTACGGATATAGCGAACGACCGTTAACTATTTCACCGTTATTATAGATATTGACCAAAGCCGCAATATACAGCGCAGCAGGTAGCAATACCATCATTGGTATCACTTATAGAGACTCTCCCTTTATATATATATATATATATATATATATATATATATATATATATATATATATATATATATATATATATATATATATATATATACGAAGGCCAGAATAGGGCAACGAGACTCATCTCCGGAAACTACGACTATCATTCAAGTATTACCCTAATAAAACAAGACCTTGCATTTCAGTCACTAGAAATACGCCGAAACATTGTTGTTTTATTTCTGTTTCATAGGTACACTTATAGTAACGAAATTCACTGTTTGCCACTTTATTCTCCTGCGCGCACTTCCCAGCGCATTCACAATGCACGTAGTTTTGTGCGCATTCATGGTCACACACAGGCATTTAACTTATCATCACTACCTCAAGCCATTGCATATTGGAACGGTCTTCCGAACCATGCTGTATCCATTTGTAACCGTGAAATTTTTCGTGACAACCTGATTTCGTTGCATTCTAGTATTGTATAACGCTGTTGCACCTTGATTTTTGGAATCTTATATATATATATATATATATATATATATATATATATATATATGTGTGTGTGTGTGTGTGTGTGTGTGTGTGTGTGTGTGTGTGTGTGTGTGTGTGTGTGTGTGTGTGTGTGTGTGTGTGTGTGTGTGTGTGTGTGTGTGTGTGTGACGCTACAAAATGGAGACACGTCGTGGTCCAGATGCCATGCGTTTATTCTAATGCACGCGCACTTCCTCTTCGTCGGCTTCTCCTAGAATCACCTTGTGAATGCGTCACACTTCCCCCTCCCCTCGAGAAAGTCTCAGTTCAGAAGGTTCAAAATAACGCCGCAGTTGGCTAACATGCACAATGTCAGAGTTTCTACGTAAGGGTAGCACGGAGCGGTTGATCTCATAGTTCACTGTTGAGACCTTGCGTAGAATCTTGTAGGGTCCTTCCATGACAGAACTCAGTTTGCCGTTGTTGGGATGCCATGGTGTCTCGTAAAGGACAAAGTCACCGACTTGGAACTCAACCGGAAGAAATTTTTTTATCATAAATGACTTTGTTCTTATTATGGTAGGCGATAGAATTGGTAACTGCAGTTTTTCGCGCTTCTTCGACGGTTTCTTCTCGTTGTTCCAGTACAGTAGGATAAGATGGAATTCCGTACATCAGGAAGGAAGGTGCGTAGCCGGTCACTTTGTGGGGTGTTCTGTTGTATTCGTCAATTACCTCCGGAAGCAGCTTAGTCCGAGACTTCTGTGGTTCGTCATGCATCTTACATTTAAGTCTCGTTACGATAGTATGGTTTGTCCGCTCGTTCATGCCGTTGCATTGTGGATGATGAGATGAGGTGAATAGTTGGTGTATACGATTATGTTTTAAAAACTGCTTGAATTTTCCTGCGGTAAATCCTGTTCCACGGTCTGAAAGGAGCTTCCGTGGTTTTCCAGAAGAAAAAAATTGTTTTTAAGCATGAAATGTAGGCGTCGCTGTTCTCACTTTTATGAGCAAACGCCCATACGTAGCGAGTCGCATGATCAATAACCAAGTGTACAAACCTTTTTGACGAGCCATATCCGGAAAATCCTCCTATGGTGTCTATTGCAAAGAGGTCGAAGGGCTCTTCAGCTGGAGGCAGTGATTCAAGCGTCCCAAACTTTTTTGTTTTCGTCTTCTTGCATCTCTGGCATGTATCACAATGCCGAATGTAAGTGGAAACATCGGTTACCATATGCGGCCAATAACATTGCGGAGACAGGAGTGATAGCATCTTCTTCACTCCGACATGCCCAAAATGTTGATGTGCATTCTTCAGAATGGTTGGGCGTAGTTCATGGGGCACGTATATTTTCCGTAGTCCTTTTCTTTTAACAATGACGATGTTATTTTCCAATGAGTGCGTTCCTTTTGGACGCTCACTATTGCATCGCTGAAGGTCGTCATGTGATAGAAGATTAACTATTGGGGCTCTGGAGAGCGCATCTGCTTCGACATTACTTGCGCCCTTTTGATGTTTGATGTTCACATCATACATTGACAGTTTCAAAGACCACCGGAAGAGATGACCTTGAGGATCTTTAACATTCTTCAGCCACTGGAGTGCAGAGTGATCTGTTACAACAGTGAATGACTTTGCATGAAGGTAGCAATGCCATTTATCAATGGCATCTACAATGGCAAGACATTCTCTTTCTGTAATAGCATAGTTCACCTCGTGCTTAAGTAGTTTGCGGGAATAGTAAGCAACAGGATGTTCTTTGCCTTTGTCATCAGGTTGTTTCAGCACTGCACCGATGCCTTCGCCAGATGCGTCACAGTACACAGTACATGGTCTCGAAGGGTCGTATATGCGAAGCACCGGTTCTTCAGTTATCCGCTCCTTCAGTTCACGAAAGGCTTGCTCGCATGCTTCTGTCCACACCCACTTGCTGCCTTTGTGGAGTAGTTGTGTGAGAGGAATAGCGATATCGCTGAAGTTGGGAATGTACTGGCGGTAGGTGTTTACAGTACCCAGAAAACGCTGGAGATCTTTTTCTCGTTTTGGTGTAGGAAATTTGAGTATGGCAGCCACATTACTTTGCTGAGGTGTCACTGCTCCTTGTGAAATTTTGTGGCCCAGGTATTCAATGCTGCAGCGTGCAAATTGGTACTTTTTTCGCTTGAGTTTTACGTTCTCGGTTTTGAGAGCTTTTAATGGCGCCTCAAGGTGTCGTATATGATCATTAAATGTCTCTGATTATACGACCACATCGTCAAAGTAATTAATAACATTGGTGAGCTGATGTTTCGCTATTATTGATTTCATGGCTTTTTCAAATGTAGCTGGAGCGTTCTTCAACCCAAACGGCATTACCAACCACTAAAAACGACCATCAGGCGTTACAAATGCAGTTTTCTGAACATCGTCAGGATGCATTTGGACATGCCAGTATCCCGACGTTACGTCCAACGTAGTGAAAAACTCCGCCTTTTCTAAGTGGTCGAGAATATCATCTATACGTGGAATTGGTTGAAAGTCGGATACCGTTATGGCATTGAGTTTCCGGTAGTCAATACATAGACGAGTGCGTCCTTCACCTTTCTTTTCTGCTAAAATGACAGGTGCGGCGTAGGGCGATAATGAAGGCCTCACAACACCTTGCTTGAGGAGAGCGTTAACTTGTTTGTTGATCTCCACTTTGTCTGCCTGTGAACATCGGTATGGTGCTCGACGAATAGGGACAGCATTGGTAAGTGCGATCCTATGTTTCTCAGTAGTGATGCACCCAATATCTGTCTGAGATTTCGAAAATATCTCGTCATACTTGCTTAAAAGAGAGTCGAGCGCCACAGCCTCATGCTCTGATAAGTTTTCTGAAGTCAGGGTTCGCATCAGCGGGGCTTGAATGGTTTTCATTTCATTGTGATGCGGAAGGTTCATATTTTCACTTGCTTGTGTCACTGACTTGCTTTCCAGATTTACAGAATGATTGAAGTATGAAGCGCTGTCTAGGCCAAGAATTAATTGCGTTCTCATGCCTCGCAGCACATGTGCATAAACTTTCTTGATGACGTTCCCAATTTGTAACTGAATGTTTACACGACCCAAAGTCCGAATGCTTGATGCAACCTGCTGAACCATGATGCTGGAGTCTCTCATCAACTGAATCTTTAGCTGTTTGTACACATCCTCGCTGATACAAGTAATTGTTGCTCCTGTATCGAGAATTGCATTTACTGGCTTTCCGTTGATGAGAGCACTGAAGTGTATTAATGAAACTCTGGGTCGCCCTCCTCGTTTCCCCGTTTAGTATCAATAGCGCACACATTGCCGTGGCGCGGACATTCGTTGTGCCAGTGAAACTGTCGTGGGAAACCAGCAGCTGAGCAGTATCTACATTCGTTTTGCGGGGCACGCGGTTGAAGAGTTATTGTCGGTTGCTGCGATCTGCTGAAAAGACGTGGAGTTCTTGATGCGATACTAGCGTTACGAGTAAAGGAAACTCCTCTCACCCGTTTTAAAGATATCTCGACCCGTTGAGCAGCGGTGAGCCACTCTAATGACGAGTTGAAAGACAGTTCGGCGAGCGCCAGTTCCACCTCAGGAGGAACACCATCAGTCAGCCCAGAAATGATGTGGCACTCTTTCAGGTCAGCCAAGGAACCCAGTCGTTTTTTCTCGTCGTAGTAGTCCTTGATGGTCTGCCCTCCTTTCTGTCGGTAGTGAATGAAGAGATGGAAGGCATCTCCGTCAGTCGAAGCAAAGTGGGCTTGCATGTCACGCTTGATATCGTCCGAGGTTGTCTCGCCGTTGCCGAAAATCTCTTTCAGGTACCACTTGAACGCTTCCCCTTCAATGTATTCGTTGAAGTGAGTGACCCGATCGCGGTGAGTCCATGATGCCTCGGCTGCCTTCATGTCGAAAAGAAGAAGCCACTTGTCGATGGGGACGTCTTCTGGTGTTCCCTTGAACTTCTGTATGTTGAGCGGAGGTTTTGGCTTAGCCATGGCACGTTGATGAGGTCGATCCTGTCGACTTGTGTGACGCTTCAAAATGGAGACACGTCGTGGTCCAGATGCCATGCGTTTATTCTAATGCACGCGCACTTCCTCTTCGTCGGCTTCTCGTAGAATCACCTTGTGAATGCGTCACACACACACACACACACACACACACACACACACACACATATATATATATATATATATATATATATATATATATATATATATATATATATATATATATATATATATATATATATATATATATATATATATATATATATATATATATATATATACAAGAGAGAGAAGTGTATACCTAAGGGCTCGTATTTCCGTGTTTTAACACAATATTAACGAGATATAACAGACAGTAATGCCAAGGAATGTACAGGGGAAGTTATTAGAACCAATGGAATGTAAATAAGAAGAAAGAAGAAAGAAAAGTGGATGAAATAATTACCAGCTGTGAGCAGGAATCGAACCTACGACCTTCGAATAACGCGTTCGATGCTCTAACCACTGAGCTATCACAGCGGCCGTCCCTCCATCCGCTTTTTGGAGTTTATATGTGAATTTAGAAGTAGGAGTGACAGTCAGCGCCATCTATAAGCCAAACAACGAGTGTGAAAACACTCTTATTCGCATGTTTGGCGTCACGTAGCACGTGAACTTATTATGAGCGGGCAGCTGATTAATTGTCCCTCTTATACAACCTAAACACACCAAGTCTGCCAGTACGAGACCCTCGTTCAATGAAATAAGGGAGAGAAGTGTATACCTAAGGGCTCGTATTTCCGTGTTTTAACACAATATAATGAGATATAACAGACAGTAATGCCAAGGAATGTACAAGGGAAGTTATTAGAACCAATGGAATGTAAATAAGAAGCAAGAAAAAAGAAAAGTGGATGAAAAAATTGCCAGCTGTGAGCAGGAATCGAACCTACGACCTTCGAATAACGCGTTCGACGCTCTAACCACTGAGCTATCACAGTGGCCGTCCATCCATCTGCTTTTTGGGGTTTATATGTGAATTTAGAAGTAGGAGTGACAGTCAGCGCCATCTATAAGCCAAACAACGAGTGTGAAAACGCTCTTATTCGCATGTTTGGCGTCACGTAGCACGTGAACTTATTATGAGCGGGCAGCTGATTAATTGTCCCTCTTATACAACCTACACACACAAAGTCTGCCAGTACGAGACCCTCGTTCAATGAAATAAGGGAGAGAAGTGTATACCTAAGGGCTCGTATTTCCGTGTTTTAACACAATATTAATGAGATATAACAGACAGTACTGCCAAGGAATGTACAGGGGAAGTTATTACAACCAATGGAATGTAAATAAGAAGAAAGAAGAAAGAAAAGTGGATGAAAAAATTACCAGCTGTGAGCAGGACTCGAACCTACGACCTTCGAATAACGCGTTAATATCTCATTAATATTGTGTTAAAACACGGAAATACGAGCCCTTAGGTATACACTTCTCTCCCTTATTTCATTGAACGAGGGTCTCGTACTGGCAGACTTGGTGTGTTTAGGTTGTATAAGAGGGACAATTAATCAGCTGCCCGCTCATAATAAGTTCACGTGCTACGTGACGCCAAACATGCGAATAAGAGTGTTTTTACACTCGTTGTTTGGCTTATAGATGGCGCTGACTGTCACTCCTACTTCTAAATTCACATATAAACCCCAAAAAGCGGATGGAGGGACGGCCGCTGTGATAGCTCAGTGGTTAGAGCATCGAACGCGTTATTCGAAGGTCGTAGGTTCGATTCCTGCTCACCGCTGGTAATTTTTTCATCCACTTTTTTTTCTTCTTTCTTCTTATTTACATTTCATTGGTTCTAATAACTTCCCCTGTACATTCCTTGGCATTACTGTCTGTTATATCTCATTAATATTGTGTTAAAACACGGAAATACGAACCCTTAGGTATACACTTCTCTCCCTTATTTCATTGAACGAGGGTCTCGTACTGGCAGACTTGGTGTGTTTAGGTTGTATAAGAGGGACAATTAATCAGCTGCCCGCTCATAATAAGTTCACGTGCTACGTGACGCCAAACATGCGAATAAGAGTGTTTTCACACTCGTTGTTTGGCTTATAGATGGCGCTGACTGTCACTCCTACTTCTAAATTGACATATAAACCCCAAAAAGCGGATGGAGGGACAACCGCTGTGATAGCTCAGTGGTTAGAGCATCGAACGCGTTATTCGAAGGTCGTAGGTTCGATTCCTGCTCACAGCTGGTAATTTTTTCATCCACTTTTTTTTCTTCTTTCTTCTTATTTACATTTCATTGGTTCTAATAACTTCCCCTGTACATTCCTTGGCATTACTGTCTGTTATATCTCATTAATATTGTGTTAAAGCACGGAAATACGAGCCCTTAGGTATACACTTCTCTCCCTTATTTCATTGAACGAGGGTCTCGGACTGGCAGACTTGGTGTGATTAGGTTGTATAAGAGGGACAATTAATCAGCTGCCCGCTCATAATGAGTTCACGTGCTACGTGACGCCAAACATGCGAAT
This sequence comes from Rhipicephalus microplus, assembly GCF_043290135.1. NCBI lineage: Eukaryota > Metazoa > Arthropoda > Arachnida > Ixodida > Ixodidae > Rhipicephalus > Rhipicephalus microplus. The sequence goes on along the minus strand of NC_134710.1, from coordinate 180,898,656 downwards.
AAGAGTGTTTTCACACTCGTTGTTTGACTTATAGAAGGCGCTGACTGTCACTCCTACTTCTAAATTCACATATAAACCCCAAAAAGCGGATGGAGGGACGGCCGCTGTGATAGCTCAGTGGTTAGAGCATCGAACGCGTGTTTCGAAGGTCGTAGGTTCGATTCCTGCTCACAGCTGGTAATTTTTTCATCCACTTTTCTTTCTTCTTTCTTCTTATTTACATTCCATTGGTTTTAATAACTTCACCTGTACATTCCTTGGCATTACTGTCTGTTATATCTCATTAATATTGTGTTAAAACACGGAAATACGAGCCCTTAGGTATACACTTCTCTCCCTTATTTCATTGAACGAGGGTCTCGGACTGGCAGACTTGGTGTGTTTAGGTTGTATAAGAGGGACAATTAATCAGCTGCCCGCTCATAATAAGTTCACGTGCTACGTGACGCCAAACATGCGAATAAGAGTGTTTTCACACTCGTTGTTTGACTTATAGAAGGCGCTGACTGTCACTCCTACATCTAAATTCACATATAAACCCCAAAAAGCGGATGGAGGGACGGCCGCTGTGATAGCTCAGTGGTTAGAGCATCGAACGCGTTATTCGAAGGTCGTAGGTTCGATTCCTGCTCACAGCTGGTAATTTTTTCATCCACTTTTCTTTCTTCTTTCTTCTTATTTACATTCCATTGGTTCTAATAACTTCCCCTGTACATTCCTTGGCATTACTGTCTGTTATATCTCATTAATATTGTGTTAAAACACGGAAATACGAGCCCTTAGGTATACACTTCTCTCCCTTATTTCATTGAACGAGGGTCTCGGACTGGCAGACTAGGTGTGTTTAGGTTGTATAAGAGGGACAATTAATCAGCTGCCCGCTCATAATAAGTTCACGTGCTACGTGACGCCAAACATGCGAATAAGAGTGTTTTCACACTCGTTGTTTGACTTATAGAAGGCGCTGACTGTCACTCGTACTTCTAAATTCACATATAAACCCCAAAAAGCGGATGGAGGGACGGCCGCTGTGATAGCTCAGTGGTTAGAGCATCGAACGCGTTATTCGAAGGTCGTAGGTTCGATTCCTGCTCACAGCTGGTAATTTTTTCATCCACTTTTCTTTCTTCTTTCTTCTTATTTACATTCCATTGGTTCTAATAACTTCCCCTGTACATTCCTTGGCATTACTGTCTGTTATATCTCATTAATATTGTCTTAAAACACGGAAATACGAGCCCTTAGGTATACACTTCTCTCCCTTATTTCATTGAATGAGGGTCTCGTACTAGCAGACTTGGTGTGTTTAGGTTGTATAAGAGGGACAATTAATCAGCTGCCCGCTCATAATAAGTTCACGTGCTACGTGACGCTAAACATGCGAATAAGAGTGTTTTCACACTCGTTGTTTGGCTTATAGATGGCGCTGACTGTCACTCCTACTTCTAAATTCACATATAAACCCCAAAAAGCGGATGGAGGGACGGCTGCTGTGATAGCTCAGTGGTTAGAGCATCGAACGCGTTATTCGAAGGTCGTAGGTTCGATTCCTGCTCACAGCTGGTAATTTTTTCATCCACTTTTCTTTCTTCTTATTTACATTCCATTGGTTCTAATAACTTCTCCTGTACATTCCTTGGCATTACTGTCTGTTATATCTCATATATATATATATATATATATATATATATATATATATATATATATTCAGCAGGAAGTTCAAGGGGTCTGGTACGTATAAAGAACACAAGCGAGTACACGTACGAAAGAGCAATACTTTTATGCCAACGTTTCAGCCGTGGCACGGCCTTCGTCAGGGAATAAAGAGTAGACAAGCAGATGCCCCTTTTAAGGGCCGTTGAAATCACACAATTGATCAGAATAGTGATTAGAAAGTGCGAAAGCAATACCAAAACAACATTGTCAGTATAATTTGATACGAGTATTGAGCAACAATATCGCTGTGGATAACTCAAGATATGAGCGCATAGCTTCAGCGTAGGGCAAATTTTTATGCGTAGGGCAAATTTTTAAAGCAATAAAGCACTTCATAAGCAAAGCGAATATCATGAGCACATGTCACGCACACTGTAAGATACCCGAGGGACAGTAAACAAAATTCAACTGGTAACTGAAGCGTCAAGTTTGATGCCAAACTACTGCATGCGCACATATAATAAATGGAAGCACACACAAAAAATATATATAATCAAACAAATGAGAGAAGAAACGATGGCATGGGTTGGGGGGCATTTAACGCATTCCTGTGATGGACAATGCTACATAGAAAGGAAAGTAACGCGTCCAACGCTTTCGTTGATGCCTGAGTGCAAAGTATTGAACTTGTTAATGAGATAGGACTCGCGAACTTCTCGGTCATGATGAGTTTTAAACCCGGATTGTAATATTGTGGCTTTGATGTTTTCGAAAGAGTGCCCTGGCATCTGGACATGTTTTGACAGTGGAAGATGAGGAAGGTTAGAAGCATGGGCTCTGTGGTTGTTAAAACGTAACCTGAATGATGTTTCGGTATGCCCAATGTATTGCATGCGGCAAGTGGAGCACTCAAGCATGTAGATAACATTAGCGCTGTCGCAAGTGAAGTCTCCGTTGATTTTTAAGGAAAAGTTTGATGCGGTGCTAGTTGCGGTATGAGTACTTGACATGTGCGGGCAAACCTTGCATCGGGGCTTATTGCAAGGATGGCAACCACTGTAGTTGGACCGATTAATTATTTTCGATGATGTTAATGTATCATGCAGGTTGCGTGATCTGCGGTAAACTACCCTCGATGGTTCCGTAAAGATGTCTTTTAAGCGATCACTTTGTTGCAAGATATTGTGGTGTTTTCTTAGAATATTGGCCACATTAGGAACCGAAGCTGAGTGCGTAAGGATGAGGTTAACACTGTTACGTGAAGTGTTTGCAGATCGTTTGTTGCTTGTGAGCAACTCTTTACGGTCAATGTTGTCAGCCTTCTTGAGGGCGTCGTCTATGATTCCCGATGGGTATCCTTGCCTCGTAAGAGCACCTCGTAGGTCTTCGCAGTTGCGAGCGAAATCATTGTTATCAGAGCAGATGCGTTTAAAGCGAATGGCCTGACTATATGGAATACTGGTTTTGCAGTGTTTTGTGTGACTACTATGGAAGTGAAGATACTGATGTCTATCGGTTGGTTTCCTATATAGTTTGGTCGTCAATTTTCGATTGCACAGTGTCACTGTGACGTCAAGAAAGTTGACACTGGTGTCCGAGTATGAGTGCGAGAATGATATATTTGGATGGGCATTATTATAATCGCTGATGAAAGAAAGAAGCTGGGATTCACCATGATGCCATACTAAAAAAATGTCATCGATAAAACGCTTGTAATAAAAAGGCTTTAAATCGCGGCTGGCAAGAAAATCGCGTTCTAGAGAGCCCATAAAAATATTTGCGTAATTCGGGCCTATTCGTGTGCCCATGGAAGTGCCGCTAACTTGAATGAAGTGTTGTCCGTTGAACTCGAAATTGTTTAGTTCGAGAATTAGTTTGAGAAGCGTAGCTAGTGTAGAGGAGTCTATCGATTTGTCGAGGTCAGACTCGTTATACGCTTTTACAACAGCACGGATACCATCAGAATGGGGAATGTTGGTGTACAAAGAACAAACATCGAGGATCACCAAAAATGACCCATCAGGAATGTCTAAATCAATGATATCATTTAAAAAGTGATTGGTGTCTTTAATGTACGAGGGAAGTGAAACCGGAATAGAAGAAATGAGGGTATCAACGTAGCGTGACAAATTTTCTGTCACCGTACCTATACCAGAGACAATCGGTCTACCGGGAATGTTTTCTTTGTGAATTTTGGGTAGGGTGTAGAACCTACCAGCCACCGGGCTTAGTGGAATCAGCGTACGTAATGCAGACTGAGCGATTTTGTTTTCTTTTACAAGATCTGTAACAACATCACTGACAATGCGTTTAAATTCCGCTGTCGGGTCGTCATTTAGACGCCTGTAGTATGTGGTGTCATCAAGTTGTCTCTGGGCTTCACCAATATAGCTGTCAGCATTCAATACCACTACTGCACCACCTTTATCTGCTGGCTTAATTACTATATCATTGCGGCTAGCCAATGCTTTGATAGCCTGAGCCTCTTTAAAGGTGACGTTATGGCGGAAGGGAAAACGTGTTTTGTACGCTTGAAGTACATCATCCTGTACAGCTCGTATATATAAATCGAGGCATTTATCCCGTTGAGTGGGTGGTGTCCAGTGTTTACCAGATGGTAACGCGGAGTTGGTTTGTTCACTTGGTTGGCGGTTGAAAAAGTACTCGCGCAATCGCATGTTTCTTTCAAAGTTATGAAGATCGGCAATGAGCGTGAATTCATTGTAGCCGCCAGTTGCGGGACAAAAGTTTAAACCTAGCGACAAAACCTTAGATTCTTCAAGACTTAATTGATGACTAGATAAATTCACTATATTAGTAAGTTGCCCGGTATGCTTAGCAGGGTCGGAAACACTTCCATGCGCTTCGGAATACAAAGCAACGGGTATGTTATCCCGAACCATTTTCCTCCGCTTGACATGGTTAATTTCATTCAGCTTTTTCTGCCTATACAAGTGGAGCTCCATGTTTTCTTCACTGCTTAGGACATGTGTGGCACGCAGCTGTTTCTCCTTATTAGCTAGAACCTTCGCGGACGATTCATAATGCTTTGAAATGATCTCGGTCAATTCAATAGAAGCACGTGCTAGCGTGTTGTTCCATTTAGTCAAATGTACACTCGACATTTCAGAAACCGCAGGTTTCACGGACAGGCATAAGCCTTTAGGCGCAGTGGAAGTAAACAATACTTTAGGAAGTGGAAGTAATACAGTGGAAGTAAAAAAATACTTTAGGCGCAGTGGAAGAAATTTGTCACGCTACGTTGATACCCTCATTTCTTCTATTCCGGTTTCACTTCCCTCGTACATTAAAGACACCAATCACTTTTTAAATGATATCATTGATTTAGACATTCCTGATGGGTCATTTTTGGTGATCCTCGATGTTTGTTCTTTGTACACCAACATTCCCCATTCTGATGGTATCCGTGCTGTTGTAAAAGCGTATAACGAGTCTGACCTCGACAAATCGATAGACTCCTCTACACTAGCTACGCTTCTCAAACTAATTCTCGAACTAAACAATTTCGAGTTCAACGGACAACACTTCATTCAAGTTAGCGGCACTTCCATGGGCACACGAATAGGCCCGAATTACGCAAATATTTTTATGGGCTCTCTAGAACGCGATTTTCTTGCCAGCCGCGATTTAAAGCCTTTTTATTACAAGCGTTTTATCGATGACATTTTTTTAGTATGGCATCATGGTGAATCCCAGCTTCTTTCTTTCATCAGCGATTATAATAATGCCCATCCAAATATATCATTCTCGCACTCATACTCGGACACCAGTGTCAACTTTCTTGACGTCACAGTGACACTGTGCAATCGAAAATTGACGACCAAACTATATAGGAAACCAACCGATAGACATCAGTATCTTCACTTCCATAGTAGTCACACAAAACACTGCAAAACCAGTATTCCATATAGTCAGGCCATTCGCTTTAAACGCATCTGCTCTGATAACAATGATTTCGCTCGCAACTGCGAAGACCTACGAGGTGCTCTTACGAGGCAAGGATACCCATCGGGAATCATAGACGACGCCCTCAAGAAGGCTGACAACATTGACCGTAAAGAGTTGCTCACAAGCAACAAACGATCTGCAAACACTTCACGTAACAGTGTTAACCTCATCCTTACGCACTCAGCTTCGGTTCCTAATGTGGCCAATATTCTAAGAAAACACCACAATATCTTGCAACAAAGTGATCGCTTAAAAGACATCTTTACGGAACCATCGAGGGTAGTTTACCGCAGATCACGCAACCTGCATGATACATTAACATCATCGAAAATAATTAATCGGTCCAACTACAGTGGTTGCCATCCTTGCAATAAGCCCCGATGCAAGGTTTGCCCGCACATGTCAAGTACTCATACCGCAACTAGCACCGCATCAAACTTTTCCTTAAAAATCAACGGAGACTTCACTTGCGACAGCGCTAATGTTATCTACATGCTTGAGTGCTCCACTTGCCGCATGCAATACATTGGGCATACCGAAACATCATTCAGGTTACGTTTTAACAACCACAGAGCCCATGCTTCTAACCTTCCTCATCTTCCACTGTCAAAACATGTCCAGATGCCAGGGCACTCTTTCGAAAACATCAAAGCCACAATATTACAATCCGGGTTTAAAACTCATCATGACCGAGAAGTTCGCGAGTCCTATCTCATTAACAAGTTCAATACTTTGCACTCAGGCATCAACGAAAGCGTTGGACGCGTTACTTTCCTTTCTATGTAGCATTGTCCATCACAGGAATGCGTTAAATGCCCCCCAACCCATGCCATCGTTTCTTCTCTCATTTGTTTGATTATATATATTTTTTGTGTGTGCTTCCATTTATTATATGTGCGCATGCAGTAGTTTGGCATCAAACTTGACGCTTCAGTTACCAGTTGAATTTTGTTTACTGTCCCTCGGGTATCTTACAGTGTGCGTGACATGTGCTCATGATATTCGCTTTGCTTATGAAGTGCTTTATTGCTTTAAAAATTTGCCCTACGCATAAAAATTTGCCCTACGCTGAAGCTATGCGCTCATATCTTGAGTTATCCACAGCGATATTGTTGCTCAATACTCGTATCAAATTATACTGACAATGTTGTTTTGGTATTGCTTTCGCACTTTCTAATCACTATTCTGATCAATTGTGTGATTTCAACGGCCCTTAAAAGGGGCATCTGCTTGTCTACTCTTTATTCCCTGACGAAGGCCGTGCCACGGCTGAAACGTTGGCATAAAAGTATTGCTCTTTCGTACGTGTACTCGCTTGTGTTCTTTATATATATATATATATATATATATATATATATATATATATTATATATATATATGGCACAACGGGAGCGTTACCACTTACACCAGTTGATGAGTCAGATTTTACACATTCGGAAACTATAGGCGTTATTCCGTCATGGAGGGGTATGTTGGTGTACAGTTAGCAGACGTCCATGGTCACCAGAAAACTACCACCTGGAATGTTGAGACTTGAAGTTTCGCAGATGAAGAGGTTTGTGTCCTTTAGGCAACAGGGAAAATTTGTGGGGATGTCTTTTATTAAAGAATTGATGACCTCTTATATATTTTCTGTTGATGTGCTGTTACTGGATACCATCGGACGTCCCGAATCACCTGCCTTGTGTATTTTGGGGAGCAAATAGAATCGACCGGAAACAGAATGGGCCGGTAACATTGCTTTTAACATTTAGCCGGTAATTTTCTCGTCCCGGCGGAGATTATTTAGGATTCCTTTTATCTCACTTTCAAATTCAGGAGTGGGGTCCGTTGGAAGTTCTTTGTAGAATTTTGTGTCTGATTGTTGTCGTTCCCCTTTCTTTAAGTAGTCCGACGTGTTTAGAATTACTATGCAGCCCCCTTTATCAGCCGGTTTGATGGTAAGTTCAGCGTTTTTTCGTAGTTAATCGAGTGCCCTTCGTTTTGACTTTGATATGTTGCTTCGAGATGGCCGCGCCCCGCCGCGGTGGTCTAGTGGCTAAGGTACTCGGCTGCTGACCCGCAGGGCGCGGGTTCGAATCCCGGCTGCGGCGGCTGCATTTCCGATGGAGGCGGAAATGTTGTAGGCCCGTGTGCTCAGATTTGGGTGCACGTTAAAGAACCCCAGGTGGTCTAAATTTCCGGAGCCCTCCACTACGGCGTCTCTCATAATCATGTAGTGGTTTTGGGACGTTAAACCCCACATATCAATCAATCAATCGAGATGGCCGAGTTTTTTCGTACGCTCTGATGATATCTTTTTGAACTGCTGATATATACATATAGAGGTGTTTGTCCCTTTGCTCACCTGGACACCATGATTTGACAAATGAAGTGGTTATATATATATATATATATATATATATATATATATATATATATATATATATATATATATATATATATATATATATATATTGTAGCATTGATATTTGGCACAGGCCGGAACGCCAGCTGAAGAAGAGAAGGAAGAGTGTTGTTGCTGCTCGCGCTCGCTCCGCTTGACAGCTGGTCGGTTCTACCGCTACGTTTTCCACAAAGTAAACGTCTCTTCTGCTCACCACTAAAGGTGTACTATCAAGTGGTGGAGGTGCGGGGTACCTTTTTCCATCCTGGAACTCCGCAACCGAACTCTACCTTCGCCATCAACAATGTCCATCGACGCTGCACAGCAGACGGCTCCTACATCTCCACCTGTCCACTGTCCCGGCGTCCCGAGAGAGCGAGATCCAGACATCTTCAACGGCACCGATGAGCAGGACGTCGAGGACTGGCTCTCTTCGTTCGAACGAGTAAGCGTCAACAACAGGTGGGACGAAAACGACAAACTGGGCCGCGTCCACTTTTACCTCAGAGGAGTAGCAGAGCTCTGGCTCAACAACCACGAAGCCGAGCTTACCGACTGGGCCACTTTCAAGACCACCTTCGCGGACGTGTTTGGCCGACCGACAGTGCGCAAGCTCCGTGCAGAACAGCGCTTGCGGGATCGCGCCCAACTGTCGGGAGAGGGTTTCACGTCCTACATTGAGGACGTCGTAGGCCTCTGCCGTCGCTTTGATCCTGACATGTCGGAAACCGCCAAGGTAAAACACATTATGAAGGGCATCGAGGACGATGCCTTCCACATGCTGGTGGCTAAAGACCCGCAAACAGTTTCGGAAGTCATCCAACACTGCCAAAGTTTCGATGAGTTGCGAAAACAGCGCATTTCAACGCGACGGCCTACTTTCGACATGACCAGCACGCCAGCATTGACCGTTGGTGCAATATCTCCAGAACAGACTGTATTGACCCCGCAAATCCAGCAATTTATCCGAGAGGAAGTGGCACGCCAGTTGTCCCTTGCCCCCTTGCTTCCCAGCAATACGCATGGGCTGACCTCGTCACTGCGCCAAACCATCGAAGAGCAAGTCTGCGAGGCACTTCCCCCCACGTACCAGCCACCACCTGTGTCCGCTCCCCTGACTTACGCTGACGTCGCGCGAAGGCAGGTACATGCGCCGTCAAACGTCGTCGACCCTGCCCACCAAGCGAACGCCTTCTACGCAACACACGTACCGGCAGGCTCGCATGTTCCCATTTACCGCCGTCCTTCAACGCTTCCCAACAACCCTTGGCGTACATCGGATAACAGACCTATCTGTTATTACTGTCGTCAGCCTGGCCATGTTGAGCGGTTCTGTCGCCGGCGCGTCCCTCACTCAGGCATTATTGATGGCACCTACGGCTACGCCCCCACAGAACCACCACAGACGCTGCCGTTCCATGCAGCTTCGGACACTTCTCCGCCGAGCCGCCGCGCCTTCAACCCACGCCGATCGCCTTCCCCGCGCCGACGTTCGCCTTCACCAATGCTTCGGCGTGCACCACCTGCCCAAACGGAAAACTGACCATCGCAGTTCCGGAGGCAAGAACTGCGCCACCGTCGAACTCCACAAGGCCTCGTTCTCTACCGAATAATGAAATAACTGTCTTGATTGAAGGTATCCCCGTTCAAGCATTAATAGATACCGGAGCTGCCGTGTCTGTATTGAGTGAAGCATTGTGTCGCAAGTTAAGAAAAGTTACGATTCCGCTTTCTGGTCTCTCCCTTCGTACGGCAACAGCGCATCACGTGAACCCTTCTATGACGTGCACGGCTCGGTTAATCATCCAGGGCGTTCTGTACGTGGTTGAATTTATCGTGTTTCCGCACTGCTCACACGACGTCATATTAGGCTGGGACTTCCTTTCCACACATCATGCCGTTGTTGATTGTGCCCGGGCCGAACTAGAATTGTCATCGCTCTCCGACGACGATTATAATAAGCCTTCTATTTCTCGTGTTGTCGTCGCCGCGGAGACTGATATTCCACCTATGTCTTCTGTTATTGTGCCGATCTCGTGCGACCATGCCGCTTTTTCGGACGTCATGTTCACGCCGTCAGAAGACTTCACTTCTCGAAAAAACGTTCTTCTGCCTTTTGCTCTTCTGACGGTCGAAGCCACTTGCGCAAACATTTATGCCACGAATCTCCTTTCTGTACCAGTCACCCTATTCCGTGGCGAATGCATCGGCCGCCTTGAGGACATCGATTGTGTTTGCACCAGTCAACTGCCCTATCAAGCAAAAAGCCTTGAGATCGCCAGTGTTACTTCCGCTCTCACATCCGCCACCTCTTCCCTCGACGTCTTCCTTCCATCGATTGATCCTGACCTTCCTGTTGACCAACGAACTCAACTCTTGACACTTCTCGACCACTTCCGCTCATCGTTCGACTTCAAACAAACCAGTCTGGGCCGAACATCTGCAATTGTCCATCGTATTGACACTGGCACCCACGCACCATTGCGTCAGCGTCCATACCGGGTCTCCCACGCCGAACGCCAAGTTATAGACGATCAAGTGTCTGATATGCTCAATCGTGGCGTTATACAGCCGTCTAACAGTCCGTGGGCCTCCCCGGTGGTACTGGTCAAAAAGAAGGACGGGGGCATCCGATTCTGTGTGGATTACAGGCGCCTTAACAAGATCACGCGCAAAGATGTTTATCCGCTCCCCAGAATTGACGACGCTCTCGACTGTTTGCAAGGTGCAGAATTCTTTTCTTCGCTGGATCTTCGATCGGGATACTGGCAGGTACCCATGGATGAAGCTGACCGCGCCAAGACTGCGTTTGTAACTCCGGACGGCTTGTACGAGTTTAACGTGATGCCGTTCGGCCTTTGTAACGCCCCAGCCACCTTCGAGCGTCTGATGGACAACATACTTCGAGGCCTTAAATGGCAGACGTGTCTTTGCTATTTGGACGACGTCGTCGTTTTTTCAAAAGACTTCGATACCCATCTTCTGCGCCTCGCAAGTGTCCTGCATTGCCTTACACATGCTGGGCTCCAACTAAATTTGAAAAAGTGCCATTTTGCCGCCCGGAAGCTCACCATCTTAGGGCATGTTGTCAGCAAGGACGGCGTTCTACCTGATCCTGGAAAACTCCGTGCTGTCGCCCAGTTTCCGAAGCCATCGACACTTAAGGAACTCCGGAGCTTTATCGGCTTATGTTCATACTTTCGCCGATTTGTCCGTAATTTTGCATCTGTCATGGCCCCTTTAACACGGCTACTTTCTGACACCGAGGGCATTTCGGCGTGGTCTTCCAATTGCGATAAGGCATTCGCGAAACTACGTCAATTGCTGACATCTCCACCGATTCTCCGTCACTTTGATCCTGATGCCCCTACAGAAATACACACCGACGCAAGTGGAGTCGGACTTGGCGCTATTCTTGCTCAACGCAAGTCTGGATACGACGAGTACGTCGTTTCTTATGCCAGTCGCACTCTTACTAGGGCTGAACAGAATTATTCAGTCACAGAAAAAGAATGTCTAGCCATCGTCTGGGCAATCACAAAATTTCGACCCTACGTCTATGGCCGTCCATTTGACGTCGTGACTGATCACCACGCCCTCTGCTGGTTATCGTCACTAAAAGACCCATCTGGCCGTCTCGCTCGTTGGGCGTTACGCCTCCAAGACTATGATATCCGTGTCGTCTACAGGTCAGGCCGCAAACATTCAGATGCCGACGCTCTCTCCCGCTCTCCACTTCCCCATGAACACGGAAGTACTTCTGTATCCAGCCTCGATGCTGTGGCACTTTCGTACGCGGACATGCCCTATGAACAGCGCCAAGACGCTTGGATAGCCTCTATGATAGAGTTACTGTCTCGGCCGTCCCAAGTTACGCCCAATCGTTCACTGCAGCGCACAGCTCGACACTTTACCATCCGCGATGGACTCCTGTACCGTCGCAACTACCTTTCTGACGGCCGCAAGTGGTTGCTTGTGATTCCTCGCCACCTACGTGCCGACATTTGCGACTCTTTTCACGCGGATCCTCAATGCGGCCACGCCGGTGTGATAAAAACGTATGCACGTCTCCGGCTGCGGTACTATTGGCGCGGAATGTACCGCTTTGTCCGACAGTACGTGCGTTCGTGCTCCAAATGTCAACGCCGAAAAAGCCCACCACACATAGCCAATGGACAACTGCAGCCGTTGCCTTGCCCCTCCCGCCCTTTCGACCGCATCGGAATTGACTTGTACGGTCCCCTTCCCTATACGCCTAACGGGAACCGCTGGGTGATTGTCGCCATTGATCACTTGACACGCTATGCTGAAACTGCTGCGCTGCCAGAGGCCACATCACGTGAAGTTGGCTTATTTATCCTTCACAATCTCATTCTACGCCATGGCGCGCCTCGTGAGCTACTCAGTGACCGCGGCCGTACGTTCCTCTCCGAAGCGGTACAAGCCCTTCTTCGCGAATGCAACGTTGTGCATCGGACAACCAGCGCATACCATCCGCAAACGAATGGAATGACCGAACGGTTTAACCGCTCACTGGGCGACATGCTATCCATGTACGTGTCCGCTGATCACACCAACTGGGACCGCATACTACCCTTTGTAACTTACGCTTACAACAGCGCCACTCAGTCTACGACAGGATTCTCTCCGTTCTTCCTCCTTTACGGGCGCGAACCTTCCTCATTCATGGACACCATTCTCTTGTATCATCCAGACGCTTCGGAATCCACAACTCTATCTGAAGTCGCCACCTATGCAGAAGAATGCAGGCAACTCGCGCGTTCCTTAACCGCCCAAGATCAAGCGTACCAGAAGAACCGTCACGACGAAAACCTGTCTTCGCAGTCATACTCGCCTGGCGCCTTGGTATGGCTTCGGGTTCCCTCATCTGTTCCTGGTCTTTCCACCAAGCTACTGCCGAAGTACGAAGGCCCCTACCGAGTCCTACGTCAGGCCTCACCGGTTAACTATATTGTTGAGCCGGTTCAACCATCAACAGACCGACGGCATCGAGGCCGCGAGACTGTTCACGTAGATCGATTGAAGCCGCACTACGACCCACCCGTCGTACCCGTTCCATAGGTCGCCAGGATGGCTCCTTTTCTGAGGGGGGAGTGATTTGTAGCATTGATATTTGGCACAGGCCGGAACGCCAGCTGAAGAAGAGAAGGAAGAGTGTTGTTGCTGCTCGCGCTCGCTCCGCTTGACAGCTGGTCGGTTCTACCGCTACGTTTTCCACAAAGTAAACGTCTCTTCTGCTCACCACTAAAGGTGTACTATCAATATATATATATTGTATTGTGTTAGCTGCCTGCGCATGCGCCTTTTTGTATCTGCCTTTTGCTTATCACTGTCGATATATATACCGGCACGCTGCCACAAATAAAAGTTTTTCTTCATTGTTGCTTCAAGGCTGCGTGTTTACTGCTGGACACCGGAACATGGTGTCAGAAGTGGGGTCGCGTTCGCCAAAGCAGTGACAACAGGCAGAGGGGCGTCACCGTGCACCTTCATGATGGAACTACTGAAGCCACCGCAGTCATTGGTGCTCTCGGGAAGTACAGCAAAGAACTGGAGCCTTTTCAAGCAGAGGTTCGAGCTGTTCCTGCAGGCCACGGAGCCGTCGAAAGAACCGAGGTCGGAGGCAGCCAAGACAGCACTCCTGCTCAGCGTTGCCGGAGAGGACGCCCTAGAGGTATTCAACAACTTTGCCTTCTTTGAGAACGAAAGCAAGGAAGATTACGCAACTGTTACGAGCAAGTTTGAGGCGTACTGTCAACAGCAGCAGAACGAAGTATACGAGCGTTATGTTTTCCGCTCAAGAACGCAAGCAGAGGGGGAGCCCTTTGAGCATTTCGCCCGGAACTTAAGGCGGCTTGCACGAAGCTGCAATTTCGGCACCTTGAGTGACTCCATGGTCAGGGACCAGATTGTTTTTGGAACAGTTAATCCGAAATTGCGCGAGAAAATGCTCAAAGTTAAAGATCTCGCGCTACAAAAAGCGGAAGACATTTGTAAGGCCGACGAAGTATGCGCTGAGCAAAATAATGCCTGGGCCTGTACAGAGAAGGAAGTAGCGCCGATCAAGATGCACCGGCAGGCCAAATGTGCAGCGTGTGAACAATATTCCGAATGTGCCGAGGAATGTAGGGTGGAACTCGAGAAAGCAATTGCACATGTTAAGGCACGCAGACAATTCAGGTGTTCCCGGTGCCATCGTTCCCACGAGCGTGAAAATGCCCTGCCTTTGGCAAAACTTGTTTTCTGTGCCGGGACGCTAACCACTTTGCTTCCTGCTGCAAGAAAGGGCCTCAAGTCAGTGAAGTACGCGACGAGCAAGATGACTTTGACATCCTCGATGTCAACGTTGGCAGCAAAGCTGATTGGCTGATCAATGCAACAGTGGCTTCCAAACAAGTGTCTCTTAAGGTTGACACAGGCTCACAAGCCAACTTGTTGCCTCAGTCTGTGTTCCAAAGCCTAAAATCGAAGTCCAGGTTACGGGAAAGCTCCTCTGTTCGTCGCTCATACAGTGGCGACGCTATCAAGCATATCGGTGTTACTACGCTACAAGTTGTCGCGAACAGCTACACCGGTTACTTCGACTTCTTCATTGTTAAAAAGAGCACCCAGGCCATCCTGCGGCTGTCGGCGAGTGAAGCTTTAGGACTGGTCTCTCGTACTGTCGACGTAGTGAATACAAGCAGCACCATCCAAGCGATGACACCATCCAAGCGATGAATTTCCCGAGTTGTTTCAGGGCATCGGCTGTCTAAAACGCCAGTACCACATGGTTCTGCGGGGGGATGCAACCCCGGTGGTCCAACCGGTACGACGGGTGCCCCAGGCGCTGCTCCAGCCCTTGCGAGAGGAACTGGAGCGCATGGAGCATGAAGGCATCGTGGTCAAAGTCAGCGAACCGACGGATTGGGTGAGTCCCTTTGTCGCCGCGAGAAAAAAGGATGGTAAACTGCGTGTCTGCATTGACCCCAGGCGCATCAATGAGTGCTTAAAAAGAGAGCACTATCAAATGCCAAAAAGAGAGGACATTGAGGCTGAGGTGGCCGGTGCAAAGTTTTTCTCTCGCCTCGACGCGCAATCTGAATTTCATCAAATTCCTCTAGATAAGGCTACTTCGAAGGTGTGCACGATTGGCACGCCGTTTGGGCGCTACCGTTTCCTAAGGCTGCCTTTTGGTATAGCTTCGGCACCTGAGGTTTTTCAAAAAACCATGAATGAAATATTCGACCAGGTCCCAGGAGTGCGAATATATATCGACGATATATTGATATGGGGTAGCACGAGGGAAGAGCACGACGCCCGCCTCCGCACAGCCTTGCAGTTGGCCAAGAGCGCCGGCCTAACGCTCAATGCTGCTAAGTGCAAATTCGGGGTCACCGAAATCGACTTCTTGGGCGACGTGATAAGCCAAGACGGGATCAGACCTAACCCCGCAATGACAACAACATTAAGCGAGATGCCGCCACCAGTTTACAAAGCCGGCGTCCACAGACTGCTAGGGGTGGTCAACTATTTTGGTAAATACATACCGCATCTGGCGCAAAGAACGACGCTCCTGCGAAGCCTCCTTAAGAAAGACACCACCTTCGAATGGTCTGAGAACCATGCCCGCGAATGGAAATCTGTTTGCGCTTTACTGAGCACTGCACCGTTGCTAGCCATTTTCGATCCTCCTAGGGAAACAAAGGTCGTCGCAGATGCTTCAAAAAACGGCATCGGTGCGGCTCTCCTTCGGCGTTATGACGACAATTGGCGGCCGGTAGCCTACGCGTCCCGCACAATGACCGAGACTGATCAACGATACGCACAAATCGAAAAAGAGGCAATGGCAATCACTTTCGGGAGCGAGAAGTTTTTTCACTTCGTATACGGCCGCAAATTCGTCATTGAGACGGACCACAGACCGCTGGTAGCAATTGCTTCGAAGGCCATTGGTGACATGCCGCCACGACTTCAGCGGTTTTTTTCTGCGTTTGCTCAGATTCGATTATGTTCTTCACTTTGTCCCAGGTAAACAAATGTTCCTGGCTGATGTGTTATCTAGATCGTCGCCAGTGGCACCGGGCACTACGGATGACTTCACAGAGGATGTTGACGTTCATGCAGTGAGCGTGTCTTCAGACCTGGTAAGCAAGAAAATGTTTGCTCGTCTAGCTGAAGCAACAGCTGCTGACCCAGATTTATGAACTGTGCTGCGCTGCATGAGAAACGGCGAAGAACTACAAGGATGCTTGAAACCATTCAGCTCAGAGTTGACCGAAGTTCAAGGGATTGTCCTGAAAGGAACAAAGGTCATCATTCCTAAGGCTATGAGAGCTGAAATACTGGGTCGCATTCATGAAGGTCATTTAGGCATAAATAAGTGCAAAGCAAGGGCCCGTCGACTGGTATTCTGGCCCGGCCTGAATGGAGACATCGGAAATCTAGTGAAAAACTGCGCTGTTTGCCAAAAATACGCGTACAGGCAACAAAGTGAACCGGTAGTGCTCAGGCCAACCCCAGAGCATGCCTGGTACAGAATTGGCGTTGACATCTTTATGTACGCCAGGAGCTCTTACCTGTGCGTGTTTGATGTGTTTTCGAACTTTCCTGAAGTCGAAAAGCTGCCGGACACAACGACGGGCACGGTCATAAATAAACTTAGCTCAATCTTTTCTAGACATGGAATTCCCTTGGAAGTCTGCACTGATAACGGCCCCCAGTTCGCATCCCATGAATTCTCTTTGTTTGCCTCCAGATATGACTTCACACACGTGACTTCCAGTCCAAGATTCCCGCGGTCAAATGGGCTCGCAGAAAAAGGAGTTCAAATTGTTAAAAGGATCATGAAGAAGACTGGTGAAAGGAAGGAGGACTTCTGGCTTGGTCTACTTAGCTATCGCTCGACGCCACTGGACGAAGGCCGATCTCCAAGAAAATTGCTGCAGGGCAGGAAATTGCGCAATCGGCTTCAGACCGTGCTCTGGACGCCAGGACTTCAGGCGTCAGTCGCGCTAACCAAAGTCGTCGAGAGGGAAACCCCTGCCAGAACTCAACAAAGATGCAGTCGTAAGAGTTCGTGGGGATACATGCGATCGCAAGGCTCGTGTTTTGGATAAGGTGGCGCCAAGGTCTTATCGCGTCTTCACAGAAGACAGTCGAGTGCTTCGACGGAATCGGCAACACCTTCTCGCCACACGTGAATCTTTCCAGAGGGACGAAGTGGAGGACTCATCCACCGACGAAGACATGTTCCAGGAAAATTCATGGTCGCCGTCAGTGGTACAACCTGCGTCAACAGGAAGTTGGCCGGAGTCGACGACGTCAACCCCAACGCTAGAACACCAACCAAGGAAGTCCGCCCGGCAAAGGCGGAAACCCAGCCGCCTTGGTTACGACGAGAACTTCAACCAAGTCACGTGTATCTTGATGTGAAAGCTCTAGCTGTCATACGGAGGGAGATGTATCGTGTTAGCTGCCTGCGCATGCGCCTTTTTGTATCTGCCTTTTGCTTACCTGTTCTGTACCACTTGGCTGCGATAATGCAGCTGCCCCACGATATATATACCGGCACGCTGCCACAAATAAAACTTTTTCTTCATTGTTGCTTCAAGGCTGCGTGTTTACTGCTGGACACCGGAACATTATATATATATATATATATATATATATATATATATATATATATATATATATATATCGATATATATAGATATATATATATATATATATATCGATATATATAGATATATATATATCCCGTTGCATTCGTGGGCTACCCAGGAGGTAACCGTGGAAGCGAATATTATGGGCGTGATCTTTCCACGGTTCGGAAAGCGAACCGCTTACGTAGTGCTCCACATGAATAGTCAGACCCATGATTTCACTGAAGAAATCATCATTCTGAACAATCAAGCGATAACAAGTGAACAAGCTATTGTAACATTGCAGCCCCGGAGACATGTTTGTCTCGTATACTTTCATAACACAAAACACCAAACTCCAGAACGATGGCGCCGCCAATCGACGGTTTTAAATTATCACACTTGCGCCTGCTCAAACGATAAAACGGCGGGTTAAATAAGTGGTTGCTTGCATTGTTGGTTTCCATAGACGTTTTTTACAAGCCGCAAATATACAGTCTGACAATGTGGGCCTGCATGTACCCCACCGGTTCGCTGCTTTCACAGCTCTAGAATATCCTTTCATATGGCCAGGACCGAGGTTCACTTTTGCAAATCAAGAAAGCTACTATATTTCAAATCTCCATAATCGTTCGTCTAATAAATCAACATTTTTTTCACTGGGACATGACTTATTGAGGATTTCAATAAGAGAGAGAGATATATATAAAGATGCAAGGAAATGTAGGGAGGCTAACCAGACGCACATCCGGTTTGCTACCCTGCACTGGGGACACACTCGCGGAGCACACACAGTCTACAGGCGGTCGCTCAGGCTTGTTGACTTTAAGTAAAGTAGCAGTGCTTTAGTCGCTTTCTGCGCAACTGAGGCAGATGCCCAAGGTCCTAGTATCTTCTGCACACAAAATGGTACGGGGTCAAGTTGATTAAAAACCATCTGGAGCTGGCATCGCGTGTGTCATAGCAAGCGCAGCTGCACAGGACGTGTTCGATGGTCTCTTCAGCTCCGCAGTAGTCGCATGTAGGAGTGTCTGCCATACCAATGCGAAAGGAGTATACCTTTGTAAATGCAACACCCAACCAAAGGCGGCATAACAGTGTCGCATCGGAGCGGGAAAGTTGTGATGGTAGCTTTATCTTGAGCGAAGAATCCAGTTTATAAAATTGACACCTGCGGAAGCTGTTAGACGACCAGAACGTGCGTGTGAGATCTCGAGCCAGCAGGTAAAGTTGTCTTGCTGCATCATTCCTTGATAGAGGAATCGGGGCTACATGGGTTCCTTTATGGGCTGATTTGGCTGCATCATCGGCTAATTGATTTCCGGTAATACCGATATGTCCAGGCAGCCATTGATATATAATATTATGCCCTCGTGCTAGAGCTTCATGATGGCAATGTCTTATTTCTTGTACCAATTGTTCATGACTCCTCCTACGCATGGCAGACTGCAAACTCTGAAGCGCTGCCTTCGAATCACAAAATATGACCCATTTTCCTGGACGTTCTTGAACGAGATATTGCAAAGCAGCCATTATAGCAGCAAGCTCTGATGCCGTAGATGTAGTCATATGCGACAACTTAAACTTGATTGTTATTGCTGCAGCCGGAATTACAGCGGCACCTGATGAGCTGCTGGACGAGACGGACCCATCAGTGTATATCTGCGTTCGGTCCAAGTACAACTCATGTAATAATAACAGTGTTGCTTGCTTCAATGCTACTCTGGAGTGATTGCTCTTCTTTTTGATACCCGGAATTTCTAGACGTACTTGCGGCTGGTCGAGGCACCACAAAGGACATGCCATTCTCGCCGCTGGCGTATATCCTGATGGAATGCTGTTTAGGTGCTTGGCTATGACGTCTGGAAACGTAGCACGTGGTCTTCCGGAGGGTAGAAGGGCCAAGTGGTGGTCGGGGACACGGCTAGCATGTCGAATGTGCGCTCTGAGGCAATCCACAACTCTATATGTCCTGACCGGATGGTCTTTGGCTAGCATGATTGAGGCATAAGTAGAAGCGCATCGGGGCAGTCCTAGGCAGATACGTAGAGCCTGACCCTGCAAACTCTCCAATGAATGAGTATTGGATTTGCAAGTGTCAGTCAGTACCGGCAAGCTGTAGTGCAATAGACCCAAAAATAGGGCCCTGTACAGCGGCAGCATGGAGGCCACAGAAGTTCCCCATGCTTTCCCGCCCAGGAATTTCATTATATGCACAATAGATAGCAGTCTCTTCTTCAAGTACGCACAATGCGGGCACCACGAAAGACTTCTGTTTCAATAAAGTTTAGTACCTACCTAGCTCCTTATAGTCGCCCCGCCGTGGTGGTCTAGTGGCTAAGGTACTCGGCTGCTGACCCGCAGGGCGCGGGTTTGAATCCCGGCTGCGGCGGCTGCATTTCCGATGGAGGCGGAAATGTAGGCCCGTGTGCTCAGATTTGGGTGCACGTTAAAGAACCCCAGGTGGTCTAAA
This sequence comes from Rhipicephalus microplus, assembly GCF_043290135.1. NCBI lineage: Eukaryota > Metazoa > Arthropoda > Arachnida > Ixodida > Ixodidae > Rhipicephalus > Rhipicephalus microplus. The sequence goes on along the minus strand of NC_134710.1, from coordinate 180,878,528 downwards.
TTTCCGGAGCCCTCCACTACGGCGTCTTTCATAATCATATAGTGGTTTTGGGACGTTAAACCCCACATATCAATCATTAGCTCCTTATAGTTGCTCTTACCGTTGGTTCAGTGGCTATGGCATTGCTTCCGGTTACGGGCAAGCGAAATGCATTCTGATAGAGACTGAATACAAAAACAAGAAAGAAACAAAAAATCATTCATGCTTCGCATATCATCGATTCCCGCGTGCAGTGGAAATCGATGATATATGCGAAGCATGAATCATGAAGATTGGTATGTCCCTTCAAGATTGGCACAATGTTACGAGGAACACGGTTGTAGTAAGCAGTAAACACGAGTACAAATGTTATGCGTGCTCAAACATCTAGATAAGATGCAAGTATATGGTATACAGTCGTGTAACGACAGCACCGCTAACGTTTGCAATACCAGCACCATCAGAGGTAGACATGTAAATTATGCTGTACATCACTTGTATGTAATGATTATCATGTTGCGCGTGCCATTTGTGTTCGTCGTCCATTCACGTCACGTATTAGCAAATTTTGTATATGTGGAGCTAGCGAAATGGCCGCGAGGGCGCTATGAGCTTAGCATGTGGTCATGTTTATGTTTTTTTTTATTTATTTGAACATACTGCAGGCTTTTCACGGCCCATTCAGGAGTGGAGATGAGAAAATACATATTAAACATCGAAATAAAATGCATAATGGAACAACAAGAAAGAAGATACAATGCGAACAGCTCATAATTCAAATCGGACACACTGTATTATGTGTAAATGATTGAGTGGTGTTACAGCACACAATATTGTTATCTAGTCTATTCCGATGGTGGATAGCTGACGAGAAAAAAAGGAATGTTTGTGAGCGTTAACACGACTGAAAGGTTGGTGGATAGTTTTAGAATGGTTCAGTCGCGATGAGTGTTTAGGCGGGTCTAGCAGGTAATGAGATTGTGATATGCGGAATTGACCCTCATATAATTGGTAAAAAATTTTAGTTGCGAGATAATTCTGCGTTGCGAAAGAGTTTTCAAGTTTGCCCTTGCAAGCAAGCCTGCAGAACTAAATTGCCTCGAGAAGTTTGAATATAAGTCTAACTGCCAATTTTTGTATTCTTTCTATTTCATTAATGAGGTGCTTTTGATGTGGACTTTTTATGAGGTCAGCGTACTCAAAACATGGCATAATTAGTGTTTTGTATGCATCAATTGTGTAATGTGTAGTGGTGCAGTGTGCAATTTTCTCCTCGAAAAGGATAGCTTCTTCTCCGCTTTACGACATATAACTAAAACATGTAATTCCCAGTTGAGGTTCCATTAGAGAGTAACGCCTAAATGTTTGACTTGGTCGCTTTTGTCGATAGTTGTGTTTCCTATGGTACACGTAAAGTTAAGGGGGTTGGTCTTACTTGTGAATGAAATGAAATGAGTTTCGGTGGTGTTTAATTTCATGCCCCAAATATTTCATCAGAAATAAATCATTTGCAATGAATTGTTCTGTTTAACTTGGTCGTCTGAATTGCGTACGACTGTGTACACGACACAGTCGTCTGCGAAGAGTTGCATTTGAACAGGGTTATTACAGAAAATGGAATGTCCTTAAGAAACATTAAAAACAAAAGCGGAGCAAGAACCGATCCCTGAGGCACTCCAGAGTAAACATTAAGTGGTTGTGATAGATGGTTGTCGATTGTTACTCTCTGTTTTCGTTTGGTTCAAAAACTGTTAATCCACGCTACTATTTTATTAACAATACCAAAGGCTGATAGTTTTGTTATTGAATCCTTGTGCGGAAAAGCGTCAAACGCTTTAGAAAAGTCTAAAAAACGGTATATAATTGACTGTTCTCGTTAATTGCACAGGCTATGTCATGAGTTAATTCCGATAATTGGCTCGCAGTTGAAAGACCTGATCTGGAACCATGTTGATGTTTCTAAACGAGCTCATTGGTTTCTAGGTGAGTTATTATGGCTTTGAAAAATAAATGGTCGAATATTTTGCAGCACAAGCTCGTAAGTGACACTGGGCGGTAGTTGCTTATTTTTAGCTCTGAGCCTGATTTGTGTATAGGGACTACTGTAGCGTTGCACCAGTCTTCTGGTAATTCTTAATCGTGTAGAGATAACGTGTATATTTTCAAGAGATGTTTAGATGTCAATTGCTCATATCGGCATAAAAATGAGTTTGTAATTTTATCGAGACCAGTGGATTTTTTTAGATCAAGCTTGAGTAGCAGAGCAAGTATGCCTTCTTCACATACAATTAATTCTTCCATGGGTACTTTCACAGCCTAGATTTACACGTTAGGGCATTCCACTTATGTTCGCCATGCAGCCATGTCATACCATACGAGTTTTTCAATATGTCATGTGAACGAAGCAACCACAAGAGCAGCAGGACCATTGCACGTATGTCACGATTTTCATGTTATGACTAGTCACTTATGCTCGTCGTACAGTCGTGTTATGCCATACCAATTTCGGTATAGATCACATCATCGAAACAGCAGGAGAGCTACAGGTCGTAGGTGAATAGATAGATAGATAGATAGATAGATAGATAGATAGATAGATAGATAGATAGATAGATAGATAGATAGATAGATAGATAGATAGATAGATAGATAGATAGATAGATAGATAGATAGATAGATAGATAGATAGATAGATAGATAGATAGATAGATAGATAGATAGATAGATAGATAGATAGATAGATAGATAGATAGATAGATAGATAGATAGATAGATAGATAGATAGATAGATAGATAGATAGATAGATAGATAGATAGATAGATAGATAGATAGATAGATAGATAGATAGATAGATAGATAGATAGATAGATAGATAGATAGATAGATAGATAGATAGATAGATAGATAGATAGATAGATAGATAGATAGATAGATAGATAGATGCTCAAAGTCGCCGCCGAAGTTTGCTAAGAAATGCTTCGCATTTAAAAACGTTCGTCTACTTCATTTTGTGTGCTAACAATGAACCCCAGGAGGTCGAAACAAATCCAGAACCCCAGAGCCCTCCATGCCTTTGTGCATGCGTCACTATTATGAATCGAGTTCACGAAATGCTTCACTCGTAGGTCTATGCACACCCCTGGCTAACGAACTTCACTTATGATATGCGTCTATAGCATCAGGATTGACTGAAATTTTCTCTCAGGAATTATTGTATCATCTACCCCGTTGGTCTGTGGTTGTGGTGTTGGACTGCTCACTCGAAGGTCATGAGGTCGAATCCCTGCGCCTGCGGCCACATTTTCTATGGGAGCAAAAATGCTAGAGGCCTTTGTGCTTAGATTGACGTCGCATTAAAGAAACCCGGAGGGTAGCATTTCCGGTTCCCTCTTTTATCACGTCTCTCATAATCATATCTTGGTCTTAGAACGTAATACACCAACAGTTATATTAATCATTCGATCGTAAGACGCTTTAGTTAGTACGGGTGTGTATCATTGATTTGGCAGCTAAACCAAGGTAACTTTCTTTCTTTTGAGAGTACTTAGTCCTTACACCTACACGTTAGATAATTGTACTTCAATTAGAATTTTACCATTCAGCTTCGAATTCGCATTGTGTTATTTAGCAAAGTGACCAGCAGAATTCGTATAGGCCTCCCACAAGGATACAACCATCTGTGCTTCGCTCTTGTATTCCTTCCTCCGTTTGTCGGGCCCCTGTCATAATCGCAGCAACATCTGCCTGCTCAGCGTCAACGATGATGCGTCACCGTTCTCGTCATCAGGACCGAAAACGATAAGGGAGCAGTAAACAAAGCAGATCTGAAGTGTTCTTTTTTTCGTGTCGAAGCTCATTGGTTGTGGCAGGAGATTAGATGTCTTATGGCAACAATTGTGTTTATATATATATATATATATATATATATATATATATATATATATATATATATATATATATATATATATATATATATATATATATATATATATATATATATGTGTGTGTGTGTGTGTGTGTGTGTGTGTGTGTGTGTGTGTGTGTGTACATGCGCCCTTGCACTCACGGTAAAGAAGAAATGGCCGAGCAGACCAAGACCAACAAACAAGAGGACAGAGCGTTCTGCCCACTTGTGTCGATCTGCTCCTCGGCCATTTCTTCTTAACCGCAAGCCACTATACTAGTTCAAGTACGACAAACTAACTTGCCCAGTCTTCAACACTTGTGTACATGTGCATTGTGGTCCCCTAACTGGTTTGTCTGATGTCACGAAAGACTCCATCGCAGCCGCAAACAAAAGTGAATTCGGATTACAATGATCCATTTAGTTATTTTACTGGTAAAAATGTTAACCTACCTAGATTTTCGTTTATCCCCGGTCTATGGCATTAACTTTACGAATTAAAAAAGATACGTGGACCTCCCTTTCGTAGTGCGATTTAAAACCTAATTCGAGTATTGTGGCTGTTGGGTTGTCAAGAACGGGGCATGAGGTAGCGACGTGATTGGACAGGGGACGGCTAGGCAGGCCCAAGACATGCGACGTTATGATTAAAGTGCAATCGGAAAGGTGTTTCTGTTTTGCTAATCTATTGAAAGAGACACAATGAGCCTGCCCGCAAGCAAATTACATTGCTCGTGTCGCAGTCGAAGTTTCCTTTTATTCTTAGAGGAAATCTTGACGGAGCGCTCTTAGGCCAAACAATTTGCGAAGTTGTCATGTGGGGACACACCTTGCAACTTGCTTGTTTACACGGGTGACATGCCACATGAACAGGTGTTAATTTGAATGGCGTTAGTATGTCCCGTAAGTTTATCCATCGTTGATAAACTGCTCGTGGAGGCTTCGGCTATGACTATAAAATTTGCAAGGAATATCTAAGATATATGAAGGATGCCCTGGAGCTCAAAGTTACTTTTAAATTGCATTTAGCGTTTTATTTCATTTTATTGTTTATTTTTACATGTGTATTTTATGTAAAGGTGTGCTATTTGCAGATCATTGTAATTTCGTGCATAGATACTAACCTAGACTTTACCGAATGAATGAAATTTAGGAGCGTGCAAAAGAAAAACTTGATTTCTTACGTTTTTTTCACTTTTGTTAATAGACAAAAATTGCCACTCATGAATGGTTTTTTATAAGAAAAAATACTTATGCGCCTAGGCTACTCATTTTAGTTCAAGATATGTAAATGCTACGAATTAACATGCGTCAGGGTTTTTTTTTTTGCTTCTCCGTCATGGTACCTGAGAAACAGGGGCACAAACCTCCAAAATTATTGTTTAAAAAAACACAGGTCAAGTAGGGATACACCTACATTTTTTGTCAATGTGTCGAAGACAAAAACATAGCTGTGGCTTAGCTCGGCTATGCCAGGATATACGCGTAGCGCGAGCCTCGGACAGACGGGTGGAAAGACAGAAAGAAAGACGGACGAACGGACCTATAGAAGCACTGACGGACTGACTAGCGAGCGTGCTTACGTGATTCAAGCGCGAGCCCACTAGCGACACGTCACTCCAGGAGCCTCAAGGCCTTCTCCGGCGCACCAGCTGTGGTCCGTGTGACGTCACTATTCCTCAGGCATCCACAGCTCGGCTCTCGATAAGCCCCGCAAAACTGCTCAACCTTCATCAGTGTAGCTGACGCTACAAAAGTGTCAAAAATTATTTTTGAAACCACGAACGCTGAAGTGGAATAACTTTTCTGAAAAATTAAGAGATTCTTTATGAAATGATTGCAAAATCCCTGATTTGCTTTTTTTTACCAAGCAAAGCCTCCCTTCATTTTGAAACTTTGGACAACGTGTTCAGAGATACCGAATGAAGTTTCTTCTGTGGCAATACTTTTTACAAGTGATTCTTTTCCCCGGCATTAAAGATTAATTTAGCAATGCACTAGGAAAGATAGAAAAAAGATAAAAGTCACGATCAAGATCTCTCTATACATAATGAAATAGATCCCCGCTATAGGTCCACAACCAAACTTAGTCTTCATGATTTTTTTTCGGGAGATTTTTATAGATCCTAGATATAAGAACTAAGTGCGCAAAAAATAACGTCATGGTAAATTCACTAGGCACCTCTGAGCACGTGCTTTTCGACCTATTAAACGAGCGCAGTCAATAAATACTGTAATTTTTCTGCTGCCACAAGTAGCTAATGATTCGCTTACCACGGCTGGAAAGTCCGCTTGCTCGAGTGTGCGATGGGTAATTATTTCGAGACGTTTTACCAGCACCCTGTTGCAGTTTTGGTTTCAGGGAGCACCGAGAAAGACGGGACTAAGGTGATTTCTTTTTTGATGCAGCTGGCCACGTGACCAAACAAAACATTGATGCGAGCTGCAACGTGTGAGTGATGCGTGTCGCCTGTAATGTCCAACGTATCACACATGCTACGTTCAGTTTGATGGTGAAGAATGCTCGTTTGAGCAAATACTTAAGGTAAAAAGACACAGATGCATTCTTGATAAAGGAGAGTTATGTTTACATTCTCAATATATCAAGCATCAATCATTCATTCATTAACTACTTACCAGGGCTGGGCATAGATACTCTGAAAAGTATTTCGCAATACAGATATCAAAATACTAGGGCTAGATTTCTAAAATACAAATACACTTGGCTTTGACGTAACTGAATATTTCGGTGATACCTTTGCAAAAAGACGAAAATGTACTCCTGCGAACAGATACATCAATACATTTACGCGAATACTTTTTTTTATTTCGCTGTTGGTTATTCTCCACAAAGATATATTAAAATATTAGGTGCAGCATGCTGTTCTAAATAAAGTTGTAGCGCATTCAAACTTGCGGCTGATTCATTTATTAGTACCCTCAGTGCCATTAAGGCATTACAGAGGGGGAGGCTGTGAGGATGAGTTACAAGGTACATGATTGGTAAAGAAACCCTGCTATACAAAGTAAGCGAGTCGCTTTCATTGCTTCTTTTGAAATTGTCGTATACACCGATATCATAATGACTTGCCACACAAGAACAATTTGGCGTGCTACATTCGCCTTGAGAGACAGCGACTTCCGTCGGTAACGGCAAAAAGTCACAGCTTTGCCGCGAAGGCGAATCTTGCAATGAACGCAATAGCAACAAATTGAAAGGTCACGCGCAGAATGGAAAGCAGATTTAAACGTGCCCCACGTTTCTCACGCACAATGACGCACGAAACGTACTCACAGGTACAGATGCACGCAAATAAGCGTCCAGTTGTTACTTCGCCATGTCTGAAAAGCGCGCGCTTTTCGCAAACGGAGACAGCGATGATTGCAATGACTTTTGTGCGCCCGGTAGCTACAACAGAACCATTCCTGGTTAAGCCCGAGACCAGCTAAGACGTACGATCCTCCCCTCCTCTCCACCACTAGATAAGGGCTTGCGAGGGAGCGTCGTTCCCCTCCTCTAAGCGGAGCAAAGTACGCGTAGGAGATAAGAGCGTGCGCCGCCACGCGATGTCGCGACGCGTGCTCATTGCGTCATCTTGCTGGTAAAACTGAAAACACGATATTTCCCCCGAGATTCCCATGAGCAGTGGTAAGTGATAGATATAAATAGCTTGCCGTTTAAACAGTCAATGACGTGCTCTTTGGTGGCTCAGTGGTTAACGCCTCGCACTCGCGATTGACAGGACCTAAGTTCAATTCCACGCGCTAGAACCTTTTTCTAGGTTTTATTTTTTCCGTATTCTTATGTATGAATACGTATAAATATATGGTGAGTGACGGCGACGCCGACGCCTGCGGCAGAATTCAGCCGACAGTGTCCACATAATTGCTATCGTAATAAGAAACACTGTCTCCGCGATTACACAGTTAGTGGCACCGCGTATTTTACCACATGGGTCATTCTATGCTAGAAGAGCACCATCACTGCCCTTCCTATGTCACCGGTCGGCGGCTCACCTTTGCTACCTTTGCCACACACACACACACACACACATACACAAGAAAAATTTGTTCCTCTTTTGAAAGCACACCTCAGCTCATTTCCGAGAAAAAAAAGTAATGAGATACCCACGATACAATCGATACATCGTAAGTGTATTGCACTAATGTGATATAAATAGATTATTCAAATGTATATCTCGATACAGAAAAACAAATACTCAGAAATATCTCTGAAATACCATCGCGATACTTTTGTATCACGATACTGCCCAGCCTTCTACTAACGTAATTAGTCCTCTATCAAAATGACCTTGTTATTTCTTCTTTTTTAGAGAAATGCAATCTCTATGTATATATATGAAAAGGAGGGCTATTGTCTCAGCTTCCATACATTTGAGCATTGCAGTGTTAAAACGTTTCTTACCAAGTTAATGTCGATGTCGTAAGGTGTTCCGTATTGCGTTAAGTGGTGTTAACTTTAAAATTGATTTTCAACTTTTACCGGTCTATTTTTGGCGCATATATATTTAGTGGATGATGTATGCGTGTCCACATCAATCTATCACACAAGTCATTTTGCCTTTCATTCGAAGCTATACTCGTAACTACTGCTTTGAAGTAAATTTGTACAAAAAAACAAATATTTAAACTGTTTTTGAATAAACTGAACTAATAAGCTAACTAATCAAATGGAAAATTATAGCCCGAGTCAAGGAGCAAGGAAGTGCCGCGCACGACGGTGTGCGCAGTCAACCAGATATTGTCACAGTAATGGTATGATCCGACGAAGACACTTGCAGTGCATGTCGGCGTCTTGCAGTAGCTGCAGTAATGAAAACTAAAATTAATAACAAGTTGAGGGCCGGATCTCACCGCCACGTGTGGCCAAACGGAATCAACTATGCTTTTGAGCAACATACGCGATCGGTTTCATTGGCAACCACAACGGCGACAATTTCCTTTTCAGCCAACAGATGCCGTTAGTAGAATAATTGATCCAGGCGATCCTAACATTGTCTGGTCGCTGCCGCAAATAGACAAGATTATTTTTTTAAATGTCTCTTGCTCCGTGGCCGGAGTGTAACTCAGACGCCTGAACGCAATGTGCACTTGATGTCCTTGACCCACTGCTACCACTTTTAAAGGTACTATGACATTATGTCAGTATCATCATCATAATCACTGTTTACTTTTGCGTCGAATGAAAATCTCTTAGCAGTATATTACCAGCAAACTTGAAACAATTCCACTTGCTGTGGGTACCTGGCCATTGCGGGATTTATCCAAATGAGATGGCAGACTTGTTAGCCAAACCATCTTTAAGCGGACCATTCTTACCTATTTTACCTGATTTCGCCTATGTAACAACACTCAGATATAGAAATGCTTGTTTGCACAAGGAAATAGAAAAATTATCATTGGATGAAGTCAGAGACTTCGTACATCTAAAATTTTGCTGGAACAAACCGTGGTGTGTATCTCGGCAGTTAGAAATTACAGTCACCAGATTACGATGCAGAATTCCGCACCTGAATTATTACCTACATAAAGCTGGACTCACAGCATCTCCGTTATGTCTCTTTTGCAAGGAATCAGAATCAGTAGATCATTTCTTTTTATCCTGTCAACGATATTCTTATCAAAGGAAAAGATACCTGGTCGAACCAATTGAGAAGCTAGGTTTAAAAATAAACGTGGCAGTAATTTTATCCTTCTGAGGGATTACATTAGGTTATAGACACAGGGAGGTTTGCTCTGCCGTGTGTGTGTACATAATGGCAACAAAAAGATCACCTTGTTAGTCTATTGTTGTTATTATTTCCGGCTACGAGACCACCTGAATGCCTGACTGATAACTAACTCTCTTGATGATCCTGCCACCCGGTTCTTGGCCGATCCCCCTTTGTGGGCGAGTGCCAGCAAAGCTAAAGATCATCATCATTATCATCATCATCATCATCATCATCATCATTTCTTGCTGCTTAGTCAGTCGATGAAAAAAAACTGGTTCGCACCAGAGCTTTGCACATAGTCTAATTCTGACTGGCGTAACTTGTGATAATCTGTATGAAAACGCATAGAATTCAGTTGTACATGCCAAAATCGCGATATCAGTATGCATGAGGCACGCCATAAGGGGGCTCTGCCGGTTAATAACCTTGACCCCCAGGGTTTTTTTCCAAGTGCACAGGTGTTTTTGCATATTGTCCTGGTTCGCACTTAGCTAAATGTGGCTTCCGTTAGCAGCATGACACCTTACGTGTTAAGATTCCACAGAGGTAGCCACGATAATTACGGAAGAACTTGACATGCATTTGTCGTGCAGTTCGCATAGTCAATTTTTTTCCTAAAAATTAAATTTCAAACTCTAAATAGCGGTGAAAGTAATTATTACCTGCGAGCATTACAATGATTCTTAAATATGTAAATAATTTACTCGTCTGCCATCAATAGGCGTACAGTGTTACTGCAAAAATGATCATTCCTTTAGACAATACTCAGCATCTTTCAACCTCACTATCTACTATCCGAACATGAAATGTGTTGAATTTACTCTTAGATCAATATAGTTTCTATTTTTTTTTTCATTATTGGTCTTAACTCTCGGAAACAAAATTTGTACGCAAATGTGTAAGTAGCGAAGGGCCCAGTACATACAAGGCAGTCAGTTTAGGTACACCAGTTGGGTGTATGCGTGATGACGCGATGCTACAATGCCTTGTTCCGTTATTGCAATCACTTCAGCCACTACGCGAGCGCAACTAGGACAAACACGCGCAGCGCGCTCCTGTGTAAACTTTATGAGCAACGACGACATAGCACAGCTATAGTCTCGCTGTTTCACCGCCTTTCGTCGCACTCCCACCAGCATTTAAAGAAAGCGTATATATATATATATATATATATATATATATATATATATATATATATATATATATATATATATATATATATATATATATATATATATATATATATATATATATATATATATATATATATATATATATATATATATATATATATATATATATATATATATATATATATATATATATAATGGAAATAGGTGTATACCTAAGGGTTTTCCCGTGTTTTGACACAATGTTAATTAGATCTAACAGACAGTAATGCCAATGAATGTATAGGGAAAGTTATTAGAACCAATGGAATGTAAATAAGAAGAAAGAAAAGTGAGTGAAAAAATAACCAGCCGTGAACAGGAATCGAACCTATGACTTTCGAATAACGCGTTCGAGCAACGAACGCGTTATTCGAACGTCGTAGGTTCGAATATATATATATATATATATATATATATATATATATATATATATATATATATATATATATATATATATATATATATATATATATATATATATATATACACTTCAGGTATCGCCTGTCGGGGCGGAAGGCTTAGAAACAATTGGCTATGCAGTGCGCGTGTGTTGACGTAATAGATGACGAGGAGCGAACGCTGGCGGAAAGTTTGTCATAAGAGCGGGCGGTGGTCGTTGCAGTTCAATCGCTTCACCTGAGCCGCAGCCACCGGCCTAAGGTGGGTGTTTCCTACAAGCTAGGATACACGTCAGCAGCCTTTTTTCTTTTGACTTTTTTTTTGTCATGACATCGCAATAGCTTCGGTAGGGCTAGTTCAGCCTTTAAAGTGAAGGTTAAATATCAAATTAAACATCTGTACAGCGTTTCGAAGTTTTAATGGGACTTGAAAAATACGTGTCACTTTCGTGAGACACGCGCTGTTATACGCTGTGCCCCTCTTTCTCGTACGCCTAGTTTTGCGCATACCTTTTTGCTTGTTGCTCTTTTCTTCTCGCGCTTACTTTTTTCTCTCGTGCGCTGATGCGAGGGAAGGGGAATCGGCTTCTCCGGCGAAGCGTCACACTTTCGGTATGCGTGCTAATCGCACGCTGTCCTTGCGACCGAGCCGTGCGTACGTGACGCTGATTGTTTCACGCGAAAGTTCCCAACCGCACGCTCAAATCAAGCGTGCAGACAAATCGTTTACCCGTGGTAAACAACACGCACATTAGGTCGATTTAACAGTGCATTGGAATGTATGCAGGGCAGGCGTGCGCTCGATAAAACAGACTGACACATGCGCTGCTTCGGACGGTCATTCCGGTGAGTCAGTCGTAGGCGGCCCAGAACGTCGAAAATGGCGAGTGTTGTGTTTGTCGCGGCGATGCTCGTAACCGAGTCCGGTAGAAGTGATGAAGGTAGCAAATAATAAAAACAAGACACATAAACGACGCCTTAAAAAAAGTATCGGGTATATGTGTTGTTGCACAACTCGTTCGTAGATTTGTGCATTTCTCTCTTTTCCTCTCAAACTATTTTGAGGACGCAGCATGTGAAACTCCGTCGTCCGTTGCGGTCTCCTGTTTACTGTTGTCATAATAATTGACTTCCTTGTTCTCTTTTTTGTGTAAGTACATTACCTATTTTGTATTTTAGCTGTTGCACTTACTGGTATCTTCAAATTTAGATGCACGTTAAAACAAAAAATAGCTGGTGGTAGAAATTTCCGGAACTTTCGACTACCGCATCTCTCACAATCATATCGTGGTTTCGGGATGCAAAACTAGCATTTTCACGGGATAGCCGTCTGCTAAGTGTCCAATCTGTTGTTCATATATAAATATTGAAAAAAAAAGACAGTTGCTATAATATTGTCATCTTTGCGCGTGATATTGCTTCTTCCACCCAGTACATTTGCAATGGTGCCTTTTGAAGAAAAGCCTTTATCTTTCTTCTAAAGTATATGCAGTGAAATTACCGAAAGAAAGAATAAACGGACAGAGTTCCTCCTTTCGGTTTGTTTCTTCTTGTTTCCAATAACGTTTTACGCTACAAACATTACTGGAACGTAACTATAACTCAGCGTCGTACTTTGTCAGTCTACTTTATCTTTCTGATAAAGCTTAAATGCCCTCATAGTTAAGTTTTTTCTTTTCTTCGCCGAGTTATATTTCCTGCTTTTGATTTCAGCCAACTGAACTTTTATCATGTGCATGATCATTATTGCAAGAAAGCGGGGCTTTTTCGGCTCCACCTCAAGAGGGATATGGCAGCTGCGGTTGAGTATCGAAGCCAAAACATTTTGCTTATGAGGATGAGGTGCACTGAGTCCGCAGATTGTGTTGGCCAAGCTGAAACCGCGTCTCTATGCCAAACGCGGCCCCTTTGTTGCGAGAAAAAGATGCCAACAAAATTAATGCTAAAGTAATCTTAACCCCCTCCCCCCATACAAAGCTCTGCAGCCTCACACAAGGTGCTTGCACAACTAGTTTTTTTTTTTACTTTCCGGAATAACGAGTATTACTTCACAGTGAAAGTGATTTATATTTGCAGTTGTGTAATGAGAATCTTGTCAGGCGTTGATCACAACTATGCTGCTCGTTCTTATCACTGCGTTCGATCACTGTACGCCGTTAAGTGTGTCCCGCCACTTCCGCTTGCTGATTTAGTCTGAGCCAATCGGGACACGCTGAAGAACCTGCAAGTGGTCGTTCGCGAAGGCGGTCCTTTATAAAACCCGTGGATAACACGTATACCTACACACCAAAGCGAACCGGCGCTCAACGACACGCACCAGTGTAAAAGGAAACTCCAACACACTTAGAGCAGTTGTGCGAGTTCTCGCAGAGAGAAAGAGGTCAATCAGTTAAATGTGAGCTGCATGAACAGCCTCGGCATGCAGTTAGCACAGCCATCAACGTATCAAGGTACTGCGTGCCGAATAAGCTACACGTTCGGCGAGTTGGCAAACAGCAGCGCCACTTTTCCTGTTTGAGGAGGGGTTTTTTTCTTTTTTTCCTTTTCACTTGCTCAAGATAGGCTCTGTGGAAAAAAACACCTGAAAGGATGGTTTTAATCGTACAGTGGTCGCACACTAATCTCGCGTTGGAGTGTTGCGCCATAAAGATATACAGAATGGTCTGACTCTTCTTGTTTGTCGACGTGAAGAATTTGAGTGGGCACTTCCACGTTACTTTTGAGTGTGACGAAGGTGTGGTTACGTCTTCCTCCTGCAGCTGTTAAATACGCCTTGCGGTGGTGAGATGAGCATTAAACTCAAGTTTAGTGCCTTGTTACAGCACCTGCACACTGTATGGCGCATGAGGGAAGCCGTGTATTGAGGGCCCCGAATTGTTTTAACCACCTGATGTTTTTCAAGGTGCACTTAAATGAAAATACACTCTTGTTTATACTGATTATACCACCACGGGTGAAGGGCTCTTTCAGATGTGAAACCATTCATGCACCAAGTAATAAATAAATGAATTAATGTATAAATAAATATTAAGCATCAATTATACGGAACAAATTTTAGCTATGTATGTTTTAAATAGTAACAAATATAGCAAGTGCATCAATAGTAATTTGTTTATTCCTTATTAACCATACAACAGTAATCACTAGCCCAACTATTTAAATTATTCAAGTATGTACTTACTTATTTGTAGATACTGCGACATCAAAGGGATCATATAGCTGGTGTGGCACCTAAAAGAACTTATTTACATACAAAGGCACAAGTGCCAACAATGAGAACTGTCCACAGTTGTCAATGAATACGAATTTGTTAAGTATCCCAGCTATGGAGTTAATAAATAACGTACCTAATTTCGAAGTGCCAACCAAAAAAAAAAAACGTGACTGATCCCCTTGTGTAGGAATTGGTATAGCACGAAAGTGAAACGTGTCTGTACAGAGGTAGTTGGGAGTTTATTGTGCATTGTTTGAGCAACGGCAAGAAACTGCGAAGTCAGGTTAGGAACGGCAATTAAGCAGCTTGAAACTTGCAGCACAGTAGAAAGTGCGCATGAAATTAGCGCACACAGGATGAGCGCGGATTAACAACTGTCACAGCTCGACACCTAACGCACGCTGAAACATGAAAGAAAGACGTACGAAACGTGGCGTGGCAAGCATATGTGGCAATCACGCTGTTTCAGTAAGTGTTGTGCCAATCCGGTTTTCCAATCTGCTACACGCCGGGCATGTTTCTCGCTTGTGGCGTAAACTGCAAGGCTGCACTCTGCTGTCGGGCAGTGCACGTGAAGCCACGTGAAGGCTGCTTGACGTGGCCGATCGCTATCTCTTGCTCCCGTTCTTTAAAGCCCGCTGAATCATCGATGTGGGACTAAAGTGTGCGGAATGTTTTAGAATGGTGTGCGGGAATCGGGCAGTGCGTCGTCTAGCGCCAAAGCGCGGCTCTTTTTGCGATGACGCGGCTACCGGAGCACACCACGTGTGCACTATTGTGGCCCTATACCCGTCGGCCTTCCCTGAAATAATTTATGAGAAGCTGAGATACCAAGCTCCCGAGATCCTTAATTGCAGTTGCTACGCTCGTCGTAAAATGTATAAAGAAGTAGAGCGGTGTTCGTCATTGAGCGTGTTTTTAAACATCGCGACTACTTTCTCTTCTGACATGCTGGTGAGATCGATTTGTGGGGTTTAACGTCCCAAAACCACTATGTGATTATGAGAGACGCCGTAGTGGAGGGCTCCGGAAATTTTGACCACCTGGGGTTCTTTAACGTGCACCCAAATCTGAGTACACGGGCCTACAACATTTCCGCCTCCATCGGAAATGCCGCCGCCACAGCCAGGATTTGATCCCGCGACCTGCGGGTCAGCAGACGAGTACCTTAGCCACTAGACCACCGTGGCGGGGCCATGCTGGTGAGGGGTGGTCGTGGAACTCACCTGATGATGTTCACGTTATCCTCCCGGAAAAACTCAGATTAGCCTGACAACTAGACAGGCGTACATATGCATGGAATGAACATCGAAGTGCTTTTCTATCCCTTCTGCATTTAAAACAGTAAGCAAGCACACTATCTGGGTCCCTGTTTTGCAATATGAATCGTGCAAGCTCATGCGACGCAGGAGCAACTTGATTTAAAATAGTAATGCATATAAATGTGTTTGGTGTGTTGAAATCTTCCATATACGTTTAATTTCAATTGTGCGATGTGACTATTTTACTGAAAAACTGCTGAAAGTTTTGGAATGCAAATTTAAATTACGCGCGCTGGGCACACCATTCGATGGCCGCGGATGCCCTTCTGGTGGCGTCATCGCAAAAGCTACCACTGCACTCCCATATTGGTTTGCTGCGAAGACGGCACACTGCCCCATTCTAGTACACCATAGTCTTGGTACACGCACGCTAGCTTGCATGCCTTTGATACAAATAAAGCTGTAGAAGTATCATCCTCCAGCTGCCCCGCTTCTAACTCGAGGTCATGACGCACGCGCGGACGTAGCTTCTCGCCCCTTTGTCATCACCGCCAAGTGTGTTCAGGTCTATGAAAGAAGAGAAAAAGTACTCGTAGCGTGCGACGAATCCCTGCCAACTCCGTTCGTACTACACAGATACGAAATTTCTTCTGCGGCAAACCCTTCGCGATGAGGCAATAAACTCTGACAGTAAGGCCATTTTATGACTACTTGAGAAAGTGTTGCTTCTGATGTGTAATTCTGGCTACACTCGTTTATAGTTAGCCTATCTGATCTTATAACAATGCAACGAATATTACGCATGCACCACAAGGCTATACCTTCTGTAATCTAGCGTCTTTGGACCACGCGTCTGGATGCGCCAACGAACGAGCTCACCGCAGCGTACATCTTTCCTCAATGAAAAGAGCCGACACTCGAAAGTGTCGTTAGGCGCAACGTTACGTCGGGTCTCCCGTTCGAATGTCTCACAGCGAAGCCCTTTATGCGTCACACCGTAATGACGTGCTAATAAGCCCGCGCGCGTAACGCACACAACTACACAGTTTACTCAAGAACATCGACCGCCTCGTAACGCTTGTCTCAAAGTCAAACACTGCAGCAGCTTCCCGCTGACTTCTTCACGTATACCAGTCATTCACCCACTGGGCAGGATCTGCCGTATTTTTATTTTGTTTTTCTTTCTCATTTTTTTCCTCCTTTCGTGTAGCAACATATTCGATGGGCAGGTGCCAGGTGAACCCTTCTTTCAATTCCCAGGTATTTTAATGGTCCCACGTACATTTGCGAAATGTCTTCCCGGTGTTAACTAAGCGGAATGTGGTCCCAAGCGGGAAGAATTAGAATAGCACACTTATTAGCCTTTACGTTCAGACGAAAGCTGTCTAGCGGTGTTCCAGCTGACACAGACTGAGGGCGAAATTTGGTAGAAGCAGATGTCCATATAGCAAGAAAAAGCAATTTCGGAAATGTAAACGCAACCCCAAACATATTAATAAACGGAAATTGCACTCCCATTAAAGAAAAAAAACTCTGGAAATTATCAGTCTCTGAGACAAGCCTCTTTTCTTTTTGTGCTTATTAGGAGGAGAAACCACATGACAAAACAGCCACATTTTAAAATTGTCTCTCTTTTAAAGATGCTCAAAGCTTTATTTACCGGTGTCACAATATATTCTGCGCACCTGCGATCGATAACCGTTCCATAAAATTGCATCTTCGACGCTCTCGCGGGCCTTTCAAGGTGGCCAAAGCCGCATGTTTTTGCGCCGTGTATTGTGAGTGCAGCATTGAAGGTTGAAACGGAGGGGCCACATTTAGGGGCATGCGATTATTCGACAATTTCGAAGAACGAATCAAATAGCGTTCTATTCAAGTTGGTGTACTAGACACGAAAGTGCACATTCTAAATACCAATTATCTATCGAATAATTTTCGAATATTGAGCACCAAGCGTTGGAACAGAGGGGGGGTCATCGTTCATTGTCAGTTCCTGTTTTTGTCCGGTAATAACTGAATGGAGGAAGTATGCCTGCACTCGACTTCGGATGCGTAATTTTTGCACACGTGTGCATGAATAACATCTCAGACAAGTGTTGTATTTGTGTAAATTGTTCTTGCAGGTACTGTATTCAGCAATGGTGACTAGCTGTTTTTGGTGCAAAGATGCACACTGAGACAAGTGGTTTATTTGCTTCATGACATATTTAGCTATGTGTGCGGTGCTCGGTTCAACACTCATTTTACATGCCTCAGTTCTATTTAGACCGTATCGGCAAAACAGCTCCTTGTTTACGGTAATCACTCCTGTACTTCAACCTTCAGTTACAAAATACCTTACAGGCTAGTCGCTGCATTGTATTGGCTTACTTTAGTTTTCATAACTGTGGTATGCCATAATGACAAAAGTTCTCCGTAATGTTCCTTTCTTAAAGGTGTGAATATTTGTTTCAAACAAGACGTTCTAGAATTGTATGCCCATATTTAAAGTGGTTGCATTACTCGGGCCCTATTCGAGCCGTATTCTATTTGGCGTCATCGCTATTCGATTAGTATTAGATTCCGTTCGAAAATTCAGTATTCGCTCGGCGCCGGCCACATTGAATAAACACATGTAGGTCAATTTTCACATCGGTTCAGACACTGCATTGTATTAATTAATGCGATTGCAAACCACGAGGACGGTGAAGGTCCCTTTTTACAGCCTGCCGTATACGTTTGATTTTAAAGAAATCGGTATTACGTTGTTCTTGACCCCGTATTTATGAAGGAACCACTCACTTGTGAATAATTTAATAGATTCGAAAAATCATATTCAAAAACTCTTAGAAGAATTACTTTGATATCTTATTCGTTAACTCATGAAGGTTGGGTCATGCAATCGGCAGTGGCTTCAGTTAACAGGATACCTTTCTTTGGCTGGCGTAAAAGAACATTTAAGCCACTTCGTGCTTGTTTTCGTACGCTTTAGCCACCAGTTAAAAAAAAAAACTCCCGCATTTCATGTGAGATGTAGGCTGGACTATTACTAGAATTGTGTTTCTGAAGCGAGGGTAATTAAACACAGCATGAGTGTGATTGAATTGAGAGAGATAATTAAACATTTTTTTCGTCGTATTAATCTACCTATCCCGTGCCTGTAAATGCGCGTGAGTGTTATGGCCATTAATTGATAATTCTCTCAGTTTTGTTTGCTTTCGTTATGCAGAATGTTTTTTCTCCGTGCTTCTATTTGCTTATTTAGCTGGTGCTGTGTATCCAACCAAATGATATACATGGGTGTCCTTAGCATGTATACATAACGAACTCGCACTTGTTTCTGAGGGTCTGTATAGAGGTGAACAAACACTGAAACTAAAAATTGGGATGCCCTAAATGTTCACCTTTAAGAGTCGAACACGGTAGCGATGTACGTTTTAGTGCATAATTCAAACGTTTAGTGCATGAAACCTTTTCAAGCTTGCTATGCGCCCACTACGTGGCATTATATATGAAGTAATAAGCGCAGTAGCATGTGTGCCTTTTTGTAGTGATGACCGGCATTGAACTATGAAGTCATTATAATAGTCACACGTTCTGACGCCAGTTGGCATTGAATGCTTGTACCACGCATTAAGTGCTGCAATGTTCCATGTTGTATCGTGAAGCATGTATACAGGATGCGTGTATTTGTAAAGCTTGAAAGTTTCTTTCACTGCATTTCCAAGCAGAGCAAGTTACTTTGACTGTATTCGCAAGCATACACGTGTCTTGTGGGAGAACATCTACTTGCCACGCAAACAAGCGGGGTTCGAACCCCATTTCGGAGCCAAACGACCCGTGTTCGATCCCCGCTGTGACCCAGGTGTGTGTGTGTGTGTGTGTGTGTGTGTGTGTGTGTGTGTGTGTGTGTGTGTGTGTGTGTGTGTGTGTGTGTGTGTGTGTGTGTGTGTGTGTGTGTGTGTGTGTGTGTGTGTGTGTGTGTGTGTGTGTGTGTGTGTGTGTGTGTGTGTGTGTGTGTGTGTGTGTGTGTGTGTGTGTGTGTGTGTGTGTGTGTGTGTGTGTGTGTGTGTGTGTGTGTGTGTGTGTGTGTGTGTGTGTGTGTGTGTGTGTGTGTGTGTGTGTGTGTGTGTGTGTGTGTGTGTGTGTGTGTGTGTGTGTGTGTGTGTGTGTGTGTGTGTGTGTGTGTGTGTGTGTGTGTGTGTGTGTGTGTGTGTGTGTGTGTGTGTGTGTGTGTGTGTGTGTGTGTGTGTGTGTGTGTGTCACGGGGTCGTCACATGGACGAAGGATGAGTATGTCCGATTACAGCAGTACACGGGCACTGATTGCAGCGAACAGAGCGTCGGCCGTCGATCAACTGACAATTGGTGAGGCGCGTCGGCATTTATACATGTGCCATCGAGCGGTGACGTATATTCCAGAATAATCTGCAATGTTCGCGAAGTGGGCGTAATCTTAACAAAATTATGTACTGCAGTCCTGGAGGTTCTAAAACACTGCAGGCGCGATTTCCGCGCAGCATCACTGACACTAAAACGGGGCGATAACAAAACTTTAGGAGGAAATGTGTCATTGCCCTCCTCTGAAAAAAGCACCAATGCTTTAACAAAGACGAAAGAGCCATAAAAAAGTAAGCAAATAAACATTAAGTAGAAGCAGTAAAGCCCAGTAACAACAAAAATTTCGCCTCATATCTAAATGTTAATCTGCAAATGTCATCGAAAGACGGTAGTATTGCTTGTGGAGAGAGTGAACAAAACATTTATTTGATGTTCTGAGCAAGAAAATCGGTGAATGGTAATCTGGAGACACTGCGTTAGAGTGCCTCGAGCGTGCAGCGGAGGCGCGAACGAGCACATCAAGCCACGTCACACGTGAGACATGAGCGCTATCTGGCAGTTTTCTTGGAAAACAAAGCACGCGGCTTTGAGACGGGCATGCGCGCCCATCTCGGAGGTTATGTGTAGAACGCAAGGTGACGGGTAGGTGCCACCACCATGTCGCCTTAGGAAAGCGTTGGAAATACTCCCCTTTTCGTGCAAGCGTTGCATGGTCAGCGCAAAGTGATAACTGCTACGGTCCTTGAAATCACTTATGTATGCCTTTTCTAGTAAAAGACGCACATACGGAATATATGCGTTTTGTTATGGTGCTTCAGATATGTGCAATAACTGTGCTTTTTTTTACTTGAAATCGCGCAAGTATGAATGCTGAATCTTGAGCAACAATGGTGGGAGCTGCGGATGGGGTCGGCCGTTCGGGGTATCGGCTGGTGTCGTTCAGAGTACCAGGTACCGTTAAGAATGGACAAACAGACAAATGTACAGACAGACAGACAGACAGACAGACAGACAGACCAACATTTTTGCGTTGAAGGTCCACAAGAAAAACTATCCGGTACCGTTACAAAGGGACAAACAGACAAATATACAGACAGACAGACCAACAGGCAAAAATTTTTGCGTTGAAGGTCCCCAAGAAATACTATCGTATTTAAGCTACAGTCCTCAGTGTATCGGCTGGTGCCGTTTAGAGTACCCGGTACTGGTAATAGTGGTTAAACAGACAAATGTACAGATAGACAGACAGACAAACAGACCAAACTTTTCGCGTCGAAGGTCCCCAATAAAGACTATCCGGTACCATTAAGAAGGGACAAACAGACAAATATACTGAGAGACCGACAGACAGACCAAAATTTTTGCGTTGAAGATCCCCAAGAAAGACTATCCGGTACCGTTAAGAATGGACAGACAAATATACAGACAGACCGACAGATATACCAAAATTTTTGCATTGAAGGTACCCAAGAAAGACTATCGTATTTAGAATACAGTGCTCAGGGTATCGCCTGGTGCCGTTCAGAGTACCTGGTACTGTTAAGAGTGGACAAACAGACAAATGTATAGACAGACAGACAGACAGACAGACAGACAGACAGACAGACAGACAGACAGACAGACAGACAGACAGACAGACAGATCGACAGACAGATCGACAGACAGACAGACAGACAGACAGACAGACAGACAGACAGACAGACAGACAGGCAGGCAGGCAGGCAGACAGACAGACAGACAGACAGACAGACAGACAGACAGACAGACAGACCAAACTTTTCGCGTCGAAGGTCCCCAAGAAAGACTATCCGGCACCATTAAGAATGGACAAACAGACAAATATACAGAGACGGATAGACAGACAGACGAAAATTTTCGCGTCGAAGGTCCCAAGAAAGACTATTTGGTACCGTTAAGAATGGACAAACAGACAAATATACAGAGAGAACGACAGACAGATAGACCAAAATTTTTGCGTTCAACGTCCCCAAGAAAGACTATCCGGTACCGTTAAGAATAAACAAACAGACAAATATACAGATACAGACAGACCAAAATTTTCGCGTCGAAGGTTCCCAAGAAAGACTATCTGGTACCGTTAAAAATGGACAAACAGACAAATATACTGAGAAACCGACAGACAGACAGATCAAAATTTTTGCGTTGAAGGTCCCCAAAAAGATTATCCAGTACCGTTAAGAATGCACAAACAGACAAATATACAGACAGACCGACAGACAGACCAAAATTTTTGCGTTGATGGTCCCCAAGAAAGACTATCCGGTACCGTGAAGAATGGACAAACAGACAAATATACAAATACAGACCAAAATTTTCGCGTCGAAGGTCCCCAAGAGAGACTATCCGGTACCGTTAAGAATGGACAAACAGACAAATATACTGAGAGACCCCAAAATTTTTGCGTTGAAGGTCCCGAAGAAAGATTATCCGGTACCGTTAAAAATGGACAAACAGACAAATATACAGACAGGCTGACAGACAGACCAAAATTTTTGCGTTGAAGGTCCCAAAGAAAGACTATCATATTTAAAATACAATGCTCAGGGTATTGGCTGGTGCCGTTCAGAGTACCCGGTACCATTAAAAGTGGACAGACAAATGTACAGACAGACGGACAGACAGACAGACCAAAATTTTCGCGTCGAAGGTCCCCAAGAAAGACTATCCGGTACCGTTAAGAATGGACAAACAGACAAATATACACACAGACCGACAGACAGGCAGACCAAAATTTTTGCGTTGAAGGTCGCCAAGAAAGATTATCCGGTACCGTTAAGAATGGACAAACAGACAAATATATAAATACAGACAGACCAAAATTTTCGCGTCAAAGGTCCCCAAGAGAGACTATCCAGTACCGTTAAGAATAGACAAACAGACAAATATACTGAGAGACCGACAGACAGAAAGACCAAATTTTTGCGTTGAAGGTCCCCAAGAAAGATTATCCGGTACTGTTTAAAATGTACAAACAGACAAATATATAGAGAGACCGACAGACAGGTAGACCAAAATTTTTGCGTTGAAGGTCGCCAAGAAAGACTATCCGTACCGTTATGAATGGACAAACAGACAAATATACAGCCAGACCGACAGACAGACCAAAAGTTTTGCGTTGAAAGTCCCCAAGAAAGACTGTCGTCTTTAAGATACAGTTCTCAGGGTATCGGCTGGTGCCGTTTAGAGTACCCGGTACCGTTAAGAGTGGACAAACAGACAAATGTAAAGACAGACAGACAGACAGACAGACAGACCAAAATTTTCGCGTCGAATGTTCCCAAGAAGGACTATCCGGTACCGTTAAGGATGGGCAAACAGACAAATATACTGAAAGACCGACAGACAGACCAAAATTTTTGCGTTGAAAGTCGCCAAGAAAGACTATCGTCTTCAAAATACAGTCCTCAGGGTATCGGCTGGTGCCGTTCAGAGTACCCGGTAGCGTTAAGAGTGGACAAACAGACAAATCAACAGACAGACGGAAAGACAGACAGACAGACAGACAGACAGACAGACAGACAGACAGACAGACAGACAGACAGACAGACCAAAATTTTCGCGTCGAAGGTCCTCAGGTTCGCGCATGAAATGGCTTGAGGTGCGCATGACATGGACGACTTCAGGTCGTGCACAGGTGCACGGCGCCGTTGGGAGTTCGTAATGCCGTTGGGAACAACGTCTTCGTCGAGCATACAGAGACGTTGAACTACCATGTATGGTCCGAAGTCATGTCAAAGAAGTTTTTCACTGAGTCCACGACGGCGTTTCGGTGTCCACACCAAAACACAGTCACCAGGCTGGTATATTTCCATGAAACTTCATCGAGGATTGTAACGGCGGCTGTCGGTCATCTGTTGGTTTTTGATGCGGAGGCGGTCGAGTTGTCTAGATTCTTCGGCGCGCTGAAGATACTATCACATCGAGGGTTTCTTCGTCGGTGACATTGGGTTACATGCCATCGAGTGTCGTTGCCGGGGTCCTTCCGTAGACCAACCTGTACGGCGTCATCTGCGTCGTTTCTTGTACGGCGGTGTTGTACGCGAAGGTCACGTACGGAAGAATCGCATCTCATGTCTGATGTTCTACGTCGACGTACATGGCCAGCATATCGGCGATGGTCTTATAAAGACGCTCTGTGAGGCAATTGATCTGTGGATGATATAGCAGTATAGCGGTGCCCGGTGGTGACTTATCTGGCTGTACCTCAGAATATCCCGAGTTAAGCCCACCGTAAAAGCCGTACCTCTGTCAGTAATGAGGACCTCTACAGCTAGCTTCATGACGCAAGGCGGTGTTATCGACGAAGAACTTTGCCACCTCGGCGGCACTGCCCTTGGGCAGGGCCCTTATCTCGGTGTAGCACGTGAGGTAGTCAGCTACGACGATCCATTTGTTTTGGGGAACAGCCCGAGTAAGTCCATGCCGATTCTCTGGAACGGCCGGCGAGGTGGATCGATTAGCTAGAGGAGTCCGGCTGGCCTAGTAGTTGGTGTCTTTCGTCAATGAAAGTCTCGACAGGTCTTGACGTGACGAGTGATGTCAGCGGCAAGTCGTGGCCTGTTTAGTTTTCCTATATGCTTGCGAGCGTACGGGAAACGCCAAGGTATCCAGCTGTCGGGTTGTCCGTGCTGAGGGCATGAGCTTCAGTGTAGTTAGCTGTTGAAGAGCGACAGTCACATTGCCTTGTGCGCATCTCAAGTGCCTCTCACATCTCAATTGCATCTCAAGTGACTCGGTGAACGAGAGATTTATTTAGCGCAAGGGCTAACTGAATGCAAGCCTGCTGATGACAGCGCGTCTTCTTCTTTCTGTACTCGAGTTCCATGTCCACTGCCCTCGTTGCAATCACCCCTGGGTGACGAGGTAGCCATCCTGGCGACCTAAGGACAGGTGTACACAGAAGGGTCAGTGAATGGCTTGAGCCGAGAGACCTGTACGATTTCTTGTCCCCGACAGCGCTTGCCCGGAGATGCGTCCAGCGGCTCGACAATGTAGTTGACAGGGAATGTTTGGCGTACAACTCGATAGGGACCATGGTACCTGGACGAAAGCTTGTGGGAGAGTTCCGTTGGAGTAGAAGGAATCCATAGCAACACCAGTAAGTTAGGAGCAAAACTCATAGGCGTGGTTGGCGCGTCGTGGCGATGTTTGTGGCGCGTCTGGTCGTGTGACGTGAACGCACGAACAAGCTTCCGACATTCTTCGGCGTGTGCTGCTGCTCGGGAAACGGTTGTCAACTCTGAAGGGTCCGGTTGATAAGGAAGATTGGTATCCTTTGTTGATGATGGCTTGCTTCCATGAAGAAGGAAGGCGAAAATCCAGTGGTGCTTTGCGTTGCAGTGTTGTAGGCATATGTCACAAAATGCAGTATGCTATCCCAATTTGATTGGTCAGATGAAGCGTACATGACCAGCATATCTCCAAGTGTACTAGTAAAACGCTCAGTCATCCCATTAGTTCGCGGGTGATCGGCTGTGGTATTGCGGTGCATGATGCTACACTCCCTCAACAACGCTTTGATGGCATCGGAGAGAAAAAACGTGGCCGTGGTCGCTTAGTAACTCCCGAAGTGCTCCATGCCTTAAAATCACGTTTTGCAGTATGAAACATGCAACGTCGTTTGCGGTAGCAGAAGGTAACGCAGCTGTTTTAGCGTACCGCGTTAGGTGGTCGATAGCGACAATGATCCAGTGGTTGCTACTCGGAGTATAGGGAAGTGGACCGAAAAGGTCGATTCCGACACGATCGAAAGCTCGTGTTAGACATAGCAACTGCTGCAAGAGACCTGTGCTATGTTGAGCGGGCATCTTGCGTCGCTGGCTCGCAAGGCAAGACCTTACGTAACGGTGAACGAAACGGTACATACTGCGCCAGTAGTACCACAGCTGCAAGCGAGTCAATGTTTTCAACACACCGGCGTGGCCACATTGCGGATCATCATGGAACGTGGCGCAATGTCAGAGCGGAGATGTCGGGGAATGACGAGCAAACACTTATGGCTGATCGAGCTGTGGTTTCGGTGGTAAAGCTGGTTGTCCCGAATAGCGAAGTGTTGTGCTTGACGGCGAAGCGTCCTAGAAACTGGAGTGGGTGTCCAGTTTGAGAGAAAGTTCAAAAGGGAAGAAATCGAAGCGTTTTTGCGTTGCTCGGAAGGCATGTCCGAAATGCTGATGGCCAATGCAGCACTGGTGGAGATAGGCAAGCAGACAGGCTCTGAAGCCAACGGCGAGTTTGACAGGGCATCAACGTCGGAATGCTTCTGGCCAGAATGGTAGAACACGGATATCGAATTCCTGTAACCGCAATGCCCAACAAGCGAGCCGACCATTAGGATCTTTTAGGGAAGATAACCAGCAAAGCGCATGGTGGTCTGTCACAATATCAAACGGACGTCAATATAACTAAGGCCGAAATTTTCCGATTGCACAAATAATGTTGAGGCACTCCTTTTCAGTCGAGAACTGATGAAGCCCAGGGCCTGTTGGAGGGCTCGATTATGCCATGTTTCAACATGTCGTGCACTTGTTCGTCGATGACATGGCGTTCAGCAGATGACACATGGTACGGACGCTATCTTAGCGGGGCTTGTTGACCGGTGTCAATACGGTGAACGACCGCAGAGGTTCGGCCTAAGCCTAACTGGTCACGATCGAATGAAGAGCGAAAACTGAGTAGAAGATTTATAATCTCTTGGCGCTGAGTTGGCGCGAGCTCAGAGTCGATGGCTTCTGAGAAGACGTCGAGAACATCATTAGGCGCATTGGTAGTAGTGACAGCACTAATTGGGAGCAAAACCGTATAATCAGATATAGTAGCTGGAAGAATGCACTCGTAAGGTTCGTAGCTTCCCAGGCATTCTCCACGTAGTAGAAATCACGGGCTGTCCGAGGGATTGCACACATAAATTGCAGCTTGACCATTACGAAAAACGATGACGGCAGACGGAAGCATAAAATTTCGACGGCCCGCAGATGTGACCGATGGCATAAACAACACACGCGATTTTGGAGGAGAGGCGCACGACACCGGGACAGCAACAGCTGAGAAAGGCGCAATGTCAACGTCAGAAGCAGCAAACACTCTACACGAAGCGCCATCGTCGGGGTCATAGCACGGCACAGTAACGCGAGTTCGGAACGAGCACAGTCGACCAAAGCAGAATTTGACGAAAGAAAGTCCCACCCAAGGATAACGCCATGCGAAGAACGGAATAAAACTACAAATGCGACGACGTACTTCGCACCTTGAATGACGACTCGTGCAGTGCACAAAGCTGAAGGCTGAACATGGTGGGACGTAGCTGTCTGCAAAGATAGGTCGATAAGTTGAGTGGTCACTTTCTTCAAGTTTTGACACATTTTCTCGTTAATAATAGATACGGAAGCTCCAGTGTGAACAAGACCGTGCACCTTAATGCCATCAATATAGAGTTCGATTTCGTTCGGGGGACAGCAGTTAGGTCTTGAAATTTTCACTGCCAACGCAGTTCTTTCCTCCGGAACTGCGCCCGTCAGCTTTCCCCTCGCGGTGTGCTGTTGCGACGTAACATAGGAGAAATAGATCGACGACCAGGAGAAGGCGAACGGCTTGAGCTGAATGGTCGGTGACCGGGACGTACGTCCATAGGTGGATCGGCAGAAACGGGATATCGCGGCTGAGTGGGCATGTAGTGTGAGGCCCCTGCAATGTCATGTGAAGGGAAGCTGCGACGGCGGCAGTGACGAGCAACGTGGCCTGGGATGTCACATGAAAAACATATTGGCCGATTATCCGGGGTGCGCCACTGGCTGACGGTAGGGGCACTGTTCGCTGAATAAGGTACCGTAAACGGTCGTGCAGGCGGCGGCGTCATATAAACGTTCCGAGCTGTTTTGTATACAGCCGGAGACGGGGCGGTCAACGGGCGGGCAGATGGCGTCGACGAATAAACGTGGCGAGTTGCTTCATAGATAGCCGGAGACGATGGAGCACGTGGCCGAGCAACAGCCGCTGCATACGTTAGTGGTGCGGTAACAGATGGTGGAGCCTGAGCTGTCGGCAATGCTTCAGCAACTTGCGATAAAATGACCTGGCGAAGCGAAGGCGACGAGAGTGCCATCGGCTCGGTAGTTCTTGTAATTATAGATAGCTGCCGGGTGACCTCCTTACGTATGAATCGCTTTATGAGTGGCATCAGCGCAGAGTGGTCGGCAGTGTCATGACGATAGTCGAGGGATGAGAGGTCCGCGGTGTCTTGAGCAGCGCAACGTGTGGAAGCACGCTCCCAACGCAGCTCATCATAACTTTAGCAGAGCTGAATCCCCTCGGCGACCGTCTGGGGATCCTTCGCAGCAAAAATTTGGAATGCACCGTCGTCGATTCCTTTCATGATGTTCTTGATTTTGCCTGCCTTGTCCAAAGTAGAGTTGACGAGCTTGCAGAGGAAGAGCACATCTTCGATGTAACTCGTGAATGTCTCATCTGTTCTCTGTACCCTGCCACGCAAGCGCTGTTCAGCACGAAGGCGGTGGACAGCAGGATGGCCGAAGATTTCCGAGAGGGTTTTTGCCAATTCCGACCAGGTACTGAAATCACTTTGATGTTTCCTATACCATAGTTTCGCCACGTAGGTCAGGTAAAAGCTCACATTTCTGAGCTGATCGGCTGCGTTCCACATATTGTACGCACTCACCAGTTCATACTCAGTAATCCAGTTGTCCACATCTTGGTCCTCTGTGCCACCAAATATGGGGGGGGGGGGCGCTGCTGGAGAGCGCCAGCGCAGAAGACAGGTACGGGTGCGAGATCTGGAGTGGCGGCCTGAGACGGCCCCGGATCAGTCGTTGCTGAAGGTCGTTGGAGTGTACGGCTGCGAAGTTCCAGGGTGAGGACCAGATGTACCCAGCAGTTCCACCACTTGAAACGGAGTGTTGAACAAGCAGGAGTTGACTCGGCGAACAAGAGATTTATTTAGCGCAAGGGCTAACTGACTGCAAGCCTGCTGATCACAGTGCGTCTTCTTTTTTCTCTACTCGAGCTCCATGCCCTTTGCCCTCGTTACAATAGTCTTGTCTTGTCTTGTCTCCTAGGAGATCTTGGCTCATACCTCATAATTACAATAGTACAATAGTAATAGTTACAATAGTACAAACTTCGTTTCGTACGTTTGTCATCTCTTTTTTTCGACTGCATTTCCTATCAACTTATCTCTCGCATACATATAATGATATTGATGGTTGATTGATATGTGGGTTTAACGCCATAAAATAACCATATGATTGTGAGAGACGCCGTAGTGGATGACCTGTGTTTCTTTAACGTGTGCCCAAATTTGAGCACACAGGCCTACAGCATTTCCGCCTCCATTGAAAATGCAGCCGCCGCAGCCGGGATTTGATCTCGCGACCTGCGAGTCAGCAGCCTAGTACCTTAGCCACTAGACCACCGCGGCGGGGCCAAAATGGAATTGGTAACATGAACTCAAAAATGCCGTTTCTAATTTAAAAAATGAGCCAAATACAGCACTGTGTCAACAATCTTGACCAAACTAACCAACATGTTCTCCCCCAAAATGCTTCGTTTGTGACGTAATTGCTTTGTTATCATATTTATGTTCTTCAATTAGCTTTTCTAGGGCGAGCTGGAACTTACAAAACTACAATATTGTCAATGACAATACTCGACTAAAAGTAGTAAGAGGTCTGCTTTCCAACTTCCTTCTGCCTTTTAGTGTTTCTTTTTGAGTTGGCGCTACAGTATCATGTCCTCCGTTTGCTCCAACGCGGTATATTTGAGCTAAAATACATATGAAATGAAGACATTGGGCACCGATCTATTTCCTAAAACGAGGAATTGGTCCAAAACGGCATGTTATGAAACGAACTGGAGCACTTTTCGAGGCATTCAAAAGATGCCAAGAACAACAAAACACTGCGAACAGTCCGGAATACGGCACCTTTTGCCAGGAAGGACCACTCGCACCATTACGCACATTCGGCGAAGCACGGAACCGACGGAAGCACAAGGGTGATGTTAACGCAAAATATTGCTGTAGCATACACTCGAATCATTTTAGACTTATTTTATGAGCTAATTCAAGCCCTATTGAAATGTTTCAATCTAATGAGCCTGATACAAACTTTACTTCTCAATGACGACAATATTGGGACTATGCAGATTTTGTCCACAATCTACATGTGAAGTATTTAGCGGAGAGGATCATACTGGCGAAAAAATTGTTTCAGCAGGCCCGACCATATTGTCGATGGCAGAGAAGTGCGTTTTTCTCAGTTTCAGCTAAAGTGCATTTGGCTCTCTTTCTTCTCTTATGTGGTTATAAGAGGGAAAAGACTAGAAAAGTGAGCCCCGTAACTGTGTGCATCTGGTGCAACACCTATACATACATACATACATATATAAATATATAAATATATATATATATATATATATATATATATATATATATATATATATATATATATATATATATATATATATATATATATACATATATATATATATTGCTACGGGGCGCCACAAATGAACATTGTAGAAAAGAGGACGATGTTTAGGGCGAGCTCGTGCAGACCGGGCTCCATATTGTATGCCTGCCTGTTTACCGAAAGTAAAGGCATTTTTCAGACGCCTTCTCCCCGTAACATTTTGGTGGAGAGTGCGGGTCTTTCCACAGTCAACACCACGACGATTCTACGCAGCGGACGTTCCTTGGCTGCCTGTGCGATGCCTGATCAAGACGAACACGAGGATTCTTCGGAGACTACCCCAACCCTGCTTCGTCCAACTACGCAGCAACCAACAGCACCGCATCCAGCTGCAACTAACCGCACCGTCGTCCTGACTCAACCGCGTGACCCAGGCACATTTTCGGGCAGTGACAGTACCGACGTGGAGGAATGGCTTCTGCTGTACGAAAGGGTGAGCGCTCTTTACAACTGGGATCCGACGCTCATGTTGGCCAATATTATTCTCTACCTTGACGGTACAGCTAAAGTTTGGTTTTCCAACCATGAGGAAGATATCACGAGTTGGGACATCTGTAAGCAGAAGCTCATCGATCTCTTCGGCAAGCCCATCGGGCGTCGTCGTGCTGCGGAAAAAGAACTAGCATCCCGACTCCAGTCCGGCACCGAGTCATACGTCACATACATACAGCATGTGCTCGCCCTCTGCCGGAAGGTTGATGACAAGATGCCGGAATCTGAAAAGGTCGCGCACATGCTCAAAGGAATCGCCGATGACGCCTTTAATCTCCTCGTATTTCGCAACTCATCGACCGTAGACGACGTTATCAAAGAATGCCGACGCTTCGAAGACGCGAAAAGTCGCCGTATCACTCCACACTTTTCACGTCTTCCCAACACGGCTGCAACATCAACCTGCGAGGACGCCCGTTTGGCACCAGCCCCTGCTGCTTCCGACAATATCGTGCGCATTGTGCGCCACGAAATCGAGGCAGCATCTCCCCTGTCTGACCAAGTCGAGGCCCCTGACGATTCTCGCGCCACGATTTCTTTAATCAAGAGTGTCGTACGCCAGGAACTGGCCAACGCCGGACTTCAGACGCTATGCCCCGTTAACCGACCTGACTACCGATTGCCCAGTACACCTAATATGTCCCGCGGACTGAACAACCGCCCACGTTACCGGAACCCGGCAGAATGGCGAACTTCCGATGACAGGCCGATCTGCTTCAACTGTGGACGAGTGGGCCATATTTCACGTCATTGCCGCACTTCCTGGGGTTGGCAGCCATGGTCGCATTATGCCAACACCCGACGCCCCCCTTCTGGCTCTCGGATGCCGATCTACACGGCACAAGATGATGCTTCGCCATCCAGGCCCGCCCGACCAAGCCGCTCCCCGTCGCCCTCTGGACGCATGTCCCGCTCAACTAACCGACGTCGCTCCCCCTCACCCTCCTACCACCAGTCCTCGGAAAACTGACGGGCGCAGCTCCTAGAGGTGAGCCTGCTTCGACGACCCGACCCTACAAACGATACCCGGACACAACAACTTGATTAAAGTAAATGTTGACGGTACTTCTGTGGCAGCACTCATTGACACCGGCGCTCACATATCAGTCATGAACTCCAACCTTTGTGCTCGACTCAAGAAAGTGCTCACTCCTGCTCCGATCACTCTTGTCCGAGTAGCTGATGGTGCAACACCAGCGGTCACCGGGATGTGTGCCGCCCGTGTCACTGTTGCTGGACGTCATACCACTGTTCTGTTTTACGTACTGGACCACTGCCCACATGACATCATACTGGGACTCGATTTTCTGTCGGAGCATTCCGCCCTAATTGACTGTTCTGCTGGTGTTGTTCAGCTTGTCCTACCACACGCCGTTGACCCTCCTGATCCTGCGCTGCCAAAGCTATGCTCCGCCGACTTTGTTCGCCTATCTTGTCGAGCTGTGACGTATATCGACGTCT
The DNA here is from genome assembly GCF_043290135.1 of Rhipicephalus microplus. Taxonomy (NCBI): domain Eukaryota; kingdom Metazoa; phylum Arthropoda; class Arachnida; order Ixodida; family Ixodidae; genus Rhipicephalus; species Rhipicephalus microplus. The sequence goes on along the minus strand of NC_134710.1, from coordinate 180,846,089 downwards.
CTTCTGATCCACCTGTGGCTGACGGCGATTATGTCATTTCGCCTAATCCTACAGTACTCTGTTCGCTCAATGTTACGTTCCCCCACACCATCATCACAATGAAGAACAACGTGGCATGTCTCCCTATTGTAAACTTTGGACTTTGCCCTGAAGTGCTGCCACGAGGAATATCCCTTGCAACCCTTGCCCCGGCCGGCGACTACCACATATCGGCCCTAACAGAGGATACACTGTCATCTGCAAGTATTCAGTCGCGTAGTACACTAGACTGCATAACTGGAATGATTGCCTCTGATCTCCCGGCGGAGCATGTGTCTGCGCTTCGTGGCCTTCTTGAGTCGTATCAAGACGTCTTTGATTTCTGCGACCGACCCCTAGGTCAAACGACCGTCGTAAAGCATCGGATCAACACCGGTGACGCAAATCCAGTACACCGGCGACCCTATCGAGTTTCCTCCACCGAGCGCCACGTGATCCAGCAAGAAGTCGACAAGATGCTTGCCCGAGACATCATTGAACTTTCTTCAAGTCCTTGGGCTTCGCCCGTTGTGCTTGTGAGAAAGAAGGATAACAGCTGGCGCTTCTGTGTCGACTACAGAAATCTTAACAAGGTTACAAAAAAAGACGTGTATCCTCTGCCGCGGATAGACGACGCTCTTGACTGCCTTAGTGGAGCAAATTATTTCTCTTCCATCGACCTCCGTTCCGGGTACTGGCAGATATCAGTTGATGATCTGGACCGTGAAAAGACGGCATTTATAACTCCCGACGGGCTCTATCAATTCAAAGTAATGCCGTTCGGGTTATGCAATGCCCCAGCTACATTCGAACGAATGATGGACGCTCTTCTTCACGGTTTCAAGTGGTCAATCTGCTTATGTTACCTTGATGACGTCATTGTTTTTTCGCCAACTTTCGAAACTCACCTCGAGCGTCTCTCAACAATTCTTTCGGTTTTCCGCAAAGCAGGGCTCCAACTAAACTCGTCCAAATGTCACTTCGGCCGCCGGCAGCTCACTGTCCTTGGACACCTTATCGATTCTTCTGGTGTTCGTCCCGATCCTGAGAAAATCCGTGCCGTCAAAGATTTCCCTGTGCCGACCTCTGCGAACGATGTTCGAAGCTTTGTGGGCCTTTGTTCTTACTTTCGTAGATTTGTGCGGAATTTTGCTGACGTCGCACGACCACTCACGGAACTACTAAAAAAAAATGTGACTTTTGTGTGGGGACCTGAACAAACCAGAGCATTCGTTGAACTGACGAGTAGACTTACGACGCCACCGATTCTCGGCCACTTTGATATATGCGCTCCAACGGAAGTGCGTACCGACGCCAGCGGCCACGGAATCGGAGCCGTTTTGGCACAACGACAGCATGGCTGCGAGCGCGTTATTGCATACGCTAGCCGTCTTTTATCGCCAGCAGAGCGAAATTACTCCATCACAGAACGCGAATGCCTCGCACTCGTCTGGGCAGTGGCTAAATTTCGGCCGTATTTGTATGGACGCCCGTTCACGGTTGTCACTGATCACCACGCCTTATGCTGGTTGTCGTCCTTAAAAGATCCTTGTGGACTGGACGTCTCGGCCGGTGGGCTCTACGGCTACAGGAATATTCCTACACGGTTGTCTACAAATCAGGTCGCCACCATGAGGATGCTGATTGCTTGTCGCGTCATCCAGTAGACCCAGCAGACCTTTCTGAGAGCGATGACGCTACTTGCGTTTTGGCACTTTCCGTGTTTAGCAACATCGGAGATCAGCAACGCCGTGATCCTCACCTCAGAGATATAATCCTTCGGCTTAGTGGTCCCACAACTCCTCCGTCTCTCCGTATGTTCCTGCTCCAAGATGGCGTCTTATATCGCTACAGCATGCATCCTGACGGACCTGAGCTGCTGTTGGTCATACCACAACATATGCGTCAGACTGTCCTTGCACATCTGCATGATATTCCGACAGCTGGTCACCTGGGAGTTTCAAGAACTTATGACCGCGTTCGACGTCGCTTCTTTTGGCCCGGTATTTACCGATCCATCTGCCGTTACGTCGCCTCATGCAAATCCTGTCAACACCGCAAAAAACAAGCAACACTTAAAGCGGGACACCTTCAACCCATTCAGATCCCATCCGAACCATTTTATAGGATAGGTGTTGACTTACTAGGACCGTTTCCTTTATGGGCCAGCGGAAACAAGTGGATAGCAGTCGCCACGGATTACACCACTCGGTATGCCATCACACGGGCCCTTCCTACCAGTTGTGCGACCGACGTCGCTGACTTTCTTCTAGAAGACGTCATATTACACCACGGCGCTCCTCGGCAACTGCTTACCGATCGGGGTCGCTACTTTTTATCACAAGTTATCCAAGACATATTGCACTCTTGCGCTACAAAGCACAAGTTCACAACGGCGTATCATCCTCAAACCAACGGGCTCACGGAGCGGCTGAATAGAACCATCACGGACATGCTCGCCATGTATGTTTCTTCCGACCATCGTGACTGGGACACCGCCCTTCCATTTGTAACATTTGCCTATAATACGTCTCGGCATGACACTGCAGGTTTCTCGCCATTTTTCCTCCTGTACGGACGAGAACCTACGTTGCCTTTCGACACGCTCCTTCCTGCCGTTGGCCACACGTCAGAATATGCCCGCGATGTGATTTCTAGAGCTCTAGAGGCACGTGAGATTGCTCGCCAGCGTCTGAGCGATTCCCAGGAACGACAACGACAGGTCTACAACGCGTGCCATCGTGATGTCCACTTCAGTCAAGGTGACACAGTCCTTCTCTGGACGCCGTCGCGGCGAGTTGGCCTGTGCGAAAAACTGACTTCACCGTACTCGGGTCCGTACCGTGTGGTGCGCCAAGTCACCGACGTGACATATGAAATTGAACCTCTTAACGCCACCAGCGCGCGATCGTGTTCTGACGTTGTTCACGTCACTCGCCTGAAACGATATTACTCAGACCAACCAGGCACCGAGACGGTGCCTTCGCCGCCGGGGGTGATGCTACGGGGCGCCACAAATGAACATTGTAGAAAAGAGGACGATGTTTAGGGCGAGCTCGTGCAGACCGGGCTCCATATTGTATGCCTGCCTGTTTACCGAAAGTAAAGGCATTTTTCAGACGCCTTCTCCCCGTAACAATATATATATATATATATATATATATATATATATATATATATATATATATATATATATATACATATATATATATATATATATATATATATATATATAGAGAGAGAGAGAGAGAGAGAGAGAGAGAGAGAGAGAGAGAGAGAGACGCAGGGACAGGGAGCGACGGCAGTAAAGAGACAATAGGAAAGATGAACACGGTCCCAGGAGTCCGAAGACAGGGCTACGCTGTCGTCGTCGGGGACCGGCGTCAGGAGGAGGCGTAGAACCAACCCAGTCGGCCAGAGCTGCACTGTCGTCGGAGATCGCGAGGGCACAACCGGTCGGCCCGGAATCCAGCGAGCGAGCCTTTGGCTCTTTTAAACGCCACACGTGTGTGGGCCCTTATGTATACGCAAGCAACTGCAGGGGCCACATGAACAGAAATAGACAATGACGCGTTTGTGACTGGGCGTTGCGCATGTCTTCGTCATTTTAGTGAGCGACAACCCTATGCGCGGTGGCACCTGCAACTGTCACGGGACCATCAAACACCTCGTGCAGTGTCGGGAAGCGGCGGAGGTGCGAAAGAGGACGAACCTGTGGTTCGCCCTTGTTTCTAACGGCCTCAAAACTGTGAGACGCGATGGCATTTCATACGCGGCGATGGTCTCTGATATATAATACCAAAACTTTCCCTTATATTTAGCGCAGAATTTTGTGTTTTATGCAGATCGTCATGAGCCTTCGACAGCGCATGGGCCTTCGACAGCCGCATTGTTGCTGTGATGGCACTACTTCGTCTATTGTATTAAATGACCACATTTATTATATTATTATTATTATTATTATTATTATTATTATTATTATTGTTGTTGTTGTTGTTGTTGTTGTTGTTGTTGTTGTTGTTGTTGTTGTTGTTGTTGTTGTTGTGACAGTGACAGCGCATTACCATCTCAGAGCTAGACCTCACCCTCGAAGGAAACCTGGATCCCCACCTGTTCCCGGTAATTGAAATGCCAAAAAAAAATTCATCTTTCGGTAATTTTCTGCAGCCTCCCCTGAAGTACAAAGTGGCATTCCAGTTTAAATTGCCAGCCGAAATAGGGAGTAACGTTATGAAGCTAGAGATACTATAGGCACCAGGGCTTGTCTGAATGAGCGCGTCAGTGACGGCACACGGCGAGGCCCCATATCGAGGATTTTTTATTGTAGTTGTCAACAAATTAATGTGTCCAGAATTGCATGTAATTATAATTGGTAGGATTTTACCTCCCAAAACCAAGACTATGATGGACGCCGTGGCGATTATGATAGACGCCGCAGCGGAGTGGTCGGAAAATTCGACCATCTGGTCGAATTTTTCGACTGCAGCATTTGCCCCCATCGAAATGAACCCGCCACGGCCGGGTTGTGATTATGCAGAGCACCGTAGCGGATACCAAAGCTACATCGTTTGTTGCAGTAAGACCCGAAGTAATGTAACTGCATAATTACACGAAATCGTTTACCAACAACCAGTCACCCATGTGAGTTATCGTTACCGACTAAAACACGCAGACAATCAATTACGCAACTACATCATCGTCATCAGCCTAACTATAGGACTGCAGAGCAAAGGCCTCTCCCATGTTCCGCCAAACCACCCGGTCCTGTGCTTTCTGTTGCCATGTTATACCAGCAAACTTCTTAATCTCATCTGTCCACCTAACTTTCTGTCTCCCCATCACGCGTTGGCCTTCACTTGGAATCCTGCAGTTACCCTTAATGACCAGTGGTTATCCTGCCTACGCACCATTTACCCTGCCCGTTTCTTTTTTTTTTTATTTCGGCTATGATATCCCTAACACCCTCTTTTTTTTTCCCCTGACCCACTCTGCTCTCTTCTTGTCTCTTAAAGTTACACCGATAATTTTCCTTTCCATCGCTTGCTGCGTCGTCCTCCGTTTAAATTGATCTCTCTTTATAAGCCTCCAGGTTTTTGGTCCGAAGGTAAGTACGAGTAAGATAAGCAGTTGTTATATACCCTCCTCTTGAGGAATAGTGACAATCTATACCATTCATGATTTGAGAATGCTTGCCGAATGTGCTCCATCCCATCCTTATTCTTCAAGTGGTTCGGCTGAGCGCTCACTACCTGTCCTAAGTAGACCTATTCCTTTACAACTTCCAGCGTCTCGCCACTTATTTCGCAAAGCGCTGTTCTCTGTCGAGACTGCTGCACCACACATTAGGTAGTTTGATGCATACTAATTTTCACACCTATCTTTATGCTTTCCGCGTCCCATGCAGTAATCGTGAGCTGTAATTTATCCTCGGAGTCACTCGTCATTGTCATCAGCTAATCGCAGATTACTAAGACACTTTCAAAATGTGTCCGTTAACTTTTATCTCTAGTTCCTTCCAATCTAGAGCGCTGAAAACCTCCTGTAGACACGTGGCGAGTGTCATTGGAGAGATCGTGTCTTCCTGCCTTTTTCATTACTGGAATTTTGTCGCTTTCTTTAAGTAGAACTATATATGGTGGCTGTGGGTCCGCTGTAGATCCCTTCCAGTACGTTTATATAGGCTTCGTCGATCTCCTCATTCCGAAGTGCCTGCATGAATGCTGATATCTCGCCCGAATCAAATGCCTTTTCGTAATCTATTAAGGCTATATGTATAGGGGTTGGTTGTATTCTGTGCATTTCTCTATCACCTGATTGATAGTATGAATGGTCTATTGTTAGTAGCCTGTACGAAATCCTGCTTGGTGTTGGTTGAATTCTAATGTCGTCTTGATTCTATTAGCAATTATTTTTGTAAATAGCTTGTAGACAACGGACAGTAAGCTCATCGGCCTGCAATTTTTCAAGTCCTCGATGTTTCATATTGATTAAGATGATGTTGGCATTCTCCGCAAGATTCTGGCACCCTCCCCATCAAGAGACACTTTGAGCAACTATATAGACGCTTGATATGGACACGACTTTGATATAGAGGCAACACTATCAAAATACGCAAATGACAACAAACAATTACTTCAATTTCCCTACGTACAAGTTTGGCCTCTAACGATATTTAGAACGCAGCGAAAAATATTGGAAATCATACCACGCATGAATAAAAAATTTGCTCGATAGAAGCTACAATATTACAAACTAAGCTCATGTAAAGGCGATAGTGATAGCGCGAGAACGGAACGATGACAAAGAGACAAGAAGGACACGAGCACTCCTTCTTGTCTCTTTGTCGTCGTTCTGTTCTCGCGCTATAACTATATCGTCATGTCATACCAACTAGCCCAAACTGCCACACTTCGTGTAAAAAGGCCTCTTTCTTTTCACCTCAGCGGCCTTAACATACTTGCCTAAGTTTTGAGACATTTATTCATTTTTAACGAAACTAAAAGCGTGAGAGCTGCTACTATAGACGTCGACTGCAGGTAATTGATAAATATTTGGCTGGCGAGGGGAGGGGTTCAAGACTCGACATAGGTGGTACAAAAATAACACTAAACATCGAATGACAGTGCCCAATCACATCATTTAAATCGTTTGAAATGGTTGCGTAAGCTTTGATTATGCAGTGCGAAAAAAAAGGAAGAAAGAAAAAGCACGTTTGACTTATTGCGTGGCCGTATGAGATGTCACAAGGCGACATGTACGGATCGCCTCATTTATAAATGACTTCAAGCATAAAATGATGCGTTCTTTATTTAAGATGATTGGGCGAGCCAGATTGCCATTTCGTTAAAACCAATTTTTATCTTTATTGTTACAGCGAATATCGCATATAACAGACTGATTTGTGGTCCCTATGGTACCTCATTTTTGCGAGGTTCACTTTTATGATCACTAGAATGAGACGAAAGGCCTTCGCTATCACCGTCCCTGCGAATACCTTTTTTTATACATATTAGATTCTCTCTCTATTTTTCATCTGACTATGATAACCCCAACTTTACTGGCACTTACCCACTCAAAGGCCATTGGCATGGAATCGGGCGAATATAAATATTATTTTAGAAATCCATGGTGATTTTAGAACGTTGCAAACGGAATAGAAATAATAGTCTTATTTTAACATTTGATTAAACACTTCCGATCTCCTACGCTCAAGCACAGCTTAGGACACATGTATTAAAATATGAAAAAAAAAAGGATATGAAGATTTCTAAGGAACACAAAATTTTATTGCTCCTTGTGGGGCTTTTCTCCATAAAAATATTTTAGTACGAGCGTTTTGATCCTGCTGGCAGAGAGTTCCCGCTTAGTTGTTTTTAAAGCGCACGTAAGCACAAAACCTCAACCTCCTTAGAGTAGCCCCTTTCCTTATTATTTAATTTCAAAGCTGACCTACAAAATACGATTTTCTAAATCTCTGTTAAATTTCCGGCTTCTTACCCCGTAGTGGGTAAACACCATTGCAAGAAAGAGCTAGCTAGCGATGAACTCATCGAGACCCACCAGTTTCCTGTACTGCGACATGTTTACCACTGCCAGTGAAAGGATATTACTTTGCGGCCCCGAGCAAATATAGCAGTCTCATTCGTAGCAGTCACACTTCCGCTAAATATCGGTGTTACAGCGCGACTCCCGTTAGCAGCTTCGGGACAACCGAAGACCGCCGCAGGCAATTTATAATGCGGCCAGCGCAGAGCAGTCGCTTTCGCTTCTTTCGCGCTCGGACCGCCCAGTAGTAGCGATAGTAGCGCGTAGCGCCACGCAGCGCGCGCGAGTAGCGGTCGGTCGCGCACTCATTCCGACAGGTGGCTTCAGCCGCTTTTTTTCGGGGACGGCTGACAACAGTCAACAAGCTCGTGCCTGCTCGTGCAGCGGCGGACTCTCGGCGAGTGAACAGGGGAGCTCGCGACCCGCCGGGCGGAAGCCATGAGCGGGGGTTCGCTGCTTCTCCTTGCAAGGGGCCGGACGGAAGCGCAGTCGGAAATGTACGGGTGCCAGGAAGCGGCCATGCCGGACTGGAAGCGGGAGCTACTGCGCAAGAAGCGCACCATGCACAAGGCATTCCCCAGCTGGGCGGCGCTCGCGGCCGGCTCTGGTGGCGACCGGACCGTTCACAAGGCTGTTCACCTTGGCGACGCGGCGCGCGTTCCGGCCGGACTGGTTTGCCCGCAGTCGCCCCGCGGAGGTGGCCCCCCGAGCATGGGCGAAGACAAAGGCGGCCAGGCCGAACTGGAAAGTTCAGAAGACCACGAGTGGCAGTACGGTCCAGGCTTCGTCGACAGGCTGCGATGCAAGTTCCTCAGCTTGAGCTTACGCGAGCCCAGTGGCCTGCAGCAGCCGCTGCGAGCTTACGCCAGCGTGGAAAACCTGTTGGAACCGAAATCGAGCGTCCGGCCTACGTCGGCACCCAAGCCAGCATTTCAGCGGGCCCGTAGTATGGAAACCTTGTTAGATCCACTCATCAACGAGGACGTTGTAATCGTGGAGCGGAGTTCGACCACAGCGAGTGAGTTGCCCCGGCCAGATATTGTCCGTACTTGCAAACGCATTTTTGAGGCCTCGGCTGACAACCGCCGGCCGCTGCGGCGGCGGCCACCAGTGTTGCGTGCTCGCGCCCCCCTGCGTGCCGACAAGGAGAACAACCAGCCTCTGGCCAGACCGCGACCTGCTAGGCCCGTAGCCAACATCAAGCCTTTGCGGAAGCAGGACGAGACGCCCCCGGTGAAGGAAGACGAGCCGCCGCTGAAAGCCCCAGTTGCCCCGGTCGCCCCAGTCGCTGTTGCTCGTCCCGAACGCCGAGACACTACGCCCCTGTGGCCGCAGCTCCGGCAGACTTCACCGGCGGCTACCAGTGTGGTGTTTGACTTCCGGGGCAAGGATGTAAAGCCGCACGTGGCAGTGACCCGGGCACCCTGCGGCAGTCCGCTGGACTCTGACGAGCTGGACTCGTCTGATGAGCCGCTTCCATTCCCGTCCGGCATCGTGTTCGTTGGAGAGAACGTCGTGATTGGCGGCGGCGCCCTGCTCACCACCAGGAACAAGAAGGTAGGCCGCTGACCCCTCCCGGCCACGGCCCCCCCCCCTTTTTTTTTTTACTTGGTACACGACTCGCGCGGTGCTTGCACCACGGGTGTCAGACCCAAGAGCCGTCTGACCGCTTTTGTGTGTTCTCGCCTGTGTGCAAAGCACCGCCCGTGTTTCTTTAATGGTCGCAGTTTTTATTCTCGACATATTCAATTCAATCGTGATGGAAATTAACTTGATGCTCCGAGGCCCGTGCACTCAGATTTGCAAGCAAGTTTAAGAACACCAGATAGTCCAAATTTCTGGAGCCTTCCACTACAGCGCCTATCATAATCACATGATGCTTTTGGGACGATAAACTTAACTTGCTCATCACTATCAAATGGAAAATGGCCTCAATACTTGGCATGGTTTTGCCAATGTATACCACATAAGAAATTAGTTGAAGCCAGTGGTGTACCAACTATGCTAGTGGGAGGGGGGGGGGGGCAGGGCTAACTTACCACACTCGTCAGTATATATATATATATATATATATATATATATATATATATATATATATATATATATATATATATATGTATGGGAGACAACTTTTTTGACGCACTATCATGCGATTTTTCATATTTCATACATACAGCACTTTGATAGCGTAAAATAGAACAGTCGGTTTTAACTCTTTCGTTACGACGCCTATTCAAATCGATCACCGATTTTCGCATGTTACATTTGTTTATCGCGCACCCAGCACTTTCTAAACAAAGGCGTACCCTTCGTGATTGTTACAGAAACATCGAAGTTGTGTAATGAAAAGAACCTTTGCAAGCCAAATATTGAATTAAAGTGTCAGCTTTGCAATTTGACCAAATTGAGCAGTAATAATTGCCCAAAATTTTTGCCAGATATTCAGTAAAAAGCTGTTCCCAGGAGCTGGAGGGAAAATTTGTTCTACAAAAAGTATTTATGAAGGTCCACCGCGCATATAGTGTCAAGGTGGCCTTCTCTGATAGTTTCCAGCAGCTTTGGTTTTGCTTGCACTGTTATATCAGATGCAAGGCCGCATCTAGTGTCACTAGTCACTCCTATGACATTGTTGTCACGCACGCATGGGTGCGCACCAGCGCTGCAAAAAACATGCATTGCTCGAAACTGTCTTGCAACCCCACGTGAATTGAGTATGAGCTTAGAGTTCGAGGATGACAGCACCTCAGCTTCAAATTTTGTGGAGACGATGCTTTGTGCCAGCCCGAGACATCCACATCCTTTCATGGGTTTTTGTTTACGGCCTCAAGTTGTCTATTCGACTGCAAGTGTGTAGCTGCTGAGCCTTGTGCACAATCTTATAGCTACTCTGGTTAAGTGCGTGCTCCATACTTCGCTGGGGCGCAGTGTGCTGGCGCTGGCTGCAGAGCTTCTTCTAACGGCAAGAAGGCCTCCGGAGCACATCTTGACACTGACTATAGAGCAGCGAGAAACAATTTAGAACTGCGGGCAATATTGTCCTTTTTTTAATATAATATGCACAAAAATGCAAATAAATATGCTTGGATGCATATATTGGAACACCAACCTATGCTGAGTGAGGTGGCTCATGGAAAGAGGTGATGCTAGGTGAATTAGCGAAGTTCATTGGACGTGTAATTTATAGAGGCATTATTCAAATCATGGTTCTTTATCTATATTGGAACACCTGGAGACTTATCACAAGAAAACAAAAATTCACTAAGGAAGTGTACGAGTACACATGTGCCTCATGAAAAATCATGCAATGCTTCACCGTATGGCATGAGCAACGAAGCAGCACCTCGGTTCTAATTTATTTGTCTATGTGAAGAGAAACATTTTGTACAACATTCATTAATTTTTTAACTCTGTTCCAGGTGCATTTATCTACAAAATGTATATTCTGAATTTTGTTTTGAATTTGTTTGCATATATATAGGGCTTTTTATTTCACTGTTTACCAGCTGGCAACCAGAAATTCCACACTTTTTACGTTTTTATTCATTATAAAATATTTTTGTTGCTCTACAACATATATTTTTGGGGAAGAGCATTTCATTGTGCAAAGTGTGGTATGATGCAATGCATGCTTGAGTACTTTTAAACTGGCAAAAGCGATCTTCCCGAGGCATATGAAAAACAACCATTTTCGCACGGTAACAAAAGAGTTAAGCAGCATGCACGGACAATACGTATATGTTTGTGATGCATGTAATAATGTTACATGCAATGCTTTTTATGCATTACCTCACAACTTTTCGCATGAATACAATTATGTTGATGGCAGCCTCCTCCACAGTGAATATTTTATCAGTGAATGAAATTTTTAATGACTAGAAACAGCCCACAAAGAATTCAGTTTTTAAATGTGACGCACTCCTTGAGAAACCAAAGGTATTTTGAGCATTTCTATCTACTTATTTTAGCTTCCCACCGAGCTCAAGTCTACTGCATTATTCGTCACCACTTTGCAAGCTGCCCCCATCGCTCCTAGTTGCCATAAGCAAGGTTGATTAGATTTATCGGAGATTAAAACGGAAAGCTTTTTTAGTGCTTCCTGTATGGCAAAACTAAAATATTTAAAAAGATTAGTCACAATCATGTGCTCACAGCAGCTTCAACAGAGCAGTGGTGTGGTAATCCTTTTTGACAAAAGAAAATGATTTTCCTGAAGCAGCAGATGCCTTAACCGGTCCATAAAAGTTTGTTCGTTCCCATCTATAACTGCATTGACCAGTCGCAACAGAATAAAAACATAAACAAATGATGTAATATATAGGGCCCTATTCAGCGCTAACCTCCTCTGCAGCGCTACTGCACAGGGCTGAAAGCGTCGCACAGAGCCTTTTAGGAATATTGTCACTGCTGAAATGTTCGAAAATTATCACTATATCATAACATTCCCTTATAATATTTTTTTCTCATAAATATATAATTGAGTGATTACAGTGATGTAGGAAAATTTTGCCTTAGAAGTTGTTTTCCCCAGTGTACAGCAGACAGTGACCACTGTCGAAAATGGGGGGGCTCAGCCCCGTAACTTTTCTCAGTGGGGAAACTTGCGTTCCTTCCCCCCCCCCCCCCCCCCCTTGGCTGATACGCCTATGGTTGAAGCTTTATGTCATGTGCACTGCAAAAATTATGTCACGTCTCGCCGTGCTCACTCAGTGCCACAATTTCAAAATGCCTTATTTTAAGTGATTCACCAATTTCAGGAGATACTCAATGTACTAAGTACAGCTGCTGTACATTTTTGATAAGTTGGCTGTATGGGAAACGAAACCGACTGACATTTGACTTGACGCAGTAAAGGTTATACCACGTGGTTGCAAAACTTTTCCTCCGTAATATCTATTGTTAGTTTTGACATATGCATGGCAATTTCGTTTGTATTTTACATATATTTTAATTGTTTGTTTGGCTTAGCATGTAGTCTCCTCTGGAGCTGTATTCTCACTATTGATTTCAGTGATGTACTTGTAATGCAATATAGCAACTTAGTAAGATATTTTTAATACTCATCAGCATGTTCTCTTGACTCGTCATTTGCACTGTATCTAGTTCATCTGTAAGTTCGCAGAAAAATCACATTAACTAGCAGGGATGTAGCTGCAGAGACTGTCTCAATATGTAGCTAACTTTATATGCATTTTTTTAGTGACATCAGATAGTGTCTACTCATTGCCCTGTGTGTACTATGAAACTCCCTATAGGACTTCTCGAATAATACACTTGCTGGTTGTGAATGTTTGGCCATCATGTCTCACATCGAAGCTACTTTCATAGAATCGCATCACTGAGAATTCCTAAAGTATGTTTGTGTGTGCTTGTTTTTTAGTCAGCCACTAACTATAGATGCAGCAGTTGCTCATTTCATGATGCAGCTGTCAAAGCAGTAGTTGCTTAATGGGTTATTTGACCACGTCTGCATTGACTTGTGCAGTGTTTGCCTAAAATCTCTGAGCTGTGTGCACACCAGCTGTTCATTACAGTTTTATAGCTTTTGTTCCTCGATTTGTACACAGGACTTTTATGCATGTTTCATAAGTTATGCTTTCATGCCTGTCAATTTATGTTGACTGAAACCTTTCAGGGACATTTGCTAGTGTGGTGACAGCCCTTGTGCCTACCCACTTGCATAATTCACTCTAGCAGTTGAGGTGCAGCAAAAATAGTGTGTGCTTGGCCATTCCGAATCACGAGCCATGTCTTTGGAGCATTTATTTTATTGAATAACATCCAGTGCTGCGAGTAAAATATGGCTTGTCTGGGCTGTTTCTGACTCGCAGTACATGCTTTATTAACAATTATGCACTATACTATATTCTGTGCTCGACACAGCATACAGTATAAAGCCTAATTGTACGACATTCTTCTCCTTTCTCAGTCTTTGCTTTAAGAGCATATGACGAGGAGCTAAGAAAATGCATTGCATGCTTCATTTTTTCTGTCAATGTAGGGCCTCTAGTTGTCATTTGCACTGGACAAGGGGCAGTGTTTATAGATTTGAATGCTTACAGTTCCCATGTTTGTATGTGTGAAAGCAGTGTTTATAGATTTGCCCCGCCACGGTGGTCTAGTGGCTAGGGTACTCGGCTGCTGACCCGCAGGTCTCTGAATCGAATCCCGGCTGCAGTGGCTGCATTTCCGATGGAGGCGGAAATGTTGTAGGCCTGTGTGCTCAGATTTGGGTCCATGTGAAAGAACCCCAGATGGTTGAAATTTCCGGAGCCCTCCACTACGGCGTCGCTCATAATCATACGGTGGTTTTGGGATGTTAACCCCGCATATCTATCAAGTGTTTGTAGATTTGGATGCTTACTTCCCATGTTTCTAAGTGTAAAAACCCGTGCCATGGGTTTTCAAAAGTTTGCTGTCAATCAACATTGCATTGTCCCAGTATTCTAAGTTAAACTTTAATGATAACCTAAAATAATCATTACCCAATAATATTGAGACCATATGGTGTAACTGGTGTGGTGGCTCAGTAGCATTGGTATTGCTCAGCATGAGGGTGTGGATGCAGTTCTCGTCATCGTGGCAACATCTCTACAGGGACAAAATGCAAAAACTTTTATGTACTATTTTGAATGTATGTTCAATAACTATGCAGGATTCTGATTCGGTGCTCACATTTGGTGTTTTATTCTCTGCCAATCAGTTTCATCCTCAACACTTGCTCACTGCTTATTTGCTGTATGCGTGGTTGTTAAAAATTTGAGAGGGAAATCTTGAGTAATATTTTGCTGATTAGACAGTGCCTATACCTTGATTTAAATTGAGCTAGGTGTACATTTTCAAATAAGTACAATTTATATGAAAAAGTCGAAACAGCATTGGATTGCATGATTTCACACTCCATTAAGTATGCTTTTTGCTGAGAATTTGCAGTTTTGTTGACAACATTGAATGGTTCCTATTGAAATGTATACTCATGTGCTAGATTCAAGAACATGAGTTCTGGGTGAGTTGAAATTTTATCTTCATAAATAAAAAGTATGGGTGTAGCATGGCTGCTGTGCATGGCGATACATACCATGCATTCCTTTTTCAGGGAAAAAGGTTCAGCTTTTATGAAGCTTTGTCAATATTTGAGCTTCCTTGTCTTGAGCACATTTGCATTTAGTAGTGCCCTTGCCAACAGGAGATGGCAAGCCCCCGTATATTCATGTGATCATATCGGCCATGTATTTGGACCATCGTAAGCTTCTTGTGAGACAATCTTTAGTAGAAAGGCTACTTGTGTACATCGGGTTCCATTCTACATCATTCCAATCTACTTAAAAAGAATGAAAGCTACTTTATAATGAAAGCTACTTTCAGCTCTCAGCTTTCGAATCCGAATGTAAGTCGAAAGCTGAGAGGCAACATATAGGCAATTCGGGAGGTATGCAAATTTAAAATTTCATCAGATATAACTGCTGTATATAATACTGAGGTGAAGTGGGTGAGCATATAGCTCTGAAGCACGAGCAGTACAGGTGACCTTGTTAATCACAATGTGGTTTTAATAATACCAGTGTAAATCTACATAGATTACTTTTCAATCTCTGATAGAGAGGCTGTAATAATTTTGCATTATAGAATTACTGGAAAAAAATTTAAAAATAAGAGTTCAATTAGGTTTCGTTTTTAGCACTCAATTTTAGTCTAGTTTAGTTCTTATTTGAAGAAATGAAAACCTATTAACATATGTAAACCCAGCTTACAGTACTGAACTGTTTAACTAACCAACTCTGTACAGTTTGTCTTTCACACATTGTACAGTGCTATTAAATACTTCAGAGCACTCGCTGGAACACTTCAAGGGTAAAAATGTCTGCACCAATAAGCTCACCAGGACTTGTATTTTGCGATTTTCTATTTACTTTGGTCCAATCATGTGCGAGTGAAAAAAAATGCCCTGTTGGCAGATTAGAAAGTTGATGTTTCCTCCAAAATGTGGGGCAATTTATTTGTGTTCCTGTTAACCTAAGCATTTTTTGAAAACTGTTTAGTGTCCTAGGTTAACACTGTCAGGACAACCCATATTCCAGATTGGTGGGGGACTAATACTTTCAAATATTGACTCATCATTTCTGTTTAGCAAATATACCATCAGTAGTCATCAGTAACTGTATTGAAGTTTTAATTGGAGCATATCTTTGCCAGTTTAATTGGGATTTTTAGCTGCATAAGCTTTTCCGTTTGCAATGAATCTCTTTTCAATCCTTTAGTTCAACTGGCTAGATTGCATCAACTTTCATGAGCAATTCTAAAAATTACATGCATAAGCAGGAAGTCTGGTTATCTTGGTGCCCTCATGCAAAACCCTGCACACACCTATAGTGACAACTCTGAAGCTGGCACGAGCATTTAAACTACATTTCATTTACCCTTTCCATAAATGTACATGTGTTTTTTGTGTATATGCTAAGGCATTACTATTTTAATACATCTTCAAAAGTCTTTGTGGAGCTTCACACTTAGTTTTGTGGCCTCTGTGGTATAGTGTGATCAATGCGCCACATTTTCGCATTTCTATTTATTGCAGCTGAAGACACAGTTCAACGATAGTGCCTTGGTTACTATTGAATATGTTCCTGAGGAATGCCAGAGTCCCCGAGGAAATGGTTACGATGTGGATGCACCCACTGTTAATGGCGGGAATTGTGGTGAGTGGATTTGGTTTTCACTTAATGTGGAAGCTTGTATGTTTTTTTACACTCCTAATAAATTACAGTTGTGCCAGAAGGTTTATTTCCAAATAATGCCATTGCTTTTTGCATATTTCCTCAGTCATCACAGTATTGGAGAAGCTTATGGGGTTCTCGCTACGCGAGTTGAAAAATAACTTAGAAAAAAAGATAGTGTGCATACAGGTCCTTGAAAACCCTTGAATTTGAAAAATGTATTTTCAATGCCATTAAAAGTCCTGGAATTTTTTCCTGTTTTTGAAAATCCTTGAATTTCCTGAGCACTTCCTATCGACATTGCGGCCTCCTTTATGTGGTAGATCAGCACACCTGCCAAGTCTCCAGAATTTCGACCAGTTCTTATATTTGTACGGTTGTCAGGAAAATCGCCGAGAAATTGAAGTTTCTGTGCGTGATCTGACCGCATTGACAAAAATGCAGCCCAATCCAATCCAGGTTTTTGCGAATCCATTGCATTTCATTTTAAACGAATTTAGGAGGCATTCATCTAAATATCTATTGGGTCAAAATTAAGAGTTTCCGAACTCTTTAGTGCTGAAACTATAGAACAAAGACCAAGAGCAGCGTGCTCAAAGTTTCGAAAGGACGCGTGCCAGTGCATGCACTGTCAGAACTGCAGTTATCGTTTGCTACAACCGCTGTGGATGAAACAGCAGTCGCTCTTGACAGGATCATGTGTGGCAACGACGTAACTGACAGAACTCCAAAAGTGCACGGGCGTTCAGCGCTTTGCCAGTCAAAGAGAGAGAGAGAGAGAATAAACATTTATTAATAACAAATGCACACTGAGCCTTCTTTGGGTGGGGCCCTCAGTCCAGGGCTCCATTGCCTTGCGCGACCCTGCGAGCCCGCTGGACCAGCTGCTGCTGTTCCTGCCGGCGTAAGCTGAGCAGTGCAGACTCCCAAGAGGAAGGGGTGGGATTGGGAATGGGAGGCACGCCCTGTGGGGCAGAGCATTCCCACGTGGAGTGGTACACCGTCGGTACGGATCCACAGAAGGGGCAGTAGGAGGGGTAGAGAGTCAGATGAAAGCGATTTAGCATATAAAGGCAAGGAAATGAATTGGTCTGTAGTTGCCGCCAAGCGACAGCATCTGCTCTGTTAAGTGAAGGATGAGGGGGAGGATACGTATAACGGCTCTGTCGATAGTACTGCAGCGTAGCGTTGTAGTTTAGTGGTTCTGTCGATGCGTCGTCTGGATGTGGACAGCTCTTCCAATGGAGCCCGGCCGGTCAGCTCTCGGGCAACCGCATGAACGCGTTCATTACCATGGAGAGAGGCGTGTCCAGGAATCCAGACGATACGCACAGGACGTAATGCGGACGGTGAGACAGAAGAGAGGATATTGTGTGTATGTGCAGCCACAAGTCCTTGAGCGAAAGCACGGCAAGCAGCTTGTGAATCTGTTACAATAGTGACAGGGGAGTCATGTGACAGTGTCGTAGCGTAAACAATTGCCAGAGCGAGAGCTCCCTCCTCTGCCAGACCACTGTCTGTAGTGCGAAGTGTGGCAGACGCCACAAGGGCGTCTGTGTCATCTGTCACGGCCAAACACATGGCTGACTTCTCTGGGTAGCGTGCTGCATCAGTGTAAAGTACTTGTAAGTCTGATGTACCATCACCAAAGACGCGTGTCATAGCCTGAACTCGGGCACGTCGACGACCGGCGTGGCGGGAGGGATTCATATTGCGTGGAATCGGAGGCACTTTGATGAGTGCGCGGACAGTAGAAGCAAGTTTATATCGCGGTACTTGTGCGGGTATTTGAGGAATCGGGTTGGCCAGTCAAAGAGACGTTGCTTTCCAGAAATGCTGCGGACAAAATTGTGGCTGGTGCAATCATAGATAGGCATCAGACTCTGGAGTTTTGCAGACATGTAGCCCCACCTGTTGATGCAGTTCTGGGTAGTGCAAAGCCAGACTCCCTTGCACAGTTTGCTACGCAAGCAGGTGCAACTAGTGCGGGTGAAATACCGATCAAGCTAAATATTGGGTGTCTTTGCACATTGAACATTCGGAAAAAGAGCTATGAATTTCTCTCCTCTTACCGGATGCGTCACCTAACCGCCATGGCGTGCTTGCTAGTTTACTCGCGAGAATGACTACGAAAACAAGAGCAGGCGCAACAGCTTCGGGCTCAACTATGAAAGACCTTTGTCAACGCTACTTTTGCATTGTGAACTGCCACGGATGTCAAAGACTAGTTTTACCGATTCCCGTAGCTTTCATGAAGCAGAATGCCGAGAGTGCTAGATATGGGCCATTGTGTAAGCGAATTACTCGCGTTCTACACAGGCGGTCAAAAGTGTGATGATGTAGATCTCACGCTATTGTTTTGAGTAGGCTTGAGAGAGAACTGTGATAATTTTGATTTTGAAGCTCAACAGAGCCTTCGACCGGGGTGTGCACCACACAACAGTTGACTGGTGACCCGTGCGATAAACATTGCACATGCTGTGACCACCGATAATCGAAAGTGGTCGCCATTACACACGTAGGCTTTGAAGGCTCCAAGTTCTGGCTGGCTTTAACTAGCAAATGTGAACACAAACGTTATACAGGTAAATCACAAAATATTGCTCGTGACCACTATCGGGGTTTTCTTGCCGTTGGTCTCTGCGATTGCTGAAGCTATTTCAGAGGCCTCAGTTTTGCCTTTCGTTGTACACAGAAAAAGTGGACATGCATGTATTTGTGCATGCATATGTAATCTTTGTCTAGGATGTTGTAAGGCCCTGCCGCGGTGGTCTAGTGGCTAAGGTACTCGGCTGCTGACCCGCAGGTTGCGGGTTCAAATCCCGGCTGCAGCGGCTGCATTTCTGATGGAGGTGGAAATGTTGCAGGCCCGTGTGATCAGATTTGGGTGCACGTTAAAGAACCCCAGGTGATCGAAATTTCCGGAGCCCTCTACTACGGTGTCGCTTATAAGTATATGGTGGTTTGGGGACATCAAAACCCACATATCAATCAAATCAATCAATTCCCACTTGCAGCTTATACAAATGGAAGGCAACTGTCAACAGAACATTTTAGGATGCATATAATAAGAGTTCAATGCACAAGAGGTGACAGATGCATGCAGGATGCAACTGCAAGGGCGATAATCACCGGGGCCATTCCCGCCGGATTACGCGAGCTTTGCACCACTGATCATACGATACATTGCTCATGTATCCACTTCATCAGCTTAACATGATGTCGATGCCCAAATTTATCGTATAAAGGTGTTACAGAACGTACGTTGGAGTGCTTGCCCTGAATGGAGGCGGAAGTGTTGTAGGCCCGTGTGCTCAGATTCGGGTGCACGTTAAAGAACCCCAGGTGGTCAAAATTTCCGGAGCCCTCCACTACGGCGTCTCTCATAATCATATGGTGGTTTTGGGACGTTAAACCCCACATATCATCATCAGTGCTTGCCCTGAACTCGGTGACATGTGATGCTCGCTTGTGCCTAAATTGTGAGTTGCAGCTCGTCGACATAAGTGAAGCATCTTTCGCATTGTACCCACAGCTTGCTTTGATGAGCTTCTTATTTTTCTGAAGCGAGGTTATTTTGATGGGAGCAGCTTGCAAGGTCCTTGATTTTCAGGAAACCACGAACACCAACGAAAGAGAAAGGCCTATGCACTAGCCATTGCTCTTTGCACTAGCCAGTTATGGCCAGCGAGGCGATGAGGGCACTGGTGGCGGCGTTTTTCGCAGTGCCTCCTGGGCAGAGTCCGACATGTATAGCAAAAAAAAACAACAACAAACAAAGCATGGCTTTGAAGGGGCGTGTGAAACCGCGGTTGCGGCAACGCGATTACTCTCTGTGGGCGTGCGGCTGACGCAGCGGTAGAGGCAATAAAAGAGAGTTGCTCATTCACACTTGAGAAGTGAAGCCAAAATGAAATTGCCAGAGCGGCCAGAACATCATGACTGCGCGCATCGAGAATGTTCACATTTGTTTTGCCCCTGATGCCGTCGCAACCTTGAAAATTAATTCGATTTTGTCTGCTTTCTGAGCACTAAATTTCGTACTGAATTCAGATTATTTACAGAAAGTACTGAAAAGAAAGAGCTCCCACCTGTTCAAACAATGTTTCAGGAGATACACGAGCAGAAACTACACGAGCGAATGCACAGGCGGCGGCGAATTCAACTAACTTTACACAAAAGCGAGACATTTTGGGGATGCGGACTTGCTGTTGCTGCAGTATTATTCCAGAGTTCTGGGCGATCGTAATCCAAACAAAGCTCTCAATGAGCGCGTCCTCGTTGAGGCCATGTAGCTTCGTCGTGCTGCACAGGTAGTTTTCAATTTGAGCCGATGCGAGCCACCGCTGAGACCTTTGCCGCCATGTGGAATCTGCGGCCGGCGGTTAGGTCATGTGGTTTGATCTAGCACAGCCAAAGCCATGGAGCGGAAACCAGATCCACTTGCGTGTGGTGGGAAAATCGGTCTTGGACCAATTCTTGTGCGCCGGCTGCACGGCGTGGTTTTCCGGCCGCTTGGGCTGCGAAACGAGTCAGTTTCCGGAGCGTTTTGCCGCCTTCGCTCGCTTTGAGGCCAAGTGTGAACACGCATAGAACAGCGTACCGCAAGCCCTTGCATTGCGGTTGCTGCCACTGCGCATACGTCGTAACGCGAGCTGCGATTCACGCTTGCGGCCCGCCCGCAAGAAATCCGAAATAGCACACCGCAAGCATTGACCGCACCGGTGCGCTGTGTTGGAACTCCCTATTCTAAAACTTCCTAAAGATGTAAAAAAAAACGCTAAAAGTGATTTGGCCTTCCTGTCGATCTGGGTACCTTGGCTATACTTCGGCATTAAAATTTTAGTTGGTCTTAAGCGAAGCTTCGACCCGCGCTTGCCCGGCAACCGGCTTCGTCGTCCTATCCATTCATTTGTTTCCCAGGGAGACACATGTGTTCTTTTGACAAATAGATTTTGCTAGTGGTTTCGATGACGGGAAATTTTGAGAGATACAAGTATGTTCACCCCCCCCTATGGGACTCGCACCTTTTGCTGTAGTTGGGAAACCCTACCCACGGGTGTTCATTCACTCCGTGCCAGTATGAGACCGCGCGGCGCCGATGTTTACTGACCCCCTCCCCCCTGCTTTACTTTCACGAAGTTTTTCGTTTGGTGCAAAAAAGAAGGTGGGCAAATAAATCAGCGCCACACCCTTCGCTCCCCTTTCTGTGGCGGAAATTTCACAGATTCAGAATCCTTGAACTTGGCAGGTATGGATCGGCATCGACCTGACAAACTCCCAATTTCCGAAACAGTAATTTGGTGTGAATTGATATTGTTTCGTTTTCCAAAACTACATGGGGAATAGTTTCACTGTGTCAAATCACCAGCAAATGAAGTGAGAGACCCTATTGTGCTAGCAGTGATGCTAAAGTGCAGACTAGACATGTTTTTTATAGTTGCAATATACATCTGCTGTATAAGTGCAATAAAAATGAGTCAATTTAGAAAATTTTAGAGTAAAAAAAATTTCAACATTGTGTGCCAATTTTAGCCCTTGAAAAACCTGTAAAAGGTCCTGGAAAGTCCTTCAATAGCTTTGAATTTTCGCTTTGGAAACCGGTACAAACCCTGGATAGTGCACAAGTTAAAGCCATAAAACAAAATGAAAATAATGCAAGAAATAAGGAGATGTCTCCTTACTTCTTGCATTGTTTTAGTTTAGTTTCAGTTATTTTGTTAATACTGCAGAAAGGCAAATTTAGTGACACTTAAGCAAGCATTGTGCATTCATTGAGACGACACATTAGATACATTTATAAGCAATGTCTTGCAGAATAACATTGTGATCAACCATTATGAGCAAAGATAGACTCCAGACAGTTCGAATACATCTGATCATCGATAAGGTGCACTTAATGGAGGGCTAAGGTGGGCTGATTTAATAGCCAGGACTTTATTTTGAGGGGGTCTGAACCGCTTCTGTGTTTGTGTATATGCAAACTAAAAATTTATGCTTAAACAGAGTTGACTCGGACCCCTGTTGCTGTGTTTGTGAATATGTTACTATGGGCCTTTTGTAGCGCATCTCAATGAGTTGCCAGTTGCTATGGCAATGGTAAAAGCCTTAAAGATAAGGCATATCTAATGTGGCCGGAGGAGATGCATGAAGTTTAAAATTAGCAGCTTTTCCACAATGTGGGTTTCGGCATGCATTTCCACTTTAATTTTATTGGTATTGAAGAGCAGGCAATTATTGTCTTGTTAATAAACTAAGGCCAGTGAGAGTTCATAGCCTTCTCACATGCTCGTCTCTTATGACAAAGCCATCATTGTCTAGTCTATTTTGAACTCCCATTTGTACCATAAGGATGCCTTGGCACGAAAGAAGGCCAGTATTTAACACATTTTTTTTTGTTATCAAATCAAATCAATCTTTATTTCTAACACGTTTTTTTTTTTTTTTTTAAACAAGTTAGGGGTCCCTCAGGCAAAAAGCTGTTAAATAACCACTTGAAAATGCCTGGGGGCCCACGTACGTGGCAGCAGTTTGGGAATTCAAGCTTTTAACAAATCCAGTGCATTTAGATCAGGATAAATGAAAAAAAAAAATTAGAACAACATTGCACAAATAGATCAGCAAATGAAACAGAGCTAATGAAATATCTGCACTCATGAACAATACTCATGAACGCAATACAAAGTGTAAATACGCCACCAGAATGATTTCATTCCCGTGATGTATTATAAGTAATCAAAACACTACAAACAACACTATGCAAGGGTGACAAAAAACTCGCGAATTTCTCTTTGTAAACACAAAAAAAGTTAGGGTCACTACTTTCATTTGTTAAGTAGGGAGGTTAATATGCATCTAAGGGAGTGTAGGAACTATTTAGTGCGAGAACAAGGAACAAGCCATCTGTCTGCACTTCAGGCCCGTGAATCGGTCTGTTGTATACTTATGTTTGACAAATCTTTAGTAAGTGTTTGAAATTATTTCTTTGCAATGAAGTAGTTATAAATTAGTCAAAAGTTGTGCATATGTTTGATACTGATTATTTTATAGCAGTGGAACAAAGAACCTGCTGACATACTGCGTGGGACATTTGAAATACACCGCAGTGCTCTTTTTTGCAATGAATGAATTTTTTATGTTGCTCAAGGTTGTGGTGCCCCAGACAAGTAGTAGGCAGTAACTTTTGTGCAAGGAAAACGGAGCGCGGTATATCTGGATCTTTGCTTTTTCTGGAAGAAAATGTCAACATCGTGACTTAATACTAGCAGCATGCGATAATGATTTGGTCAATGAATTGACATCTTGTGACCATGTCATATGAACTGAAATAGTCATGCATAGAGCTTTATGTTTCTCCGCTATTTTCACAGGTATTCTGTCAAGCATTGATGATTGGCGAAGATTAATTTCCATACCTATAGATATGGAAAAGACAGCTTTTGTTGTTTTCGCGTTTATTATCAGGCCATTAGCAGTAGACCATCGCAGCACATCTGAAAGTACGCGGTGGGCTTTATTAATGATTTCGGATGAATTTTTCCCCAAAACAAAAAGACTTGTGTCATCTGCGTACAGTATAAATGCATAGTCGTCATTTATGTGGACAGTATCATTTAGTATGTAGATATTGAAGAGCATTGGCCCTGACATGCTTCGTTGAGGCACACCGCAAGAAATCGACACACTGCTTTCTCTTAGACAAATATGAACGAAATAAGGAATTTCTTATCCATATGATATATATGATCCATATAATCCTTATGAAACGGTTCCTGATAGTGCTAAGTTAAGGTTGGTTTGTGAATGCAAGCCTAAGTGTATACTGCAAAAACTCGTCTGTACTTAAAGGAGCACTGACATCAAATTTCAAGATCGAGATGTGCCCATCATTCGATCACTTGGTATGCATAAGTCTTCTTGGCCAAATTTGAATAGCGTTCATCGTGTCAAAGTTATTTTATTTTGATGTCAAACAGCGTAGAAAAGCTAAGGAGAAAAAAAGAAAAATAGACTGCCCTGCGACATCGACACTAGTGCTACGTGTTTGGTGTGATACATTCCACAAATACCATCCTGAGTGACGATCCGCTAGTAACGATGACGTCGACGATCTCTGAGTGCGTTTGGAGCCGACTCCCAGCCATACTCTCACTAGTGGCTCTCCTTGCTGTGTTGAAGCGTGCGTGCGATTCATTGTGTCGCATCGACTGATTTGCATTGTGCTCCACTGCATGTGAGTACGACGGTTCAGAGTGACAATACGTGCCAGAATGTCGGGGAACTGCTGCATAGCGAGAACCTGCACATCAAGGCGCGGAAAAAGCGGGAAGTGTGTGGTGTT
This sequence comes from Rhipicephalus microplus, assembly GCF_043290135.1. Classification (NCBI taxonomy): domain Eukaryota; kingdom Metazoa; phylum Arthropoda; class Arachnida; order Ixodida; family Ixodidae; genus Rhipicephalus; species Rhipicephalus microplus. The sequence continues at coordinate 180,821,474 of NC_134710.1, read as the reverse complement.
TCATGCCTTTTCAAGTCACGAACCTCAGGGCAGCCTTCGGGTTGACTGCGTACGCTCAGTTGAACAGAGGGACTGGATGCCTGTGAAGAACAGCCTCATTTGCTCTCTTCACTTTGCGCCAAGCCGCTACAGGGTAAAGCCTGTGTTGGTGAACCGGTTGGGTTTTACTGGCTGTATGAGGCCTCTTCTCGAGGCTGGGGCTATTCCTACTGTGTGCCCTGCTGCAGTTGAAAGCAGCAATTCACTCTCCAAACGTCCGCGACATGAGGTGGGTAGTTAGTGTTCCTGAGCTCCGACAGTACGTCCGGGACTGATAAATACATTGAATTCAATGCGGAGCTTGTCAAGCAAAGATCGTCGCGAATCGTGGTGAGACCCAATTCTAGGTTGCTGTCGTCATAACTAGCCAATGTTGACCGCGACGACGGCGAGGACGACGATGTTGGCGACAGAGGCATGTCTACGCTTTCATAGACACAGCTGGACTGACTGCACTTGCGCTCCTACCAGACGAAACGCCAGTGTGACGTCACCATTTTTTGTGAGAACGGCATCAGCTGTGCAGTGGCCTCGACGTAGCCACAAGGTACCACTGCCAGCACTACGATTTGGCAGTCTTTCCACCCATTTTGAACCTCATTCGATTGCGAATATATTAATATTACAGATACTCATTTGTCACTCAGATGCGTTTTAGGTCGTGAATTGCTACTAGGGGGTCGATAGCTACTCATTGATGCAAAAATCTTGGCATGAGTAAATTTGATGTCAATGCTCCTTTAAGAGAGCACAGGGTAAGCAAAAATGTTGAAAACATTTTTTTTCTTTTTGTGTTGTTTGAAATCTGTGGCCTTTTCTGAATCATAATCGGTTGTTTGTCTGTTTTTTTTTCCCCTCTAAAAATGGCATATTTCAAATCTTGTGTGGTGGCCTGCCACATCCCCCTTCTTAAGAAGCAAGGTACTCCTTGCACTTAGAACATCAAAACCATATGGAGAGGTTACAGTTTGCAAGCTTGAGTGCATTTAGCACATTCAGAAGAATTTGCCCGGAACTGTGAAAACGAAAGAAAGCAGAGGCATCAAGGCTTCTGTCTGAAAATCTATATCTAGCTGGAGACGTCTTAGTAGTGCCATCATTGGTAAGCACCAAAACTAATATTGTTTAACTATTAAAAGAAAAGAGCCAGCTTGGAGGACATACAAAAAGCTGTACGGGCTGCATATTTTCACATGGCATCAAAGGATACTAATCCATCCCATGGTCTTTGGCTGAAGGACCCCGAAACTTGGTGTAAATTCAACAAAGCCCAGTTGAATGGTAAACAACTCTTTTATGAAGAACACCTTCCAGAATCTGTTATTAAGGCTGTTAAGCCAAATTATCTGGAACTAGCTCATCCAGAATTACTTGCTAAATGCCCTCATGGGAAAACTCAAAACCATAACGAATTGTTGAATTGTCATGTGGTAGCGTGCTCCAAAAAAATGTTTTCTTCGGGCAACAAACCCTGAAAATATGCACTCTTGATGTTGTGCTCACTTTTAATGATGGCAATATAGCCCATATGAATGGGCTGAACTATTTTGGAATTTTGCCAGGGCATTGCACAGTGCAGGGCCTACGCACCTTTGAACTGTGTCTACAGTACTGTGCTGACACGCTTGCATAGCAGGTGACAATTGAGGCTCCCCAGGCAAGACGTTTCAACACAAAGAGAAAAAGTTATATTGGTGACGAGTATCTGGCTGGTGCTTATTGAACAAGTCCGTTGATTTGCTGGTATCTCGTACTTTTGAAATAATGCAGATATTAAACTTTAAATGTGGCCATCTCAAATTTTTTATACTGATGTTCCCTTTTCTCAGCAACCACAATATCTAGAAATATTTTTCGGCCAGTATTTAGATAATGTTATGGGGAATATACGAAAGCAGAATCGTTGTGTGAGCAAGTGCTGCTCTGTAACACATCTAATTGCTATTATCGAGTAATAGTTAGGTGCCTGAGGTCAAAAATTTACAAAAAATGAGCATTTCAGTTTCAAGTGATCAATCTGCTTCAGTAAGAAGAGGAGTGGCTCATGATCACAATAACAGTAAAATAATTACTGTAGTTTATATGGTTATCGAGAAAAAGGAACATAAAATTCGGCCAAAATACATTGCGGGTATAGGGCTTGCCCTGTTCCCTTAAAGACTTGTGCTAGCTAAATTGCCCTAGGTAGTTAAAGTTAATTCTGATCTGTGAAATACACTTTGGTTGTTCGGGGTAATACATTCTTAAATGTGAATAACAGCTCTGTTTTTCATTCTGATTTGGATACCTTCACTGTAGAAGTCCTTCATAGAAGTTAGTGTGCAATGCTCATTCCTAAAATAAAACTTCTAGGCATCCACTCAAGCAAAGGCCCCTGGTGTCGGCCAGGATGGCAATAGCTGCCAGGAATGCAGTGTATTGATAAGCTTTCTCCCAGCTTTTTTTTATCTGACATCTTCTTAGGCAACTTCTGAGCATGTTTTATTACATCGCTACTAGATTGTAACTGTACACCCTATTTTCTGGGATGTAACACCATTGGATCACACAACCATGCTTTTGGATGGTTTTTTGCTGATGCAAGAGCTTTGTGTAATGTCTTGAAATTTGCTTTTATGGCTCTGAGGCTTCTGAGGAGCTCTGAATCACTGCACTTAACTACTGAAATGCTCTGAACTTAAAAGGACTTTTATAACATTTTCTTCTGAAACCTGTGCAATACCCACCTGTTCAAAGGATGCCACAGGCAGGTAACGATTGGGCTACCTAGATAGATTAATGCTTTGGAATGCCTAAATTGTCAATATTAGCTAAAACAGCACTTTATTAATCAAGGTATTCAGGTAAGTGTAAGGCACAGCTTGCAACTCCACTGGGACATTATTATGCTTGACTGTTCATATAAAAAAAATAATTATTGTGGATTATCATATTTATTGAAATGCTAAATCTTCATTTCTATTAGGTTCTTGGAGCAATGCTTAGGTGGTACACGAACTCTCACCCAGCAATGATTTTTTCTCAGTAATCTCAAACAATCTCCAAGGTTATGCATTTGGGTGCCATGAGCGCCAAACACAGTGATATGATAGCAGCACCAACTATGCCAAACTGCGGCAAGAGATGAAATCTGCTACATGGTGCTATGATTTTACAAGTCATAAATTGCAATTAGCATGCACCAAGACTTCGTCCTTGCAGTCGCCCCGCCGCAGTGGTCTAGTGGCGAGGTACTCAGCTGCTGACCGCAGGTCGCGGGATCGAATCCCGGCTGCGGCGGCTGCATATCCGATGGAGGCGGAATTGTTGTAGGCCTGTGTGCTCAGATTTGGGTGCTCGTTAAAGAACCCTAGGTGGTCAAAATTTCCGGAGGCCTCCACTACGGCGTCTCTCATAATCATATTGTGGTTTTGGGACGTTAAACCCCACATACCAATCAATCAATTCGTCCCTGCAGTCTTACGAAGAAAAGGAATACTTGAAAGGACTTGCATAGTATGTCTAATTACCACTATAATTTAATGTGGTTATTGGAGCATACTGGCAAGTGCTGTGTGGTTAAATTAGTTGCTAGGTGCAATCCTGCCAAACAATTCACCCTGGCCCATACTGAGTGATGTCTTCTATTTCCACTAGACCCTACCGCAAGGTTACATTATTAAGTTCAATAAAGTAGGTCCTAACTGTAGTGCACTGGCTGCACTTTCGATGGAGGCAAAAATACTTGCATTTCGGTGCAAATTGAGGAACCCCGGGCAGTCGAAGTTCTTATAGCTGTCCACTAAGGCATCTCTCATAATCATATGATGGTTTTGGAATGTTAAACCCCAACAATTGTTATTATCCTTACTGTTGTGGGCCAAGCTATTAGATTGATCTCGTGAATTATAGTGAGCAGTGTGTGTATGTGCTTGAATAGACAATTTCGTTATGGTTGTTTTTTTTTAAATTATACTAGTCACTTAATACAAATTTTTATGCAGGCTGCCTAACTTTCAAGCCTTGTTCCATAAAATCGCTAAAATTTATGAAGAGTTCCACGTACTGGGGTAGATTTCGGTTTTTCGCCGAGAAAGCAGGGTGTCCCAGCACCACGCTCTTCTGTTTCTCCCAACCACATCAACAGTTTGTATTTTAGAGCTTGTCGAAGTTAAAGGGACACTAAAGGCAACTGTTAAGTCGACCTTGATTGTTGAAATAGCGGCCTACAAACCTTGTAGTGTTACTTTTGTGCCAAGCAAGGGCCTATTTTGAAATAAAAGCACGTTTTAGTGGTCCGCATCGGGTTAGCGCAGCTCAAATTACCCGCCTCAAAAAGCGGACCGACCGGACCGGTTCACATCACTATTGCCATGCACATTGTTGCCCGGCTTTACTGCGCTAGTAGCAGCAGCCCAAAAGCAGCACAAGCCACAGCAGTAACAACGGCCATTGATCAATTTCCCACCATTAGCTTCGAGGTTGCAGAGGTTTGTTTCAACTGCGCTCTGCTAGATGTAACCACGCAAAAATTTAATTTTTAAATTACTCTCGCCATTCCTCATAAAAACAGCTCGCGGTTCTTTTTTCCATGAATCAAGCAGAAACGAACAAGCAGCATTTTGTTGAGTCTCTTGTTGTACGGAAGGTTCTTTATCTAGTGCAGTTAGATCGATTACTAGTGATTAATTGTAGGTGGTCCTTCTGATGTCATCGGGATCATTTTCAAAATGTCCTACTGCAGCACTTGTGCTCTTTTGCATTTATAATTTCTTGGTAAATAGGGCACTGTTGTTAATATTGTTGTTTTAGATGTTGTCATACATTGAGCTTTCACTCTGATGTAAATTATTTGACTTAAGTGTCCCTTTAAATACGAAGTCTCTCATTACTGCGAATTTCATGGAGCGCAAATTAAATTTGAGCACAAGTCTCCAAATATTCAGGCTTCAATTTTAATAACTACCCAAGCTCCGGAACGTCAACAATAAAGCACCACACTGGCACTTTATTTTATTTATTGGTACCGCAGCCAGCATCACCATGACGGGGTGCAAATAATGTGTACGTACAAGCAGAGGGTACCAGAATTCAGCAGATAGGTGCGAACAGAATAATATGCAGACAAAAAGAATGCTAGAAATACTACAAACTCTCTTGTTATTAAACAAAGCATTTATGATAGGCACACACATCAAGGTTGTTCTGAAAAGATGAACATTATCCAAATGATCTTGGGTATTAAACAGAATTCATGAAAAGTTAATACAGCTTGAGCTTACTAAGTCAACAGAGAAACTTATATTAATTTACAGACATAAAGTGGATTCCGAAATGTTGCGTGGCCTAAGGTCACAGCACCAAGGAAACTTGGGGCTGACCGCAATTTTCGGAGGTATTTTAAGTCTGCGTGCTGGTATCGACATGCAAGTCGATTTTGTTTAACATGTGGTACAACTGCTCTAGCTAACTTAGATGAATATTTGCATTAAAAGATGTGCACTTAGTAACTAGATGTACACTTAGTAACTGCTTCAAAAGGTGGTTGTGCTGCTCCAAAGTGAGGTTTCAGCTGCTCCAGAAGCGGTGCCAAAGTGGCTTCGGTCAATCGCGTCACTTCAAGTATAGCTCGAGCCAAGAATGCATCATGACCACCTTGTTCAGCACTCTGTTGCTTGACAACGGTGTGAGGGACAAGAGTTGTAGAAAATTTTTTGCCTGCATACTTGCATTTAAGTGGTTTCATTAACATTTTCATTACTGTAGAAAAATCTGTTGTTTTTGGGTGATCCTGAAAATATGTACATTTTTTATGGCCACATAAATTGATTCATGCTAAAGTGTTGGATATAAAATGATAGAAGAAATTGTCTTTTCAATGGTATTAATTTAAAACAACAGGTGTATTTTAAACATTATAAGAAATTAACAATAAAAAATGGAACAAAATTTTTAGGAACATCACTGCTACTCTGCTCATAGTAAACACTAAAAAAATGAAAATATATGTTTTTAGCATGAAGCCCTTATAGAACAATACTGCAAGTATAAGCTCTGCAAGTACAATGGTTTTTTACATACATACAAAAATATGAGCACTAGTGCCTATCATACCACCGTGCAAAGCTGTTTCTTATCTGGGTGAAATGAAGGTTGGTTCACTGTGCATTGGCTTTTGAAAATATGCATTCATGCATACTTATTTGTGTGCTGGCATGTCTCTCTGATGACTTCTACTGTGAAAAACAATACAAAGCCTGCGCACAGAGCTCTGAAGCGCTAGGTCAAGGTCCAATCTGCGTCGTCTTTTTGGAGAGAAAAGAAGTGAAAAAAATGGTGCGTAACACGGGACAGTAAAGGAGACTGTCCTAAGGTTTTTCTTTTGCTTCGTTGATCATGTACCAACTGGCCCTAATACGCTTTAGTGCAGTTCATTTGAAGAGATCTCTGTTCTTTTCTGCAGTCTGTACCAAATGCTCCTGCCTGAACAAAGTTGACACCTGGAAGATAAGACGTGTTACCTTTACTACGCACTGGATATGTTTATATCAATGCGCGGCAGCGATAAAAGAGCTCAGGAAGAGGGTGAATCTTGCGGCAACACCTGATGATGTTCCAGGGTAGTTTGACGCACCATCGCTGTCTGTACTAAGGTCTGCTGAATTGAAGTTGTCTTCAGTGTATGTGCTACCATCACCCAGAAAATGACGATCATATTCTTCAAAATCTGTTAATTTCCTATTTTCATTGAGTAGCTATGAAGTAATGTTGACGCCACAATCCAAACCACAAGCACTCTCCTCTCCTACTGTGAAGGAGCACCCACGTTGGAAAAAAAAAAAGTGAAACTGATAAAGTACTGCCTCTTTTATGTAAGTGTTAGTTGCCCAGAAGCACTCAGACCGCATTTTAAAGTCATCATTAACATACTAACAATGCTAACAGTCATGGTGATGAAAGTATTAGTGTAGGGCTTACGTGGGTCCGCTCAGCCGTGAGATTTGCTCCAACTGCCAGTAAGAGAAAAAAGCCATGTCCATGTGATGTCATCGACTTGCTTTTTGGTGCCGCTTTTGAGCTTGGGGTAAGAATTCAGTGTTGCTTGTTGGGTCATAAAGGGCAGTGATGGCATATGCAACGTCATACATTCTCGCTCAGAAGCGGGTGATTTGGATTGTGATGAGGATATTTTCTGTCGGCCAACTTTCCCGGTGTGCCTTGGAAACTCCTGGAGCTCTAGCAATCCTCCTGATCCGAGGAGAAGCCCATATTCCGGAAAACACCCCTGACTGCTCTGCAAAAGAATGTAATGAAAGGCAGTTCTAAAACTTCCTGGCCATGTTCTTTTGTATGCAGAATGACTTTTTAAGTCGCTTTCACTGCTGTACACTGGTGCCATGTGCATTAAAATTGGGAAGGAACTACCACCTTTCACAGAACATGTACATTTCGTTTTGGTTTTGCATGCGCGTACATGCTTATGGTGTAAGTAGTTATGAGCTAATCATGGAACCAAGCTAAATTACTATATATTCAGTTGATCCACTGAAATGAAAATTGAATTGTGCTTCTCATTCCTAAGAAAGAGAATATTATTGGTTTGTCGGTTTTAAGAAAAGGGCTAACATTGTTCACCCGTTAAGGTTAATGTGTAGAATGCTGAAATAACACACGTCATACTTGGTGCTATATGCATTTCTGGATACTTCTCACCTGTATCCTCTACCGTGCAGAGTAAAGCATTTGGTGATTACATTGAAGTGTGAAAATCAATGCTTGTGTGAACACATGTTCTTACAGGAGGCTCCTTGGGAAGCTACACGCCTAGTGCATTGAGTAGTGGTGAGGCCTTCCAGTTGGGTCTATGCCGACCGAGTCGACCTCTGCCTGCTCCCGAGACCGCTGAAGCCCCAGAACCTGAAGAGCCTGCCCCTGCCACAGCCTGGTCTTTGTCCGCCACCAGTTCAGACTTGCTCTTCTGAGGCTTGGGCCCCCTAGTCAGTGCGGCTTCTGTTTGCGCGTCCTTCCTGACTTGTGGTTGGCCTCTGTTGACTCACTTACAGCAGGAGCCCCACGATCTGTTGAGAATCTCGCAGTGTGTGCAGCCGCAGTATGTGTGTATGTGTGTGTGTTTTTTTTTTAGGCTTTATGAGTTTTGTCTTGACTGTGCCCTACAGATTACAGGGCACCTTCTCATTGGCTGTACTCAAGAACCTTAATAAACCAGCAGCCATGGCTTGCTTTTTTTTCGAAGTAAATTTCATGTGTTACCGAATTTAAGTTTTGTACACATTTTTGTAGTCAAGAGAACTTTACACACATAGTGCTGTTTATGACCGTGTCAGGCTCCAGTGATTGTGGTCTGTCGCAAATGGTTGCTTGTAATGCGATTGTGTTACAGTGCAAATGTTGATTTTTGAGAAAGTGACTGGCTGCAAAGTCTCTGTGCATGTTTCCTGTCCTGTAAAGCCAGTTTATTTTATAGTCAGTCGGATTTAACTGACCATATGATTAAACTGGGGTCATGTTTGTTTTTTAATAAATAGCTCAATGTTATGATTATAATGTGCAATGTTCCAATGCTGCCAAAACTTAGCACAGTAAAGTTCCTGTGTTCAAGCGAGATGTTTGATTCTGTGCAGAAGAGGAAAACCTGGTGGGTGTTGGTTTCTAGACAACTGGTTCTTTGATAATGTCGCAATAGATCTGAAAAACCCTTCAGCTGTGAGAAAGTGTTTGGCAGAATTGTACAGCGTGTGCTGTCAACTCTCAGGTTTGTGTCTGTTACAGTGTAAAGGCACGGGTACTATGTATGCCTGTGCTTTGGTCCTTCTTGTTTCCCACGTTGATAAAACTGGATATTTATTTAAAAGGCAGTTTTGTCAGAAAAGCTGCAAAGTTAGTGCTAGAAGTCTAACTTCGTTCCATTCCAAGTCACTAATCTTTTAGGTTGCTTTGTGCCCACTTAGCACTTCCATGAGGTTGGCACTTCCATAAGGATGCAACAGAAATGCCAGTATGCAATAATATACAGGGCAAGTTTGCCACATACATAATACAGTAAGTTTAATGGAGAAGAATATAAATTAGTGTATCTGTATTTTGTAGTAAATTTTCTCCAGCCATAATAAGCAATCATTCGATATTCAATTTACTGACGTGCCCGTGTTCAGGTTTAGCAAGTTAGAAATGAAAATTCGGTCATTGAAGATTGCTTTTAGATCTCCAGGTTGTCAGCACAGGATGTTTGGCAATATTTCGCAGGTGCGCCACAGATCCCCACAGGTTATGTAGGAAGGTGTTGCCATGTGTATTGAATTTTAACAAATGAATCCCATCATTTTGCTAATTATTTGGTGTTTTACAAAAAAAGGCATTTTACAAAATGTTGGCTAGGACAGTGTGTGCTGCAACTATTGTCATATTATGCCTGTGTCTTTCTCATGCCTAATGCATGCCCTGTTTGTGATACATTGCCAACTGGTGTTTTAACGGTGCAGTTCTTTTGCTGACGTTATACCAGGACAGACCAAAAGGAAAAAACAATTCATTGCTTTATGTGGGTTTATACACAAAATGACAGCATTTTGTTATGCCAATATGTGTATTTCGGTAGGGAAGCAACTGCATGCAGTGTGCTGATTCATTGAATTTCCTGGTGACAATCCTACAGGCATGTTCTTTTAAAAGTGGCTGGTCAGAAAGTAAATTAAATGCTTTGTGGCATTACCTAAATCATCCGCTTGCATTTTTTTTCTGTGGTTTCTACATTGCTAGAGACAGCTCAACCGCTAAACTAAACACTTTCTACATTCCAGCCATAACAACCTCGGTATACGTACTAGCTGTTTTTGACTGGGTGAACTAGGCTAATTGAATTATTCAGAGTGCAGTAATATTGTGTATAAGGAATGTGCACAGCCATGTTGTGGCGTGTGGCCTTTAATTATCCAGGCTCCATGCTACATCGACTGCCAAAGATTGCTTTAAGTATTTTAAATACCCATTTCATACTAACTCTTTCTGCTGAGAAGCAATTGTAAATGTTTGTTGCTGTGAAGATTTTCTCTTCAAGACAACTGCTACCTTTCTAATTTTTGGCACAAACATTTTGAGTATGAATAAATGGCATTTTGAAGACACTGCAGTGTTACCTTGATTAGGTAGTTGTTTATTTGCTTCTTAGTCATCATATTGGCCTTTGCATATCTGCCACAACATTAAGGTGATCTTTAATTCCCTGTTTTGTGTCAGCTAATTTCACGTTATGCCTGAAAATTTTATTTTATTGCCCTGCCCAATTCCTTGCCCTCAACTGCACTTTCCTGTCTATTAGTGCAAATTTTATAACTGACAAACCACTGGTTATCTGCCCTATGCGTTGCATGGCCTTCCAAGGTTCATTTTGTTCAGTTGGCTAGGAGGAAAAGACTAATTGGGTTGACGGTCAGTCTTAAAAATATGTCCGATAGCGTTCAACTGGGCCATTTTAATTAAGGGTACAAAGTAAACCCTATATGTTCCGTAATTTTTTACCATATTGAGTTGATTTTCTCATTCACTAAGAGCTTCACGTGATACTTCCATTTTCACATAACAGATATTTTCATAATATTCATACTTCCTTCCAAAGTTTCTGCTCTTTTAACTGAACCATATTTATGAAAATATACATGATCTTGGAGAGTTTTAAATGTGAAGCTTTTCTTTGCATACTGCAAGTATTCTTAGCTTGTGTATCGATGTATCTATCTAGCTGCCTATATCTGGGAGCTCTCCTGATCACCCCACTAACTTGGAGGAAACCAGAGTTAATATAGGAGAGTTAAATGGTTTGATGAATATGACTGGCTGGTCATGACATGAATAATGAACAATCCGGTTGCGTACATCATCAAACCCTTTCGACCAGATAAGTGCAGGTATGTGCCACTGGAGTTAGTTTAAATCTACCAAGGAACGACAAGAACAGGCCTTCATAATTTAAATGCTAGATTGTTAAGAAAAACAGACATCGGCAGCGTTGACCCGAGAAATGCAAAGAATAAATATTGTAGCGTCACGTCAGTCTTGGTCAGCTGCCACGCTAAAAAAGAAGAGAGCCGCTTGGCTTACGTTTTCTGAATCAGAAGGTGGTCAGAGTGCACAGGTTCGAGACCTGAATGGACGCCGCAGCCGCGACCGCATTCTATGACTGCGTCCAAATAAAAGCTGAGACGGCACGGCCATGTCACCCGCCATCGCGTTTTGTTTCTGTACATTTGGTGACAGCGGACCAACGGACAAGCGACAGGTGCTGCACTGCTGCCACTGAGCTTCGCAGCCATGTTCCAGCCAGCTCAAGCCTTGCAGCGGCACTTTGACCCACCTCTACCACCGTTCTGGACCTCCTGCATCGTGTCATGGTTCCAGAGTTCAAGGCTGCCTTGGAGCTCAACAGCATCTGGCTCCAATAATTCATGTTTGAGGTACTGCAGTACCATCTTCCACGGGACCTCAAGCGCCACCTCACGTACTTCTTGTGGAACTCTCGCCCTTACGACCACCTGTGTGATGTCGTGCTCCAGTATCACGGCATCAAACATCGCCTTCCCAAAAGTGACACCGTGGCCCCTGGCTCATCTTCATGTACGCCTCCCGCACCACGGCCAGTTCAGACGATCGCCCTGCCAAGGATGATCTTCACCTGGCTACACAGGTGAAGATCATCCTGCCGATTCATTTGGCTCGTCGACCGAGGTCGGCAACTCCGGAGTCTAGGGTTCCTATCTCCTAGATCTTCGCTCTGCTACCAGAGCCACTGCCACGTCTCTCCTGGACAGATTCAACCCCAGTTACAGCTTTGCACACTGTCGGATTCGTTGCAGAATCCCGCTCTGCTGCACTGGCTACCATGGCCAATACAACGATGACAAATGAGGCAGCTGGTCCACTTGGTGACTGGTCCACTTGGGCACAATCATCGAGGCACCGAGTGCGCACAATGCGCCGGTCCAGCCAGGTTTAGAACCACCCACATATGCTACAACAGACACACTATCAGTCAATGAGCGTGTTCCCCTGTGCGCATGCTGCTCGTCACCAGACTCTCAAGAGAATGCCACGACCACTGGTTCAAGGTTCAGTCCTACCACAGGGTTTGCGCCTCTTCTGTGCGACATCCTCCTTAACGAGCACCAGGCATGCCAGTGGCCAAGCCCCAGAAATGCCAGCGCTCCGACTCCTAATTCGTCGACACCCGACCACGACATCGCATGTCTTCTGGCTGAGTCTCAAAGATGGCGAAGCTATTGTACAGAGTGCTAAATGCACCGCAACAATACACCCGCCCGTCCGACCTACCCTAGGATGCAGGCATCCACTGCAAGAAGGTGCAAGTACGGCAAAGGCACCCCCTGACATGTCAAATGGGAAAGGCAGACTTCTATTGGTCCTCCACACATCAGTGGTCGGCATTGCGCCGGCGACATCGCGCACAGCACCAGCAACGTCAACGCCGCCCCGCCATTTGCTCTGCTGCCCACTACCTACGGTACGCATCGAGAGAAAATTACGCCGCGTTCCAGCAAATGTCGGCCTGTGTCTGCATGCCAGCAGCATTTGGCGTCGGGTCATTTTCGAAAGTCACACCTGCGTCGTGGGCACATGACTTGCGTCACCCGCCCATATGGACGACCATCATTGCTTCCAGCAGTCTCCGTCCCTCGCAATCCTCGTCCACTCCGCTGCTCCCAGTGCTGTCCACCGGAGCTGTGACACGAACTCTTTACCTTTGAAGATCACGACTCTGTCTTCTTTACGGACATTTAGACCTGCCGTTCATGTACAGAGGGTTCCACTGTTAAAGGGAACACTGGAGCGCTTGTCGTCTGCTCGGCACCAGTGCTGGCCGGCAGGGGCAACAAGTTTAGTGCAGGAGCAGTGAGCGCAGTGGGCAGCGCCCATCTGTCATCTGCTACAGTTGCGGCCGCACTTCAGGACGAGCTGATAGCTGCTTTTCTTTGAGCTAGACTAAAAATGATGGGAATTATCTATAATCAGATAACTATCCCCCTGACCCATCAGCCGTATTGAAGTCTTGCTTTCTCCTTCTCGTTAGATAAGGAATTGCTTGCTTCAAGAAAGCTTTTTGGTGATGCCAATTAAAGGCACTTGTAAATTATTTTTTCAGCTTACGCACTGCAGCAGATTGAATCTGCATTAGTGCACATGAATTACGCACTCCATACGAAAAAATATTTTTTATAAAGCTATGCTAGAAAAAGACAACAGTAAAGAAGTCATAAAAGTATAAGTGAGGTGGTATGTTAAATAATCTAATTTCCTTGAAGCTTTCCCACAACTTTCTATCTGAGCTCGGCCATGCAGATTATGGACAAATTTCAAAGTGTAGGAATGTCTGGCTTCGCTACAAAGTGAAGCGCAGCCGCAACTGTAGCAAACGACAAACGAGCGCCGCCCACTGCACTCATAGCTCTTGCGCAAAACTAGTTGCCTCTGCCAGCTGGCAGTGGCGCCAAGCAGACGACACGCACTCCTGTGTTTTCTTTAACAGTGCACCCCTCTGTACATAAACTCGGTGTCGCTTGGTTTTTTATTCTTTTGTATATAGCTTTCAAGTCGTGCAAAGCGCTAGGACGCGATAGCTGGTGCTGCTCCACTACATCCTCGCCCAAGTAAAAGCTGCGATCATGGCAAGGCCTCATGAGCCCCTGTCTTGTCTGTTGTTCTACAACAATCTTCTGGTCCTAGCAGGGATCGAACCCAGGCATTCTGCTTGGCACAGACCCTATGGAGGCGTAATGTTCGTGAAACGTCAATTGTCGTGGCAGTGCTGGGGCTATCCAATTTTATAAACATTACATATGTTCTCCTATAATACACGTGTCATGTCGGTTTAACGTTGACGTTACAGCTCTCCACTGAAGTTTATTTATGTCTGCAAATTGTCTGTATTTTGGCCAGGCCTCAATCCCAATCATTTCAGTATTTTTGCATGTTCGATACTGTCATTAAATGAAATAACATCTAATCTTGCAATCCTAAGTACCTGAAGCTCAAACAAAGACTGCAATACAACACCCCATTAGCTCTACACCCTCACCACATGGTTTGTACGTGTAATTCGGTTTAATTGCATCAATAAGAATTTTTGTCTATTATAGCGTACCCATTATCAACCTGCACGCGATTCGCCTCCCTCGAAGGACACTGAAAAGGCCGAGAGGTTCGATGATAAAGAGCTTGCCGATTCGGTGTTCAGCACTTCAGTTCGTCGCCGCCATTTATGCACATTTACAAGAAAAGTGTTTTGGTTGCCACGAGATTTACACTAGCTGAAGACCTTTACCTTCAGGATTTCAACGTACATAGCCACGACAGATACAATATGTAATGAAGGAAGGGGCTGAAATTGTCTCAACACTCTCTGAAAAGCAAGTGTGAATAAATAATGTATAGCAGCACACATTAGGTTACACAAAGGGAGGACACAAGTGCTGAACAGCACTGTTTGTGTAACCTGGTGTGCGCTGCCATATGCTGTAGTATCTCTCCAACTAGCCTGCTAGTATGTTTCAAGTATGAATATAGAGGCACACAACATCCCCAAACTGCCTTGCAAATTGTGAGACAAATTATACGCGGCTAATTTCAGACAAGTATTTGGGCTTTTGTACACAAATCTTTAAATTTTTTTAAAGTGAATTGTAAGCATGTAGCACACATGAGAGGCTTATCCTCATATGCATGTTTACTGCCCACCTGCTTTGGGAAAAAACTGGTCTTCAGTCCAAAATAAATGCTCCTTAAAAAAATACATCAATGTCAAAAACATGTACGAAAAAACACCTGCAGACTCGAAAAAAAAAATTTTTTTTTGCCAAGTTTTGCTTTCCTCCGTGCCCTGTTAAGGCAGCAATGGTGTTTGCAATATTGCAGCTCCTTGCTCGGTAGTAAGTAATTAAAATTACATAAGGTTGATGTTCATTCTTGAAGCGCGATTTTTTCCTTAAATTTAGCATTTTTTTAGCACCGAAAAACTGCCGCAGTGGCACAGTGGTTATGTTGCTCGGCTGCTGACCTGAATGGCATTAGTTGAATACCGGCTCTGGCCGCCTCATTTTCAATGGAAGCAAAAATTCTAGATGCTCGTGTGCTTAAATTTGAGAGCATATTAAAGAACCCAAGCTGGTTGAAATTTCCGGAGCCCTCTACTACGATGTGCCTATTTGACCACATCGTGGTTCTGGCATGTAAAACTTGAAAAATGATTTATTGGCACCAAACAAGCACTGCAAGATTTCCGTATTGGCATTTTAACATGCATTTCCTTAGTGCATTAAAAGTTCATATTAGCTTGATATTTGTCTTAGTGTTCCTACAAGGGTTTTCAACGAGTGATAAGGTGCAAAAAAAATTACTCTCAACGTTAACATACTGAAATATCGCAGTACAAATGAGGGGAGGTACATGACTTCACCTCATCATGCCAACTAGAATATTAGCAAAAATCCTGAGGCTTATGGCAGTATTCTTTTATAGACCCTCCACCAGGAGATATTCCAGAACTGCACAGTGTTGTAGGGCGGGAATCAATTCATACGATCGACAGGGTTGAAGTTGAAGATGCCCTCAATAACTCACTTGGAAGCAAGACTAAAGTAACTTGTCAGAAAACTAAAAAAAAATTGCATGTAATATGCCTGAAAGAACAATGTACAAAAGGAGGGCCTTGTGTAGCCTATATATAATAAATTTTGCAGATCAAGGCACTTCTGCAAGATATATTTTGGAATCGCATGTGGGACCTGCGTTGCACTGCTATTTGATCTTTGATCGCTATTACTCTACAACTATTTTCTTGTTACTGCTTTGATAATGTATTTGTAGGCCAGAATGTGAACTGTATTGGGAAAATCCTTTTTTTTTTGGTCTTGAGAATCGCATGTTTTTAGTTTGCAATTAAGAAACATGTATAATACAGTAATGAGCGCTAGTTCTGGGGCGGTCTACTGAATCTACTCATCCTCAGCAATGTCATGCTGGCAAATAAAGTGAGCACACATTTAGAAAAACAAGTTATATAGGATAATGAGAGGAAAACCTGGAGATGAATGAACATTCTGATCCATATGCAACAAGCATTCACCATAAATCAACGTACATAATTTACAAAATTTGAGCAGGAGACTCGGGTACCGAATCTAAAAACAATAATTCTCCTATTACAGTTTAGCTAAATGTTAGGATTTAAAAAAATAATAGGAAGCCATGGAAACAGTTCTTTTTCATCTCGGACTTTAAGCACGATGCGGATGTGCCAGACCGCTAAATGACCAGAGGGGGATATGCCTTGTATTGGCCGGGTCGAAGTCACATATACAAAAATTTCTCTCCTATTGGAGAATGTATATATCCAGATGTGAAATTTAAAAAAAATGCCGCGTGCACTCTTTACAATGCCTTGTTTCACTTTTTCTCTTTTTGCGGTTTCACATTCGCCAATCACTAGCGTCATGTCAGCACGTTGGTGAATTCTGGCCAGCGCATTACATTTTATAGCGAAAGCTGTTATGAGATCAGAACATGGGTAGGGTGTACTAGAAGTGTTGAGTGGCGTGACCGCGCTTCGCCGCCCAATGCCTTCCGCGTTGCCCGTAGTGACGGCGCTGCAGTCGAATAGTACTGAAAGAGCCGTGCACAGGAACTGCTGCAGTTAAACCCCTTTATAAAAGGCATGCTCTGGACAGCACTTTTTGTCTTTTATATGAGGTGTCTTTTATAAGCACGGTACCATTTATGCATTTTCCTATTAACCCATGTTTTACTGAACGCCCACTGGTGTCTCTTATACCCACTGGTCTCTTATATGAGGGTCTCTTATAAAGGGGTTCGACTGTATGCACTTCGGCTTTTTGACACGCTTTTTCGATGCAGATTTCATCGTGCCTGTTCATCACTCGTGTCTAACACATGATGTCATAACCCTTGAAGTATGACACCTCAATCTACTGAATTTCAGCTCCATAAAGGCCCTTGTGAGAGATCGAAAATTATTTAGAAAGGGCGTGCCTTATTCTGAGTTCTTCTGTCTTAACTCTTTCTTCTTTGGTTAAGCATCTACAATATCCAGAATAACTGAGCCGATTTATTGGAAGTTAGCTGTGCTCAGAAAGCTGTGACATGAAAAAAAAAAAAATGTCGTGTCAGACGCTTGCACAACCAAGAGGCCATAAGTAGAGAAGGGAGAGGAACGTTGGCTATAGTGTAGCCCATGTGTGTTGCTCGGTCGATGATAAAATTCTCGACTTATTTTGGCGTTGCACATGTAAATTGCCGTTTAAGCGCACCTTGGCACAGCAGGTCAGATTGACGTGCAGCACCTCCACCTCTGGGCAGTGAAACTTTTTTTCTGGCGGCTTAGTAACAAGACAGTGCAATATCTTCTCATGCCTTTTTTAATTATCAAATCTAAAAAAATATGCAGCAAGATTATCGTCAGATATGGCACCTTGCAACTTTTTTCAGTGAATAATCAAAATTTTCAATTTAACCCGCTTACTTTCTAGCAATGCAGCTATCTTTGAGTGACACTAAACTTAAACATGTTTTAGTTTTTAAAAGCTTCCAAGGCAAAATCCTGCTCTCTAGTAACAAGTCAACTTTTTTTTATATCCCTGTCTAAAAATTTCATAATGTACAAATTTTTTGGTCATCATTGCAGCAATTTTTTAAAAATCATAAGCACCTCTATTTATGCTAAAGATATGATGGCTGCGAAAATAGAAGGAAAATGTCTATTGTTGAAAGGAGTTGATCAAATGAGAAATGAATAGAAATATAATTTGGTAGCATTGAAAAATTATGCAATCTCAATGTACATTTTCAAAAACAAATGAAATATGGAATATTCTCCTGTATTCCTCTTATGTGAACCTCTATAGACAATACAAAAGTTGCAAATTTTGCTGTACAAGGCATTGATATTTACTAAAATTAGAATTTTAAGCAGTGGCATACCAACTCTTTCACAAGTCGGGGGGCAACCCTATCTCACTAGTCAGCAGGGATATATATATCAAGACAGAGAACTTCATGGATGCACTCGCACTTTTATGTGAATTTGCATACACAGAGGTGACACGACCAGCTTTCTTAGATACCACGAAATTCGATCACACTTTAACACGCCGAGGAATGGCACCCTTAGCCCAATTTCCGCGTTCACTATGCGACGCTCATCTTGCTATCATTCCTTTTTCTCTGATTATGCTTTGACAGTTAACATCTACAGATACCACGATGGTTTGCTTAATAAATTCATCATGGATGTTAGTCGTCAGGATGGAGATGTACCAAGAGTCAACGAGGACACATACACGTTGAACAGGGCTATAGCTGCCAAACACTAAAGCATACATTTGGCAGACCCTTCTTTATTAATGTACAGTAAACAGTTAATTACCCCTGTAAAGGCACGTTTTACATTCGTGTTATAGTCTGATTTGCATGACAGAGGGATCAAACATGTTTTTTCAACGAATGATTGCTGTTATATTTTTTCATAATAAGTATTACACATTCCTGCATATATTCAGACTTGTGCCTTGTTTGCCTTGTTTTGCCTTGTTTGCCTTGTTTTGCTTTGTTTGCTAATAGTCTGAACACTGTTTCTGGAGCATGTAATTAGTAATAATATTGCTATTGTTATATAACTATTATTAACTTATTATCAACTTCTCAACCATTTTCTTTAACAATGTATAATTTGTGGTGTTAGGGACGTACTACATTGTTTACACTCATTGTATTTATATTACCATTTCTCAAGGGGCCCCCAGGCACCTGTAAAATATGCCAAAACAAACGGGGTAAACAGAATTATGCTTTCAAAGAACAAAGTGGGTGATTATAATGTTGAACTATCTCTCGTTGCTTTCTTTCTAAAAGGTCGTTAGTTGTATATGATTGGTGTAACCAGTCTTTGTCATGCACACAGCACCAGCTTGTTAACGCAAGGCAACAAATGACGCAAAAATTATACATCGTGTAATGACCCCTTATGCACGACCACATAAAAATTAAGAGAATAAACTATTTTCGATACGGCATACTGTTTGCCATTGGTTCTTCGGCATTTAAAATTTTCTGTGTGCCACAAAATCACCTGTTTGTTAAATGACGTCACGAAGCCGAAGAGCATCTTATTCTAAACGTAATTCAAGTAGGCTAGCTGCCAATCACATAGGCAGTGGCTACTTATAACAGCTGGCAAGACGGATTATGAGTATAATAAAACATTATCACTTGCAGCATAATGATGTTTAGTAGTTTGTGCCCACATATATCTCTGTGAACTCATACGCGCTGAGAGAAAGAGGAATAGAGAGAAATAAGCAGCGCTGCACGTGTGTGCTTCTTTGCTGTCAGAGATGTATTTTGAGCTGTAAAAGACAATTAAAGTTGAGTGAAAACAAACTAACCTTAACTAGGCCTCCATAATAATAAAAAACACGGTCTTTCACCTTCTCTCTAGTCCGGTGGGTCAAGTTGTGGGGCAAGCTTAAAAGCTGAGCTTCCTACTGTGCTCGAGTCTACTGGTTTATTCGTGGCCACTTTGCAAGCTGCCGCTATGGCTCCAAGTTACCAAAAGCAAGGCTGATGAGGTTCATCAGAGACTAAAGCGGAAACAATGTTTGGCGTTTCTGTACGAAAAAACTTAAACATCAAAAACTATTTGTCACATTCATCGGCTTGCAACAGCTTTGACAGCGCAGCGGTGATCATATATCCTTTTCAAAGAAAACTATTTTCCAGAAGCAGCAAATGCTTTGACCGGTCTTTAAAAAGTTTGCTCGTTCCCATCTGTAACTGCATCAATAAGTCACAGCAGAATAAAAGCATGGAAAAGTGATGTAATATTATAGGGCCCCTGTTCAGCGCTTGCCTGCTCTGCAATACTACAGCACAAGATGCAAAAGCGTCGCATTGCGGACCTGCACCGCACAGAGTATACAAGGAAAATTAACACAGCGGAAATGTTGGCAAAATTTCACTATGTTGTAACATTGCTTCGTAACGCTTTCATTCTCCCGTAAGAATACAATTGAGTGATCACTGTTGTGATGGGAAAATTAGCCTTACTTGTTGGTTCCACAGCATGCAGCCAAGAGTGACCACTGTCAAAAGTGGGGAGGCTCAACCCCTCCTTGCCCCCCCCCCCCCCCTCCGACTGATACGTACACCTATGATTGTAGCATCTGTAATGTGAAAATTCTAAGTCTCAAAGTGCCAGGCTGTATCAATAGCTGAAAAGTCAAACTAGAGCTTATGCACCTATACCTCTCCGATACCAGTGCCCCCTCTGCATCACGAATATTACTAGTACTTCCACCAAGCAGATACCTTGCATCGCTATGAAATACAGCATTCTCACAGATGCATGTGCACAGCAAGCAGGGCAAGAAGAAAGGAAGCAGGGACTATGTCTATGTAGTAAATGAAAGGCAGGGCAGCAAGGTTGCTTGAGAACTGTGATTGAGGGAGCCTCCTCACAGAGAGGGTAGCTTGCTGCATTGCATCACCATTAGCAGTAATTGGCTTGCTTTCACTTATGTTACCAAATATTAGTGTTTCACAAATTTTAGTATATATACAGTATACTACAGTACAACGAAAATTTCTTTTTATATCTATGTTTGGTGAGAGCTCTCCTGGAAGCAAGAAATAAAGATAATTATTTGCATAAACAATCAAACAAAGAGATTCAGCTAATTTTTTCTTCTCATGTCATAAGATAATTACAGTTCTAACTAATAAATACTTGAGCACCCATAAAATGAGGCTGTAACAAAACCTGCACAGCATGCCCTAGTTCTTCACATGGACATATTAAAGATAGACAGATTTGGGCATATAGCTGGACGGGTGACAAGATTTGTAAGTGTTGAATGTCTGGTTATTCAAGTAGGCACATCTGTTAAAAATGGCCGTGCTGAATTTTCATCAAACTGCAATACTTTGACGTTTCCAGTACACCTTCCAATGTAGCAATCGCTCTCAGCACTCCTCTCACAGTGAGTGCACTTTGCCAACATGGAATTGCCAAAAAAAATGACATGGTCTGAACAGAATGTCTTGCCGCATAATAAGCAAGCCTACTTGTATTGCCATTCTTAACACCCCTGTTATACTAAGTTTAGTGTCATTTTGAGCAAGTGCACCTACGCTAACAGAGTTTCACAGGTGGCACGCTGCTATAAAAGAAAAAGAAGTACACTGTGGGAATGATAGTGATGGGGATGCTTTAGTTAGTAGGATAACATATATTTGTTATTTTAGACTATATTTATTTGAAATTTGGCAGATCCCACATGCCATGAGAATTGACGTTATGCAAAGCATAAGGAGGAAAGGTGACTGTGTTGTAATATTTTTATTGAGCGACACGCCATGAAATGACGCTAAATACATATATGTAACAAATTTTGCATGCACAGACATAAGTTGAACAGTTGCAGATGCTTACACAACCAGTTGTTTGCACTTGCGCAGCGATGCCAACAGGAACATGAGTATTAGCAACACCACAAGCGATAAGCTGATATTGTCATGAGGGTGAGAGTATGAATGGAAAAAATATATTTACAAAATATATATGGAGAGTCAGAGGCAGCTGCAGCCAAGATAGCGGAACAACAACAACACAAGCGCGACCACATTCGTCGTCTTCATCGTCTACTTGATGCTCTCATTCCCAATGTCATGTAACATATAACCGCCTGCGGCGGGAAGCACCACCGTCTCAGCGCCTAAAGGAGAGTAGGATCATATGCGAAGATGTATGGTTTAAGGTGGAAGATGTGCACGACGTCACTGGCAGGTGTGGACAAGGACAAATGACTGTTTAATGGAACGATCTCATATGCGACCTCAGTAAGCCGGTGAAAACCAACGTAACAGCATGGTGTCCAGAGGAGGACCAATGAATCAGGAGAGTAAGAAACTACTTTGTGTAGCTATCGTAGCGGGCCTTCTGAGACAGCTTCGAGCCAAAAAGACGTTCCTGTGCGATTTTGTGTGCCACTTGAGCTCGAGCAGTGGCATACCGGGCGTACTCTGTAACTGTCAGCGTAGTTAATGGGAGAAGAGTCTCAAAGGGTAACACTGGATGGCAGCCAAACAATAAAAAGAAGGGGAGAAAGTCGATGGTGTCATGGCGTGACGAATTGTATGCGAACGTCACATAGGGTAAAGGACTATCCCAATCAAGGTGATCTTTGAAAACCTACATGGAGAGCATTGTTATCAAGGTTCGATTGAGGCGCTCGGTAAAACCATTTGTTTGCGAGTGGTAGACCGTAGTGAGCTTGTGACGGGTCGAACACGAGCGAAGAATGTTGCTTATGACTTTTGAAAGAAATGAGCAAGCACGATCAGTCAACAGCTGTCGAGGAGCACCATGGTGAAGAATGACATTATGAAGCAAGAAGTCCGCAACGTCAGTGGCACAGCTTGTCAGTAGCGCTCGCGTGATAGCATATTGTGTGGCGTAGTCAGTGGCTACAACAATCCACTTGTTTCCAGTCAGAGACGTAGGAAATGGTCCGAGATCGAGACCGATGCGGTAGAAGGGGACGGTGGGGATGATCGCTGGCAGGATCTACAAGCAGCAACATATTAGTGCACAGCCCGGCAAAGGCCTGGCCAGAAGAATTGACACCGCACGCGGCCATACGTGTGCGTGGCCCCGAGATGTCCAGCGATTGGGGCATCGTGAAGCTGTTAAAGAAAAGCGGAATGGAGTGTTGCAGGAAGTACGGGTAGTAGCTCTGGTCCCTCGGTGCTGGTGTTGCGTTGGTAAAGAACGCCATCGTGTAGAAGGAACAAGTGTAGCGACGGGTCTACATGTGGCAAACATAGACGGTGCATGATAGACCGCAAGTCACTAAGCTGTCCCTTGCATATGTCAGTGAAAGCAGATATGGCGAAGACACAAGGGTCAGAATCATAAGTGCTGAAAAGTCAGATAGGCTCACGGGATGATGGGACAGACAGCCGGCATCGTGATGCATTCGGCCAGATTTGTATGCCACGACAAAGCTGTATTCTTGAAGTTTTAAGGCCCAACGTTCAAGTCGTCCAGTTGGATCTTTAAGGGGCAACAGCTAGCACAGGGCATGGTGATCCGTAATTACTGAAAAGGTGTGGCTAAACAACTATTGTCGAAATTTTCCAGCTGCCCAGACTAGTGCGAGGCACTCGCGCTCTGTGATAAAAAACTTGCTTTCCGAAGAAGATGGAGGCAACTGGCATAAGCGATGACGCTATCCTGTCCTCATTGCCGCTAGGCGAGAACAGCACCGATGCCATGTCCACTGGCATTGGTATGAACTTGAGTACGGGCTGACGGATCGAAAATGGGCCAAGATGGATAGGGAAGTAAGTAATGTTGTAAGGGTGCTGAACGCAGCTGCTTGGTCAGTACCCCAATAAAAAGACATGTCCGTCTTCAGCAGGTGTGTAAGCGGTCGAAAATGCCGGCAAAATTCTTCACAAGATGTCAAAAGTAACAACATAGGCCCAATAAAGCTCCGCACATCTTTTGCGGAACACGGTACAGGAAAATCTTCAACTCGAATTTTGTCAGGATCAGGTTACAGGCCTCGAGCACAGACAAATTGGCCCAATACAGCCATTTCCCGGCGGCCGAAATGACATTTAGAAGAATTGAGCTGAGGGCCTGCTGTCCGGAAAACCTTAAGAACAGCCGACAGGTGGCTAAAGTGGGTTTCAGATGTGGGTGAAAATACGATGACATCATCAAGATAGCACAGGCATAAGGACCATTTGTATCCACGCGGGAGGGAGTTCATCATCGTTTCAAATGTAGATGGGGCATTACACAAGCTGAATGGCATAACCTTGAACTGGAAAAGTCCATCCGATGTAATGAATGCGGTTTTCTCACGGTCTCGATGATCGACAGAAATCTGCCAGTATCTTGATCGTAAGTTGATAGATGAGAAGTAGGCAGACCCATGTAGGCAGTCGAGAGCATCACCAACCCGTGGCACTGGATACGCGTCCTTATGTGTTACTTTGTTTAAGTGACGGCTGTCTATGCAGAAGCGCCAGCTGCCGTCCTTCTTGTCTAGCACAACCGGTAATGCCCATGGACTGCAGGATGGTTCGATGACGTCTTTTGTGAGCATTTTTCTAACTTCGTGCTGGATAACTTGTCGCCCAGCACACATCTCCAGTGTTGATCCTATGAGTTACGAAGGATGTCTGACCCAGAGGGCCAAAATCAGAATGCCAAAATCAACATTCTAAAAATCAAAATTAAAGATGTCACGGTTGGATTTCAGGAGGCACCGGATATCAGCTGTCTGTGCTAGAAGGAGGTCAGGGGCGATCATCTTGTTGACGTTGGCATCCACTGCGCTCTGCTAGGAGGAGAATGGAGCAGAGTATGAAGAAGCATTGGCAACAAACGCCGAAATGGCAGCATCCATAGAAGAGACTTTTGTCAAAGTCATGTCATCTGGGATAACTTGAGCGCACCAGGTGAAGTGTAGGATTGGAAGAGATGCTGCATTTCCCATGACTGTCAAAACTGTGTGAGTCCCGGCAACATTCTTGGTCAGCAAGACATCAGTAATAGTGTTCACATGTAAGCACCATCGGGAATATGAGGGACAGGCCACAGGTTGACGTAGGTAACCTCTTGAAGTGCTAGGTGAACATGATCTACAAAATATAGACGTGGTTGAGCTGGTGTTGGGTCGTCATGGTAATGTGATAAATCAAGTTGAAGCATGCTGGTTCCACAATAAATTAGTGGGCGGATAAAAAGTCAATGCTGAGGATAAGTTTTTGGGAGCATTTCTCGAGCACAGTGAAGCAATCATGGAGCGATCAGCAACACTTATACGTGCGGAGCACAATCAAAGCACGGGAAACATGGCATCATCGACGACCTCAATGAATAGTATTGTGGGTGACTATAAAACTTTCCTAAGGCGGCAATGAAGTTCCAAAGTCATGACTGATACGTGAGCCCATGTATTCACAAATGCAACAACTGGTGTGTCGTCTACTTTGACCTCAATAAGATTGCGTCTAGCTGGCAGCATGGTCAGAGGATTTGGCAGGTTGATGCAGCATCACATTCGGGAGCTGCATGATCTAGTTTTCTTGCAGCAGGTGTTCAGTGGGTGACGAAGGACGGCGAAATTGGGGTGAGCGAGACGACGGGTGATGGGAGAGCAGTGAACGGGACTGGTGAGCATGCGGAAATAGTGAACGATGACGATCATCTTGTTGACGTTGGCATCCACTGCGCTCTGCTAGGAGGAGAATGGAGCAGAGTATGAAGAAGCATTGGCAACAAACGCCGAAATGGCAGCATCCATAGAAGAGACTTTTGTCAAAGTCATGTCATCTGGGATAACTTGAGCGCACCAGGTGAAGTGTAGGATTGGAAGAGATGCTGCATTTCCCATGACTGTCAAAACTGTGTGAGTCCCGGCAACATTCTTGGTCAGCAAGACATCAGTAATAGTGTTCACATGTAAGCACCATCGGGAATATGAGGGACAGGCCACAGGTTGACGTAGGTAACCTCTTGAAGTGCTAGGTGAACATGATCTACAAAATATAGACGTGGTTGAGCTGGTGTTGGGTCGTCATGGTAATGTGATAAATCAAGTTGAAGCATGCTGGTTCCACAATAAATGAGTGGGCGGATAAAAAGTCAATGCTGAGGATAAGTTTTTGGGAGCATTTCTCGAGCACAGTGAAGCAATCATGGAGCGATCAGCAACACTTATACGTGCGGAGCACAATCAAAGCACGGGAAACATGGCATCATCGACGACCTCAATGAATAGTATTGTGGGTGACTATAAAACTTTCCTAAGGCGGCAATGAAGTTCCAAAGTCATGACTGATACGTGAGCCCATGTATTCACAAATGCAACAACTGGTGTGTCATCTACTTTGACCTCAATAAGATTGCGTCTAGCCGGCAGCATGGTCAGAGGATTTGGCAGGTTGATGCAGCATCACATTCGGGAGCTGCATGATCTAGTTTTCTTGCAGCAGGTGTTCAGTGGGTGACGAAGGACAGCGAAATTGGGGTGAGCGAGACGACGGGTGATGGGAGAGCAGTGAACGGGACTGGTGAGCATGCGGAAATAGTGAACGATGACGATACAGCGGCATGGAAGGAACGTCTTTACTGGTCGCCTGAGGTGATTCCCGGTAAAAACGTTTATGATCTCTCACTAGGCGATGGTTGTACCCATAAGATGCCTGATGCTAATACCACTGGGTGTTGCAATGATGGGCCACATGTCCGATACAGCGGCAGTTGAAGCAAATCGGATGATCTTCAGCAGTCCTTCACTCGGCTGGATTGCGAGGGCATACAGGAAGGATTTAACTTTGGGCATACGAAACAGGGGGTTGATGACGGTCGATCAACTGAGAGGGAGTTGTAGGGCCCTCGGAGGCCAGTCCAGAATGGGAAAGCTCTTGTCGCACAATGGCATGTGCCAGTGGCACCATCTGAGGGCTAGAATCACAGGCATAGCAGCACATGCACGCAGGAGACAGAGCTTCAAGTTCACGTCTGATGATCTTGGTCACGTGCTCTGCAGTTAGCTGTGCCTGTAGTGCAGGCCCGTCTTTGCACGACCATGTGCTGCTATGTTGGGAAATTGAGTGAAATGGTGGGCGATACGTCAACTTTTTGTGGCCTCAAAATGCTGGCACTTCTTGATGATGGCATCTACTCTGTTGCAGTCCTCGCATGTGAGAACGCATAATCTGCTATGCCTTTAAATATGTGAGCTACTTTCTCAGTTTATTCCATGCCACTGCCTGCTTTTCAGCAAAGGGCGAGCACGTCTTGTTTGTAAGTCGTGTAAGACTGCTGAGGTTTTGCGCACAAGATGCCAACTCCTTCTTGGCCGCTGCCTTTCTATCCGCAAACTTGCCGAAAAGGACACGCATCTTTTTCTTGCACCTATCCGAGCTTACAATTTCTTTTTCGTGGTTCTTGGCCCACACTTTTGCAGTGCCTTGCAAGTATAACAGTATGTTGGCCAACATAAGATTTTCATCGCAGCGGTAATTCTTACTAGTACGTTTGTACAACGGCAACCATTCTTCAATGTCGACATTATCAGCCCCACAGAACGTGCCAGGATCTTTTACCTGGGGAAGGACAACAGTAGTTGTGGTCACCTCGGCGGAAGCGGGCCTCTGGTATGCCATGGTGGAAAAATTCAATTGTCGGCCGCTGTGCAGCTCCGTCATATCGTGTTGTACCCTGCACCACCACCAAATTTCATGGGGGTGAGAGCATGAATGGAAGAAGTATATTTACAAAATATACAGGGAGAGTCAGAGGCAGCTGAAGCCAAGATGACGGAACAACAACAACACGAGTGCGATCGCATTCGTTGTCTTCATCATCTACCTGATGCTCTCTCGTTGCCGATACTGTGTAACAATATGAAGCGCTGGCGCTCGCGAAGATGGTAGCACTGGACATTGCTACATGAATAAACTTCAGTGAATGTCACTTTACAATCGAGGTAGCTCGACGTGACGGCTGTATGATAGGAGTATACTATATGTAATGTTTACAACATTGGATAGCGAGCGGTGCAACTACAATTGACGTTTCACAAACATTACGGTCTATTTGAAAGGTAGTTTCGAGACCTAGCATGGCTCTGTGGTAAAATGCTTGATTGCCATGCAGAATACTGGGATTTGATTTCTGCTGAGACCATGATATTTATTGTTTGCGTTCGCTGGGTCAACGCTGCCGATGTCAGCTGTTTCTTAACTCTAATGTGTTAAAACTACCCATACGTGTTCTCACCATTTCTGGGTAGACGCCAAGTTTTAATCACCTGTGACTCAGCCACATACCAGTAGCACACACCTGCCTGCAGGTATGTGCCACTGTTTAGCAGGAAGTGTTTGACAAAGTACGCGATGGGATTGAGACATTATTCAAGTCCTGATTAGCACATCATATTCGTCAAACAATTTTTCCCTCCCTTACTAATTTGGTTGATGCCAAGTTAAGGGGGTGATCACAAAAGCACCCAGTCGTAAGTGGCTAGATAGATAGACAGATAGATAGATACGTAGATATACGTCAAAAGTGCTTACAGTACGCAGAAAAAATGCTTCGAATTTAACAATTATGTGTTCTCGTTAAGAAGAGCCCTTCAAATAAATTTCAGGTACAAATGCAGTGGAACGCAACGCAGCCATTGCACAGCATGTGTGGTGGCCCCGCTGCGGTGATCTAGTGGCTAAGGTACTCGGCTGCCGACTCGCTGGTCGCAGGATTGAATCCCGGCTGTTGCGGCTGCGTTTTCAATGAAGGCGAATATGCTGTAGGCCCGTGTGCTCAGATTTGGGTGCACATTAAAAAACCCCAGGGGGTCAAAATTTTTGGAGCCCTCCACTACGGCGTCTCTCATAATCATATAGTGGTTTTGGGACATTAAAAAAAAACAGATAACATCATTATCAGCATATGGTGGCTGTACCTGGCAGCCATGATTGCATGGGTGTCAACAGGGGGGCACTTGCAAAAGGGGCACTTGCAAAAGGGGCACTTGCCCCCCGTCAAGCCACACAAGTACTTTACAGCACTGCACCCCCCCCCCCCCCCCTAATTCATACCGAGCAAGTGCTCCCTCAAACTCCAACATGATGCACAGCATCATGTTGTCACGGGGTCGTGACGTGGCCGAAGACAGGAGACTTCGTGTTGGGATTTAACTGTTTATTTGGGCGAACCTGTGCCCGGTAAACGGAAAGTCCAATTACAGCAGCAGTCTCGCACAGATAGCAGTCTCGGATTGATAGCGGCGAACGGAGCGTCGGCCTTCGATCAACAACTGACAAGCGGCGAAGTGCGTCGGCATTTATACTCTTGCCGTCGAATGTTCTAGCGTTATCGCTGGCGGTGGCGTAGATTCCAGAACAATCTGTACTGTTCGCACAGTGGGTGCGATCTTATCGAAATGATCTTCTACATTCCGGAACCTTCTCGAAAACTGCAGGCGCGGTTTGCGCTGAGAATCGTGTGGTGTTTTGGGACGATAACAAAAACTTGGGAAATGGAACGTGGCAAACATGACTTTGCACCCCTAACAAAATCAAAATCCTGCTGATGCCCACACCTGGTTGTATAGTGCCTGAGAGCAGGAATGGTAAATTAGTTTTTTGTAGTATGATATGTTTAAACTAATCATAACCATATTTCTAATAATGTAAATGATGGTTTAAAAATACTACTGACCCAGCTTTTTACATTAATTTATTTTTTAGCCAATGCTGCTGAGGCAAAACACATCTGAGTGAGCTTGGTGAACATACTTGATGGCAAGTGCCTTTTACAATGAATGTCACTGAGCACTCCTATGTGACAGCACGCGAATTACACTAGCTTAAAAGTGCACTTGCTCAGAATGATGCCAAACTTGCCAGTGTGGTGGGGGTACAAGTCATTTAGTGCACAAATGTTCTTATTTGCTTGATGTAGCTTATCATCACACAGTCGACCAGGGGTGAACAACTGTTGATGAGCTTCGGCGCGAATCCATCCCAATGATTAGGCTGGGAAGCATTTGTGTGAATTGACAGACAAAAAGCATTTGCATAAATTCCCAAAATAATTTTATTCCTGCATTCGAATGGTGCTAGCGCCTACTCTACATCGTTAGCCAAGGCTGCAAACTTGTTGGTTTGGAAGTGGTCCTCCTCCTCATCTTCTTCCTCGCTATCTTCATCTTCACTCTCCTCTTGCTCACTCTCAGAGGAAGCGCTCTTGGCTGGAGGCTCCCCACGAATTCTCGCAAGTCGAGCCATCAGAGAACTGTCTACTTCAGAGCCTGCAGTTACATGAACACACATACAGTAACATCTCATTAATTCGAACTTGGTTATTTTCAAATTCTGCTTAATTCAAAATATTTCCACGGTCCTGTATTTCACATTGTAAGTCTGCGTGAATAATTTGAAGTGGAGGTCAACAATAGCCCGGTTAATTCTAAAACTTTGGGTGCCATGTGCTACTTACTAATCCTGATTTCACCACAACTCCGCAGAAATGACGGCCCTTAAGAGCCACAAGGCAATGCAACGTAGCGATACTAATGAGTGGCAGCTGAAGCATCCCAGCTTCGCTACTTCCAGTGCAAAATAGAAAAAAAAAATAGTTATGTGATCAACCGAAACGAGCACCTGTGGAAAAGATGTGCTTCACTGCAACAAAGTGGTGACGCGTTGGCAGCCTATTGCATGTTTCTCTCTCAACAGCGCCTCATGGTTTACCCATTTTTTCTGGGATTGTAAAGAAATTTAAAGGAAAGTACAGCAGAATTCGCAATGTATGCGAACGTCCGATTGCCAAGAGTATGAAGTTGGGCGTGTTGGTAATACATAACTAAACACGTAGCGCGTAAAAAATGTGCGACACTGGACAAGGAATGCGACAAGTGGGAGCGCTTAGTTATAACAAAATTTATTTCAAAGAGTGTACATATATATATCCTCACGACATGCGAAAAAAAAAAGACAAAACAGTTTAGAAACCCACAACTGCCGTGTGCAACAACCTACAATTTCAAGAACGAGAATTCTTTTTGACAAAGCCCAAGAGAGAGAGTGCTGACGCAGTTTAGCCCTGATCATAAATCCTCTCTGCATCGATAATCTCCCTTGTCATTTCATTTCTGTTTTTACCAACAATCACGGTATCATAAAAAAGTGGTTTGCAGTCACATGTGCAGCTACGCAGTGCCAAAAAACTATCCTTCCATCCGATTGCCAGTTGCTCCAGCAATTCGCGCACTTGCACTACAGGCGAAGTTCTTGCCTGCAACGCCTAATTCAAAAACTAAGTTTCAAAGCTTCAATGATCATGTTTTGCAGCCAAAGCATAACGCGAATTTTGTCACACTATCCATTATTGAATTCTTTATTTTACCAAAAAGAATGGTTGCATCATGACGTGCTGACGCAGCAAGGCGCAGGCAACATACTGCCCGTATGTCACTATATGCTGCCCGCGTGTCACTACTGTCTCGCACTGAAGCACGACTTGTTTTTTGCAGGCGTGCATTTCAGCTGATCACAACAGCGTTTTCTTTTAGGGACGAAGCTCCTTATGGTCTAGGGCAATCCCTTCCTCCGGTGTACCCAAAAGCGTCTTCCTTATCGCAGAATAGACGGCGCTGTCCTATAGAGATGGATGCAAACAGCAGTTCGGTGACGATAGACTACAGTAGACTCCCATTAAACGAAACTCTTTTAAAGGAAATTATTGCTTAAATGGAACAAGAGCCTCTACTATGATTGGTTTTGTACTTGAATATTGTACCCCTGTTCATCTCTCAGTAAACGAATCTCCCCTTAAATGAAACCCATTTTCCTGGTCCCTTCAGGTTTCATTTAAAAGGAGTCTACTTAAATGGCGGGTGTACACATTCTGTGTAGTCATCGGCCATGGAGGAAGGAAAGCTAAAGAGAGGGCCTCGAAAAGCGAGCTGCAGAGCGATAAGTGTGGCGGAAGTCACGTGCTTTTGCCAGGGGGTTGTTGGACAAGGTGGGCACGCCGGTGTCTCATGCGGCAACGAGAGGAAGGCGCCGAGCATGCCGGGGCCTCCCTCTCTCTGGCGCCTGTTGCGCATGCGCGAGCCGCTGTAGCGTGCCCACAATTGAGAGGAGGAGTCCTCTACTCTTCCCTACTTCGAGCTTTACAAAATGTGATGTAACGGCCTTTCCTGAGTTTATTCCTTCCTCCATGTCATCGCCATTTCTCGTCTACTTTTCTAGATGGCGCTGTCCCATAGAGATGTGTGCAATATGGCGGTTGGTTAAATGGACACTATATGGCGTTGCCGGCAGTGCCGATGCTCTCCGATTGGCTGCTGCACGGGGCTCTGACAGCATGCCCGTTATCTCTCATTTTCCTGGACTGTCGCTGTATGTGTTGGATTGCGAGCGCAGCGGCGAGCGAATCCCGAGATGGTGCTCGCCACGGACGTCGCTGCGAAATGTGCACAGCGAGAAGTGGATTTCAATACAGCGTGCGCCAAGAAAGCCGCTGCGAAATGGGCTAAACGAGAAGCGCACCCTGGAATGCAAGAGCAAGAAGTGACAAGGTTTTCGAGGATTTACAATATTACCTAAAAATCTTCGGAGCTTTGCCCACCTCTCACCATCATCCACTCCATAGAGATGCTGGAATTTCTCTTTTTCTTTTTTTTTCGGTGGCAGAAGTGAAGCTTGCCATTCCTCCGTGTTTGCGGCAAAAGTAAGACTAGGTATAGCGGGAAAACATAACCCTTGAAGCCGCAAACTAGCTGTCACAGCGAACGATCAGCCCTGTTTACATCGAATAATTGCAAGTTCTTTGCTTCCCACTTTTTGTATGTTCTGTTAATTCAAAAACCCACTTAATTCGATAATTTCTCATTGCCTCAGTGACTTCAAATTAATGAGGTTTTACTGTACTTTACTGCCACAGCTCGTACTACTCACGCTTCACAAGTAATGAAACCTAAGGTAATAATGTGCTACATATTCTAGCTGTTTCCTAAAAGCACAGGTTTAAGCATTCTCGGGCTAACTATAATTTTGCCAGCCCACAAAATACTGTTTCATAATTGTATCATCATTTCGATCCATGAACACTGTCTTATAAGAAAAATTTTGTCTTTTCTATGCTAACTTCATGCACTATATGCAACAATAACCAAGTCACGACATGAAAATGTCTTGCCGCATTAAAATGTGTGCTGCATAGCACAACATAAATGATTCTGTCTTTATTACCAGTTGTCCTGTAGCTACAGCAGGAATTAACATAGCACCGTGCAGCATGTTTTTTTTGTTTTTTTTCGAGTAAGACAGTATCTGAAAATGTTGGCACATTCAGTCAATTACATAATACATATTACTTTTCAATATAGACACACAGAAGCAATGCACACCATAATGGTGGCAGATTTTTAAAAAAGGAAGCATTTGGTTCGTGACACTTTGTGTGTTTAAACACTAGCTGGTACACAACATGCACTATCCGATGATGTTCAGCTAGCATGCTTAAGGAAAATAATAAATTCTCATGCTATTTGGCTGCCAATCCTTTACTGTTGCCCTCTCCACTATATACGATAACCATTCAACAGAAGCTACTTTAATTATGTATCAATAACCAGACCCAGGTAAGCCTCAGTTTAACCCTCTTGATATGATGAATGACATGTGTAGCAAACTATGCGCATAATGCCATTTGAGCCAAATATAGGTGTTAGACCTCAGCATTTGAGGGATGCTTATTTGAGGTATTAAACATTTCGACCTTATATAGCTCAAAGCACAACATGATATGCTGGCCAGATGCTCTTTATGGAAAAAGAAAAGGAGGCCCTAAAGGGTTAGGCCCTGATCGAACTTGAACTATTAAATGAACTGTGGGCATATTTTTTTTTTCTTTTTCTAAATTTTTCTGAGTAAGTAGGCAGCTTGATTCACATGTTGATAGAAAATGACATTTTTCATGCATTACTAGTCAAGCATCCTTGTGTTTTGACCTCTGAATAAAATCACCCTTGCACTGCAATCTACTGGCATCCATGTTAGCTCAGATGGTGAAAGGTTCACCCCTGCAAAAGCATTTGTCTTGGTTTTGATCCCCAGAGCAGAATGAAATTTTCAACTACAATACTTTCTTTCTGAGAAACCAATAAGGGTATTCACTTCAGTGCAGTTGGGTTGATATTTCGTTTTCACATATGTTCCATCACCTTGCAAGCTTATGCAAAACTGATCTGCCATGCTTAGATGTAGCATAAGCATTCATAGAGGCACTGAAACCTGTTAAGCATGATAGCTCTGCACTAGCTTGTGCATGGGTGCATGACTGATGGGATAATGAATTAAGCATCCTTGAAAAACCAACATTTTTCAGTCTGCCATGTAAAAAATGAAAAAACAAGCTCCCAAGCCAGTATTGTGACATAGCCCACTTCACTATGACTTCGTATGTGAATATGTGCTTTGTGTGTATGACACCATGTGCTTCAACCACCAAGCTCACATGCTCTTTCTTAAAAATCTCCTCCATGTAATGAAAATCTTAACTGTGCAGAAACTAAACTTTACTTTGTGTACAGTCAGTGAGATGTGGTTTGTGTACAGTCGAGGTATGTGGTGGTTGTTCAAAATAGGCCCTTCGAAACACTAATGAAAATAAAAAAGGTATATTCACAGGTTTGCTGCAAGGAAGAACCAATGAATGTGATGGCAACGAATTGTAATGTTATACAAAGTAAGGCTAGAAGTTAACTCTTTTCAATGCGATCTGGCATCGTAACTTTACAAAATGCTTGTGTAAAAAAAACTGCTCCAGAAAGGGAAGCGTTTTCTGAGCAATCTGACGTCTCAATGTAAAACAGTGAGAGCACAGCACATAACGTAGAAATGTCTATGAACTGCTTGCTGACATGTGCAGACATAGCATGCCAGTGTTCACAACTGTGCCCTTCATTTATTTATTTATTTATTTATTTATTTATTTATTTATTTATTTATTTATAAAATACCCACAGCACCTTCATAGGCATTACAGTTAGGCTTGTGCGAATGTTCGAATGCTTCAAATATTCAAACAAA
Source organism: Rhipicephalus microplus (assembly GCF_043290135.1). Taxonomy (NCBI): domain Eukaryota; kingdom Metazoa; phylum Arthropoda; class Arachnida; order Ixodida; family Ixodidae; genus Rhipicephalus; species Rhipicephalus microplus. Next base: position 180,786,734 of record NC_134710.1, on the reverse strand, counting down.
TAGATGTGCATTAATCTGCATGTAACTGCCCGTAAAGGTTTGTTCACTGCAGTGTGTAAGAGTGCTAAGCAGTGAAAGCACTTACCCCCAAAAAAATTCGCTTTGGTGTGAAGCCCCACTACAAATTTAAAGGGGCCTTGCAACACTTCTTGAGCCTGGTCAGAAAATGCTGCCAATCAGTAGTCGAGGCTACCGAGAACACGTGAGCCAAATCTTATAGCACAGCACACGGCCTGGAATCGACAGTGAATTCTCAGTCAGCTAAAAATTGCTTTCTTTTCTATCAACAAATGACGGATGAAGCTAAAAAATTACTCATCACAGCCGTTGTATTAGAATTGGCTCACTTGAGCATGGCACGCTCGATTGTTACTGGGGCCGCCGCGGGAGGCCGTACGTGTGCGTACGTGTGCGATCGCACACGCGTACGTGTGCGATCGCACTAAAAATCTGCTTATTTGAAGAAAAAAAGAGAGAGAAAAAGTGCTCAAGGTCACAAGGCACGCGTAACTATTCTCTTCTGCCATGCCGTTCCTCCCTGCTTAGCTTCCAGTGCTTCCATTGGGACAAGACAAAAGAAAATGCAATTGAAGCGTGCGACGAAATTTTGCAACTCTGCTCGTACTGAACGTATTCTAAAAATTTTTTTTTGTGGCAGTGGATTATGAGGCAATAAGCTTTTTTAGTGAATCAATTCTGTGGCTACTTGAAAAAGTGTTGCAGGGCCCTGGTAAATGAACATATAACCCTGAAATCGATTCATCATTTTTTCAAGTCTGAAAGCTTGTTATGCCAGCTTATATTCTAAGTATAATAAATTTTTAAACGTTACGTATTTTGCAGGTTATATCTTGCATCCTACCGAAATTCAAATCCTCCAAATACTCAAAGTTATTACGACTTCTTTTGAACGAAAAATAAAAGGCATTTGCATAGACGCCTTATTTCAATTTTTAAGAAATATTTTGCAGGTTAGTAGGGTCATTATAAATATGCCTACAAATATGTTGTACATTGTATTCGAATTTGATTCGAAATCATTCAACAAAGATCTCTATTCGCTTAAAACCTAAATTTCACTATTCGCACAAGTCTAATTACAGTGGGGGGTGGGGGGGATACATAAAGCACACAATACAGGTTGATTATGTTAGCAGTTGCTGCTCAAGGAAAGGCATCCCCACCCCCCTTGCCCTACATTTCCTTCTTGTTCCTAACAAAAATATTAAAAATTTGACAGTAGGCCTCACACATGAGGCTATTTATCGAATGCGATCTCTGTGAAACATAGAGGCTGGCTCAATTTATCTCTGCTTCAGCAGTGTTTGTCGCCAGTGCTTGCACATTTTTAACACCGGGTAGAACATACAATATGTGGGGCTGACTTATCAATTTGGACTTTATGCAAAACATGAGGGCAATGGTAATGGCGAAAACCCGTCGAAGTGTCCATATAATTCCTATTGTAATAATAAAGCATAAGAACCGAATAAATAGCTCATTTATGTACTTGGCACTCATTGGTGAATGAAAACAATATTTTATACAGTAAATAGGGGTAGAACAGGATACATGGGTATGGCAGCAGTCCTCGGAACAGGCAAAAGTGCCTTTTGTAGCAGCCTTGGAGTAGCCAGAGAGACATTTTGGACCTTTTTGAACAAGTTTGGAGCAGTCAGAGAGAATGTTAATAGCACATGTCGGCCCCATTTGTAGAATGCTGCATTTTTTATTTTTTAAACACTAAGCTTATCATTGCGATAGCAATATGAACACTCTCGATGGGTCATTGACGTCGTCGTGGTCATTGTGTCTCATAGTAAGTCCAAATACATAACATGCTTTCGCTCATCACATGTTCTAGCTGCAGGTGAATGCGTGCGAGCAGAGGCGAAGAACAGCGCTGAAGCAGAAATATATCGAGCCAAAGACGTGAGCAAATAGGTGGGGGGAGGGCGGTGTCACTCGGGCAGCAGCTGTAAACTGAGCTTCTAAAGGCGCTGCGGTGTGTGCTACCCCAACAGCCATCAGCAGGTGATTCACATATAGTACTTTGATCTGCTGCGCTCTCATTGTGGAAAGACTTTACAGAAAGTGTTGCTCACCCTGGCGTGTCCAGATCCTCTTACACCAGCGTTTTGAAGAGTTATGCCAAATCAAATCCAAAAAGAGTTAGCTGCAAGCCTCACTCTGTACAACAATACAATTTGTTGCTTCCGCATTCATTTCTTACCACTTAAGGTGAAACTATCACTTCTTTAGCTATGGACAGCATCTATTTTTTCTAACCTCAACGCGCAAGCATCAACCTCCGAGTTGATAAGCGCGGTATAATAGAGCGCAGTGGTGAAGGTCGCAAGAATACGCGTGTGTGCTTGGAGCCTCGATGAGCTGTAATGTGTCTTTGCTAGGCTATTCCAGGAACCAGACACCACCCCCACTTCTTTTGAGCACTGTTACCATCACTCCTCGTTTTTTTTTTTCTTTTCTGAACGCTACCAGGTTATCCCAGGAACCGGACCCCCCCCCCCCCCCCACTTCTTTTGAGCACTGCTACCATCATCCTTCGTTTTTTTTTTGTTTCTTTTCTAAACGCTGCCATGAAATCATATACAAAAAAGATAATAAAAACAGTTTCACCGCAAGGATAAAGCAATGAATGCGATAGCGATAAATCGTAATGTTATACGAAGTAATGGTGACAGTTAACTCTCTTGAATCTGATGTTGCATAACTCTACAAAACACACTGGTGCAAAAGAATACTGCTGCACAGGATGAGGAAAGGTTTATGATCTACATGCACTAATGCCCACCAAGATAGAGTGCACATCAGTGATCGCGACCAAACCCTTACGATCAAAGTTCACAGTTTCTGCTCAAGCGCTGATGCTCGAGCAGTTTCAGTTTCATCAGCACTGATCACTGCACTAATGAAACCGAAACTATAACTATTTTGATGAAACTGAAAACGGCATGTTTCAGCCATGTTTTGGGGCATGGGGCTTGCACGGTGCAGCTTAATTCAGATGCTATGGCGCAATGTGGCACTGATAAATGAGCTTGGCACAACAGGGGTGGTTCGGCACAGGATGGCAGATATGGCGCAGCTATTTCACTCCTGCAGTAAAGCCCACATCCCTTAGTGATGTGGTGTGCTTCATTATGCCATTTATTAGATTTTATGTTGACATACTATGATCGCTAGAATGGAGCTTATTTTGTGCTGCAGCTTTTGCATTGGTGAACGTAATTTGTGATGAAGAAACCAATTGTTCAGTTTAATGTCTAGACACTGTGTAGTGGCCAAAGAGGGTCACTTCACCGCAGGACTCAATTAATTTTGAGCATCCTTGTTTTTTTAAGGTGCACTGGCACTGAAACCCAAATACACAAATGTTCTTGCATTCTGCCCCCCTCATACAACAGGTGCCACAGCATTATATATTTGCCAACTATTCAAGAAATCTTCACATTTATCAATAGTGACAATGTAATTTACTGGCAGACTGAATCATATTTGGTAATATGTAGCTTGTTATTTGAAGGCTTAAGAAGTTTGTACCTTTGTTTTGTGAATAACTTTGCGGTCGAAACGCAAGACACAGTGTTCGTCCATCAAGGGCCATGCGCAGAAGGCTGTTAGCTGCACGGTAGGCGTCAGGGCGTCCTGCTTTTGCTGTCAGATAACCTCTTTCCACAGCCCAGGCTGTAAACAATGAAGGTCAAGCAGGAAGTTTAAAGGTCAACTGCAACGAAATTGTGCACACCTCAAAAATCAGATTTATAGGCAGCCTAGCTGAAGACAATGCTGCCTGTCAAATTACACCTTCGAAACGCAAGTGGTTACCAAAGAAAAAACTCACCAACACGCAGTTTTTGACACCGCAACTAGAAAAAATGACGCCATTATAGCCAACCGGAAGTGACGTAGACCGCAGCTCAAGAGACCGACCAATGCAGGCGAATTGTCTGCTCTGTGTTCTGAAGTATGCGCTCCGCAGCTGCGCCCTGGAGTTTTCTCTTTGAATGGTAGCGCAAAAACAAACAAATAAAAATGCACCATGCAGAATACCTGATCGTAAAAGCTCGTTAAAGTGCATCTTTAAATAACACCTGCCCGCTTTGCGTCTACCGTCTTGTCCAGCTGTCTTGGGAACTCGCTGGAATGGATGCGGCTGCAGTGAGTTCTGCTCAAAAGCGGTGGTGAGCTGCAAATGACGTCATTTCCGTTTGTGTCCGATTTGCCCGCGCACACCACTAGAGCTCTGCGTCGTCTGCTAGCTGACAATTAGAGCACCGATTACAAGTGAAATACGTGATGGCAAGGTTTTTCACTGTCAATATCAATGCTTACCCAACATATACTACGCATTCCAAGCCAATTCTGCCCAAGTCGAATTTCGTTGCCGTTGGCCTTTAAGACACTTATCCACAGGGCACAATGGTTACAATATGAATAATTAGGAGAAGCTGGCTATAATATATAGATAAACTACTCATCACAACAAACCACCCTTTCATGTGACAAATGGTTTTCATAGTTTAAATAAGAAAAGATAGCTTTAGATACAGCATACCTAGAGTTATAAAATGCCGCTGGGTACACGGAAGAATGCTAAGAAAGTAAAAGGTGTAAAAAGGTGAGGAATTTTGCAAATGAAAAGCTAACTGAGAAGACCACAAAGCTCTCTAAAGCCATCTTTTGAACGCTTGATAAATATAGGACAGAAAGGGGGCGGGAGGAAAAATTAGTAGAAAGAGTAGGTGATTTTCCTCTACTTGTGCACTGAGAATTTCCATACAACACATATTTTTAAGTTCATTTAAACAAACAAGACAAGGACAAAGTAGAATAGTATAATAAATAACTGGCAACTTTTTGCTGTTTGCAATGGCAGCACCTAGAGAACAAAGGTAACAAAGTACAGTGGCATCTGTGTAAAAACAGCAGGAAGCTATAACAGTAATATCATATCTTGTAAATTGCATATCACTCATAGTATTCACAAATATATAAGCTTATAGTAGTTGAAAAGTGTAGTCTAGCACAGCCACCTGGCCAACCCGGTCAGTTTTTTTCAGATAGCGGGCCATTTGCAAGCCTCTACCAAAACTGGCAATCACTTACTGGTCAGTGTATTGTGATTATTTTTTAATAATCATCTATTCAATAAGTACAATGATAATTATTTGTCATCAATTAAAAAGACTTGTGAATTTTTCAACCACATTTTGTCTTGTGTGCCCAAATACTCGAAGCAAGATCTCTTCAAGCATACCCATCATTTGAGTGAAAATCAGCACCAGTGGTTACATACTCCGTTTGCTTGCATCATGAGCATGAATTCTCTGCCTTTGAAACATTAATGTGTGTTCCGGAAAGACAGGAGATCTCAGCCAGAGTACGAGACGTGGCTCCTGTCCATGGATGATAACACCACAGCCACAAGACGCACCTTATGCGCAAGCACACCTATAGTGAAATCCTCTTTTAGTACAATCGTTTTTTTTTTTTTGTTCCCTGGTATTTTTATGCTAAACAGAAGACTGTTTGGCAAGCTCAGTGCCGTGTTTCTGTGTACATACTTTGTCAATGTCTCCCTGGAAAAACATTACAGTAAATGTCACTGAATGTTAACGACCTAACATGGCACCTTTTTTTCTTTTTCTTTTTTTTTAAACCTAAATTCGATTGCCTGCATAAACAACTCCACTTTCAGGCAAAGGTGGCAAGCCTACTGCAGTGAAATGTAAGCTATTTAGTGACAACGTTTACTCTTAAAAATGCCATTCCAAACCCACAATATGATTATGAGAGACGTTGTAGTGGGGGCTCCGAAAATTTGAAACACCTTGGGTTCTTTAACGTGCACTTTAATCTAAGTACACAGACCTCAAAAAATTTTGCCTTTATCGAAAATAATTGGGTTCAGGTTTTACAAAAGGCATATTTATGAAAAAGAGGTGTCTGCAAAAATTCAATGGCCAGTTTTAAGCAGAAAGGTGACGATTGTAAACAACAAAGTTGCATCCACCTAAACAATAACAAAATGCCACAATAATTGTATTATTACAGCTGATAATTCTGATAAACAAGTTGTCAAAGTAATGACAGGAAAAAGAACACAGCACAAAGTATTTATCACCTTAAGACAGTAAAGCGTGCCATACTTCACACTTTTTACAGTGGTAAATACAGCTAATTTAGCCTCCTTGGCACCAACATTTTTGTTAATTCACAGCACAACCACATTTTGCACCTGGTTTGGCAAAAAGTGCTTTAGGATAGCAATCTCTAAGGGACTCAATCATAGAAAGAACTTCTTGGGATAACATAACTTTTAAGGGCTGCACACGGGTGCCACTCTTATCATTTTCATGAATGTTTGTGCAATTCACCCTAGCAATGACTCCCTCGTCAATTAAATGCTTGAAAATATCAGCTGCATGGTCCAAGAACGTAAAATCCTCCAATTCTGAGCTCTAACCGGCCAGTCCAGCAACATCAAAATTCATGTAAGTACTGCACATATCGAGTTGAGATACCCCAGAGTGTGTTAGCATACATATTTTAAGAACTCTGCCCAGAGCAGAGGCCTTGTGTGGCATGCTTATGCATTTTGTTACAGACAATGATTTAACATTAGAAATAGCACAGAAAAAGCAGCAGCACACTTGTCACAGAAGAAGCTGACAAACAAATGATTGTTTTTAATACTACAGTCACTTTTCGGTGAATGTGCTGTAGCTTATTTTGCCTGCTTTAGGAATTATACTGAAAAGTGTTGCTCAAACCTTCAGACATATTTGAGGTTACAGAAGTGCTATTATCATAATTATATTTCTGAAAACATTATTTTTTCTAATCTGGCACTATTTTATCTACCAATTTGTTAAATGGAATAGTGCCAGATTACAGAATTGCTTCAGAACTTTTTATAAATTTATTTTGAAAACATGCAATGAAATTTGTCAGACTGTATAATGAGCTAAAATTTGTGGTCCATAAGGATTTTTCAGAAATAAAGCCTCTAAGTCCCCCAGGCCAGGACGAATGTTTCAGCAACACAGAGATTTTGCTTCTGAAAAATCCATATGAATTTCTGAGTGAGTTCATGCTACAAACAGGTGATTGTCAACTTCCCATTCTTAACCATTCTGCCACCTTGCGGGATTCCCCTAAACTGATTAACAAGACGTGTCCATGTGCTTCAAGTTGTCAATTAATTAGCCCCCGTGCTGCCCATTGCAAGTTTCCTGGTTGGTGCAATTGGAAGAACGACCACCCCAGAAAGGTATTGGTCCCTGGTTTCATCTCTGAACCAGGACAAATTTTTCTGCAACTAGTAATAGTCTTTATTTCAGAAAAATTGATTTGGATTTCCATGTGGCTTTGTGCTACAGATGGTTGGTTGCCAATTTCCCTTTCCTAATCATTATTGAAAACAATGTTGTCATTTTGAACATCTGATGGGCTATGGCAGTTTCAATCTTCGATACTATAGTTTGTCTTGCTGCTGAATTAAGAACTCTGCAAAAGTTACCACAGGCCGCGTTTTGGAAATCTCATAACTGTAATTGGCTCTTAACAGCAAAGATTTCAATTTCTCCCATTTGACCTGAATTAAAAGCTAATTATCTCAATTTTGAAAGGTGAAATAAATTTACACTTCTTATCATCATACCATACCTGCCCCCACAAAAGAAAGGGAATGATGGAGTGAGCAAATACGACACTTCCTAAGTTTTTGAGAATTTTCAGACACATTTCTTGAAACACCTGTAATTTATACCATGCAAACATAGTAAGTTGCAAATAATGTAATCTAGTAGTAATCAATTATTTTTCAGCAATCACACAGTTACTTTCTTGATGCAATAATGTGTAACATTCTTGAGGGATATAAACTATATTCTAATGTGTAAATATAATCACATTTTTAAGAGATGTAAACTGTATTCTAATCTGTTTCTTGATTTATGTAACCCGTAAAACTCTGGTTGGAAGTGTCACGGTTCTTCAATGTTACGTCCAACAGTCTGTTCAAAGAAGTACTGCAATCACTGGACTCAACTACTATAAAACAGCCAGTAGTCACTGGTCAAATCGGTGTATACTAAATCATTCGCTTAGAGGGCACAGCATCAATATGCAGTATTGAGCTTACCAGCTGCTTAACAGATACTTTTCACCTAAGAAAAATGGGAAAATCTAGAGAAATTAAGACTCACCTTCGCAAAGATCAAAAGCTGACCAAGGCTTCTGAGTGTCCCCAGCCCCATCAAGTGGTGGAAGCTTCAGGATGCCTGGCAAATCCAATCGTTCTGCTAGGTATTGAATGGCTGAGTAAGGCTCTCTAAGCTGAGCTATTGGGAAGCAGCCAGTGAGCACCTGTATTAGATGACATTGGCAATCGTCAGTCATTTTACATATGAACCTGGGATGCTCAGCATCTGAATTGTAATAACAATACAAAAACAATATACACAACAAATAAAATTCTCAACTACCACTTTACGCATAGTTCTTTAGGGTATAGCTACCATTGCAAGGAATCAAGGCTAGATTATTGCAAGTGTTAAGTGCAGGTCTAGACTTGGTATAAAGTGTGGTGCGAAAAGTCCTCAAAAGACCATGTGGTGCTACTGATGGTAACCCTTTTCAACAGAGCACTGCATTGGCTTGACTTGATTTGATAGCCTAGGTCTCGCCATTCGAAGCAATATTCTGGCAGGCCCAGGCCACGGCCACGAGACTACATTGAAGACACTAGAAATAGATGAAGCTCTAATTTTTTTTTTTTTCCACAAAAATTTGTATTTTGTAGCATAAAGAAAAAAGTCAACTATAGAAAAAGCCACTGTTCAAACCATTTCACTGCTCACGATACTATCAAATAATTATGACACTAATGTAAGAGGTGTCACGTTATTTTACCTTATGCTGTACATTCGTGAATCTTGCTGTGTGTGCATGCATGTATATATATTATATATATATATATATATATATATATATATATATATATATATATATATAGAAGAGAAGAGACACAACTTAGCGGTTGCCTTAATTTTATTTCCACCGGTCGAAACCGTCGCAAATAAAATTAAGGCAGCCGCTAAGTTGTGTCTCTTCTCTTCCCAAATGCGTATGGCCCATTAGCAAAACTTCTTCAGTATATATATATATATATATATATATATATATATATATATATATATATATATATATAATGTGGTTATTCAGCCCCAGTAATTTGAAAAATCAGATAATTTTGATGCATTCTTTTGTCCCGGGAAGCATATGTATTGTTTGGCCATATGTTTTGGCCATATTGTTTGGCCACAACTCAGTTGATTCAGATGATCTTGGTGATCCTGGTGGGCTCATCTGATCAGATGATTTAGATGAGCCCACCAAGCTTGAAGCACAGTAAATGCGTGATGCAAAGAAGGAAAAGCAGCGTTCGCAAACAACAGAAATGGTCGTGGACCATCAGAAAGGCATGGCCACCATCCACAATTTTACCAACATCGCGTTGTTGGCAACCAAGGCTGTAGTGGCAGTAGAAAGCTTGTTCCATTTACTCGCCACAGACAAACTGTGTCGGCTCTATCTATGATCATATCAGTAGTGACTGGGGTAAAAGCTGCAACAAGCCATAGTTTTGTTTTTGTCATATGGCTTCACAACTATGTAGCTGCCATCTACGACTTTGCGCTAGCGAGGCATATTAATAGAGTAGCTAATGAAGTGCTTAGCTGTTGTGTCTCGCATCTAAATGTACATCGAGCATGTACTTTCAGAAATGTGTGGACACTGTAATCGTATCTGTGACAACCATGGCTTCATCAAGAGGACGTGGCACTCAGCAGCCTAGTTTTGACTTCAGGTAACGCGTGCACTACGCCACAGAACTCAAACGTGTTGGAAGCTGGAGAAGATAAAGAGCTTCAACCACAGTCTGCATGCAGTGATTAGTTGCCAGCCACTTTCACGGTGAAAAAATTATTGTCACATACACATGGTAGTGTTGGTGGTGGTCATAAAAGATGACTTAAGAGCACATTTCAGATTAAGACACGGGGGTCTTGAGCCGCAGTCACATACATGTGAATGAAGTCAGAAATCCCAAAAATTGTGGCTCTTACATTGCTGTTAGGCAAAAAAAGTATTAAATTTATTTGCAGGAAGATGGAAATGAATACATATAATTAATAGGCACCCTATTTGCTCAGCCTAGAGCCTGAAAAACCTCCAATTTCATGCAAAAATATGTAAATTTTCGCCTTAGCCTGGGCATGGTCCCATGCCTATTGCACCATTTTCACGTGCAGCATTTTCATTTCACTGCATCTTACATAATTTTCATATAAAAAAACGGGAGAAAACATTTACATGAGACACACTGAAGCATGGTGTATGACAACAAGATTAAATATTCTTTATTTTACATTATGACAATGTTTTTGGACCAAGTATAAGAACGATTTACATTAAACTGGCCTTGCTTGTGATTTACCATATCTAAACTAAGATTTTTTATCTCACTACAACAAATTATCAATTAATAGCCTCTTGTAAAAATTTGAAGAAATATTAAGGTTTATAATGTGAAATGTAGACAACATAAAGAGAATTCTCCATGTTTGCTTGCATTCACTTTACATGTTAATTATGCATTTGATTATTTAAAAACATTTGTTCGCTAAATTTAACTGTAACTATACTTTTATTTTAATGATTTAATACACCTCATAAGCAACATTTCATTTATATTTCCTTTCACTACGAGCGAAAATCACGGTATGATAAAGAAGTGTATTGTACAGTGGACCAAATTAATTTTGTCCATCTGGTGTTCCTAAATGTGCATTTTCTCCTGAAAGAGCTCAGACAAGGCCTCGTTACATACGCCCAGAGCTGAGCTCAGCATTGAGCGCCTGAGCATTAATAAAACAGGTCTCACCTAAGAAGACCTAGTCCATATAACACTACTCCACAAATTTTTAAGGGCATGCAAATGGTAAAATTTGCAAAACTCATCAAGTACTATATATTTGACAAGATCTTTCAGATTTCTGAAGCAACATCTAATACGAAGTATGAGCAGGGTCCGTTTCATATTAGAAAAAACTTTGGTCATACCACAGTCCACCTCACTTCACTTAATTTTCCTTTAAGACCTCACAGGGAGGTATTGCATAAAAGGTGGGATTAATAAAATAGTAGCTACATACAAAGTAGTGGCTACATACAATTACAAGATAGTGGCTACAATGCATATACAGGTTATTAGCTACAATGCATTTACTGAGACATACCAAGTTTTATTTTTTTGGAAAATAAGGATAAGCAGGTGGTTTTGACAATATAGCGGGGCAGGCCAGCCCCGTCAGCGGATAATCGACAAAAGAAAGATTCAGAAAAAGTCGCAGTGTGGCTGCGAACTTTCTGAACATCTGCGATGGTCCCTTTACTTTCAAATAGATACTTTCATCACTTAACAAGCGTAAATGAGTGCCCGAATGCATTGTAGGTCTTGAAATGAGTACCCAGGCAAAAAGAGTAGCCACCCAGAACATGCAGCTTACAGTGATGTTAGCCTAAGTGACTAGGCAGGTGCGAATCATGAATTTTAGGTTTGAAGCTAATTTGAAGCAAATAGTGGTTTTGGGTCAAATTCAAATAGTATATATATCTCATATTATAAAAAAAATGGGTGTATTTGTCGCGACCTAACTAACCTGCCCAATATATTTTTTTCAATTGAAACAAAGCCTGTACAAGTTTCATTTTTTTGCTTCAAAGAAAGTGGAAACAACATTGAATAGAAGCAGGAATTGACTTTCAGTAGAATGCAAGTGACAGCCTGAAAAATATGTTACATCTTAAAGTTTGTTACCCTTAGAGCATATAAGTCGAAATAACAAGCTTTTAAACTTACAAAATGAAGCGATATGAGGGTCATATCTTCATTTAAACTGGAAGTGGGGCTTCGCGACAGTGCAGATTTATCCTGGGCATGTGTTTTCACGCCTTAGCACTACTTTACTGCAGTGAAACCACCTTTACCAAGAACTACACGCAAATTAAAGGAGCAGTGGCAATAACTTGATGCATCTCGCGTTTTTTGCGTAGACGTGTAGTTATTGAAGAGTACTTTAGTAACAATTAGGTACTGAAATGCAACAAAGAGATGCATTAATATATGTGATATCGATTATTATGACCAGTATCGAAGCAAATTCAAAACTGGTGCAAAGCCAGCCAATTTTCAGCGCTGCCAAGCAGTCACCTCGTGCAGTCTCGCCCCATTTGATCACGTGGACACATGAAATGCTGGCGCGAGTTTCACTTAATATTTTGTCTACTCACCGTGCACATGTATAGACATGTCTTCGCCACCCCCACTGTTGACCAGGAACACGCTATCGAGTCTTTGGACACTCTTTTCACTCAAAATAGAATAACCTCTATATAACGGACGCCAATCATACTTTGCGAAAAAAGTCATGCAGGCAAACAATCGAATGAACGCCACATCTCGAGTTTGAAATTTGGTGTCACTGCTCCTTTAATATAAGTTTAAATAGGTGTTTTCACGGCTTAGCACTTCTATAAAACAGCGAAACCACCTTTACAGAAGACAACATGCGAGCTAGTATACATTTCTTCATTTTCAATACTTTGAACTTTTAAATAATTTAAATTCCATTTGAAGTAATTCAAATAATACTGTATTATTCATTTGAATATTCACACAAGCCAATAAAAGACACCATCATTCAGGTTGAAGCACCATAACCATCATATGATTCTCAGGCATGGTAGAGTGGGAGACTCCAGATTCATTTTTGAGCATCTAAGGCCTTTAGTCAAGTGTAAGTAGGCATTATTTTTTCTTTTTTTGCCCCGTACAAACTAGGACTATCGTGACCTGCTGAGCATCATTGCATCTCAACGCTTGAATAGTCTTTAAGTTTTGGAACATGCATACTCTAAACTACATTGTGTTCAGGCAATTATCTAAACAAGCAGTATATCGCCATGTAGTGCCTGTGATCTTTTGGCAGCACGTTGTCCATGCTGACCATGAACAATGTGGCGCAGGTGAAGGCGAATTTGAAATTGGTGGAGTTTAAATTGAAATCGGTGAAACTGAAATTGCAGGCAGCGATGTTCAGCAATGGTGAAGTCCACTTTGATTTCTCACGCTACTGCTAGCTACTTGGTAAACCAAATGCACCTTTTGGCTATTCTCTTGCAAATGGAATCACCAGCTGCCATACAAAACATATTTAACATCATTGTCCCACACCGACACTTCAGCTGTCTCAAAAAGTAACACACCTGATGCACACAACGCACCACAACTATCACCTCGTGTTGCACCACGCAAGCATTTTAGCAATTGAATTATGTCTTCTTTGGCATAGTCACGCCCGGATTGTGGCAGCTTTGAACAACATGACGCAAGTTAGGCCCCATAAAAGATTCATAATTTACCATATTTACTCGCGTAATGATTGCACTTTATTCTCGAAAAATCGGAGCAAAGTTGGGGGTGCATTTATTTGAGACGTAAATTTTACGAAAACTTTTTTTGGGATGAGCGAAATATGCGGTAATGCAAAAAAACTTAGGTCGCTGAGTCTTTCGCAATTGACATATGTATACTCTTTTGGAAACCGCTTCGGTGAGTTGATGACGCTGTCTTTTCCAAGCTGTCCCCGTGCCACCCGCGCACGCCATGAAACGTTTCGCGGTTATCTTTTCTCACAATGGTTTAATCGCAACAGTGGTATGTGCTGTGATGTCGGGGGGGAGGGGGGGGGCAGAAGCGTGTGCTATGACGCACTTTACCAACTTCGCGTCAACTTTGCATGACGACCGCGCCGCCGCCATTGATATTGTAGCCAACATTGCAGCAAGCTACAACCAAAACATCAATACGAACCATTGATAACAAAATTAACGACAAAATATGGTCACCGCCTCACTGTCCACATAAGAAGTTTCTGTAAAAAAGGTAGCCTATATCTTGCCTTCCTTCAAGTACGCATGGTTAACAAGCACGAAGAGCATATTGCAATTGAAGCGAGAATCGGGGGTGCTGCCACGTTGCGGGAATAGTCAATCTTTTCTGGGCGACAAGGGATGTTTCGCTGGTTTTCCAAAAACCTGCGACGTGATGGCGATAAATGATCCTTCGCGACGACCATGGCGACAGCAAATCCTGTCGTCGTCGCTCGAAAATTGCGTGCAGGTGGCTGGGCCTTAAAGTTTCGTGACTTTCGCTCACTGTGTGCTTATCAGCTGCGATGTCTAGATTCGCATCGTTCGATAGCCCCGCTGTGGTGCATTGATAATTAAAAAAGACTAAGGAGGTGCCGTGCACAGATAAAAAAAAAAAACAGTGTGGCGCACGGCAGAGGGCAAAAGGGAAGGGGGAGCGAACTGAAAAAAATAAAACAGATCAAGGAGGCGCCAGATGTCTGTTAGCGGGACTGCAGCAGATTAATTTAGGGGCCGCGTTGATTACGCGGGGATAAAAAAATCCAGATTTTGACGACTGAAGTTGGGGGTGCATTTATTATGCGAGTGCGTTCCTTACGCGAGTTAATACAGTACATGGTGTAGCAAATCAAGACATGGACAGAGAAAAAAGATGCACACACAGCACTATGAGTGTCTTTCTCTGTCCTTGTCGTGATGTGCTACGCCACATAAATTAGGAATCTTAGCCAACTAGTCTGGCAACGTGCCATGGCAAATAGTACCGTAAACCACTGAAGGACTCTGGTTATACTATATATGATGACACATGTAGGCATAATTGCTTAGTACTATTTGCAATTAAGCATCTAAATAAGTGAGATCATAAATAATAAACACTTCATTTTAATTACATTTGGAAACATAGTGACATTACAAAAAATCTAACTAGGCGCATGCAATGTGCTGTGTTTGCTAAGGGAGTGCTCTACGAAATGTAAATACAGTGCGACGGTCAAAATGAAACAAACTTGTACATATAGTAGTAGACAGCCCACCTGAAATCAGTTCATTCTTGAATATACAGTGGCAGGAAAACACTGAGCTATGTTATATGCCCTATTCATATGTAATGAGATTGCTGTCTGGGTGCAACTGTAGAATAATAACTGGGATCAATGTATCTCATCCGGGACTACTGTAAGTGTTGTTATTCTAAAGTAGCAAATATTCAAAGATACTTTCAAAAGCGAGTTCTGAAACCTAGTTGCACGGACTATTAGATTCATATTCAAAATTTTGAGTATTTGCTAGGCTTGTGCGAATATTCGAATGCTTCGAATGTTTGAACCAATAGCACAGTATTCGAATTCGCTTTTATTCGAATTGAAGTCTGTGAAAATTGCGAAGTATTCATAACGAACGAATAGATGTATATTAACCTGCATGTAACTGCCTGTGAAGTTGGTTTCACTGCAGTGCAGGACAGCTAAGCCATGAAAGCACCTTTTTAAAGGAAACTCGCTCTGCCGTGAAGCTTGAGTTGAAATTTAAAAGGGCCCTGCAATACTTTGAGCATGGTCAGAAAACGCTGCCGATGAATAGTTGAGGCTACCGAGAACATGCGAACCAAATATTATAGCGCAGCACGCGTCCTGGAATTCACAATGAATTCTCAGTCGGCTAGAAATTGCTCTCTTCTCTCAGCAAATGACGCCACAAGCTCAAAAATCCCTCGTCACAGCCATTGTATCAGCCATTGGTTGATTTGAGCATGGCGCGCTTGGTCGTTACTGGGGCCACCGCGGAAGGCCGCGACTTGTTCACACGTACGTGCGCGATCACACTGAAAAACCAGATATTCCAAATAAAAAAACAAACAGAAAAAGTGCTCAAGGTAACGAGGAGCGCGTGACATATTTGCTTTCACCGTGCCATCTCTCCCTGCTTTGCTTCAAGCACTTTCATCAGGACGAGAAAAGAGAATGCAATGGCAGCATGCGGTAAATCTTAGCAACTCTGCTCGTACTCGTACTGGACGGTTTCGAAAGATTTTCGCGGTGAGGAATTCGTGAGGTAATAAGCTTTTTAGCGAATACAATCTATGGTCACTTGAAAAAGCTTGTTGCAGGGCACCTTTAAATGAACATTTTACCCTCTAATCGATTCATTATTCTTTACAGCTTAAAAGCTTGTTATGCCAGCTTATGTGTATAAGTATAATAAATTTTGGAATGTCCCGTATTGTACAGGTTATCTCTTGCATTTTACTGAAAGTCGAATCCTAAGTTGTTTCGACTTTCTTTGAATGAAAATAAAAAAAAAGGCATTTGCATAGAGGCTTTATTTCAACAAACAAACAAAAAATATTGTGCAGGTGGCCATGATAAATATGGCCATTTTTCTTGATATGTCATATATACTATTCAAACTTGATTTGAAATTATTTGATCAAAATCACTATTTGCTTCGAACATGAAACTCACTATTCGCACAGGCCTAGTATTTGCACACCACTGAAATATTTGAAAGCATATTTTATCTTCAAAATTTGTAGAGTTTTGACCCATGTAAGTCAAGTCAACACCAAACTCTACAACTCCTGCACTCTTTCCATGAATGAAAAGCTGCTCCAAAATAGGGAATTTGCTGCAATACTTTTTTGAGTTTGTGCTTGAAGCCATGAATCCATCAGAGCAGAAAGATAAATTGTCTCTTGCTAGATCTCTAGGCATACAGGAATGGCTGGAAATAACAGGCTGGACTCTCTGGATACAGATACCAAAGAACTTGCAACATTCTACATTCTTTTAGCTAGACAGGACTACAAAAATGCCCTAAAATAGGTTATAGAACACTACTGGCAAAATCTGTCGGACCAAAAAAAAAGCAAACCTGTACTTACTTAAAGGGACACTAAAGGCAACTATTAGGTTGATGTTGATTGTTGAAATAGCGATCCAGAAACCTCATTGTGTTACTTCTGTGCCAAGGCAGTGCTTATTTTGAAATAAAATTACATTTTAGTGGTCTGCATTAAGTTAGCGCACTTCAAATTACCCGCCTAAAGCAGAATGTCTCACGTCCCTGTTTACAACGTTGCCCGGCTTTACTGCACCAGAACTAAAGCAGCGGGAGCCACAGCAGCAACAAAGGCCATTGAACGATTTCCTGCCGTTGGTTCCGAGATGGCAAATGTACTTGGTTCAACTAGGCCTCGCTATATGGCACGACCTGTCTAGTTTAACCAGGCGAAAATGAAACTTTCGAACCACTCTCGCCTTTCCCCTTAGTAACGTCCGGCGGTTCTTTTTTCCATGAATCAAACAGAAATGAACAAGCAGCATTTTATTAGGTATCTCGATGCACAAAGGTCTTTTATTTAGTGCAGCTAGTTCGATTACAAGTGATTAGTTGTAGGCTTTAACTATGGCGACAATGGGATCATTTTGTGATTGTCCTACTGTGGCAGATGTGTTGTTGTACATTTACCTTAATTTCTCTATAAGTAGGGCACTGCTGTTGATAATATTATCGTTTTAGATGTTGTCGTACATTGAGCTTTTACTCTCACGTAAATCATTATTTGACTTTGGTGTTCCTTTAAACCTGTTCTAAATTAATCACACAGATGTTGCCACAGAAAGAAATTTTACCACAATATTCTACGTTGTTTAAGAAAAAAGTACAAAAAATAATCCCCGGGTCCTAATAAGTAGCGGCTGCCAATATGCCAGGTCTGTGGCAATATTATCAATACGCCTTCAATTTCAAAGGGCCACTCACCAGGTATGACAATTTTGAGCTGACAAGCGCATTGCGTAGATTGGAGGCTCATGATCACATCGGCCAAAATTTGCAACATTACGCCCCGCAGAAATGGGCAAAATTTCAATATGAACGCTGCTCCCCCTTCTTTTACAGGCGCGTGCCCAGAGAATGGGGGCATGACGTGCACGAATGAATTGCCCTACGTACACGGCAGCGCAGTGACATTGGTCCTCTACGTAGATGGCTGCTCTGACGTTGCGAACAGTGGCACATGACATGGCGAAAATTATTTAACACAACATGTGTAGTTTATGTAATTTGTCACTTGAAGATATTAATAAAACTTGGGATAAATAATGAGACACAATAAGCGAATGTGGGCATCTTTTTTTCCATTTTTTTTCCCGTGACTTGCAACGAGATGCGGGGCTAATGTACCGGCGTTTCGCATGCACTCGTGTCCTTGCGGTCAATGCATCGAGCAGACGACAGCCGTGGAAGCGAAAGTAACGCTCCAAAGTGTTCGCGCACACATTGTGTTCATCAATTATGCCGCCTCTACGTCAGCATTTCCAAACCATCCCACAAAAACAGGCATTCGACCACAAAAGAGATGCTGGTCAACAAAACAATGCCGCTCGCGTGGTCGGGAATTGGGCTTGTTCTAGCACATTTTGCGCACGTGACCTCTTGGTTGGATGCCGGAGAGGGTGAAGAGATTTGGCCAGCGAAGGCTACACGGGGAAGTGGTGGCAAGGGTTTCGAGCTGGTCTCCTCTCATTCTCATTTCGCGCCGCTTCAAAAAAAAAAAAAGTTTTCTCAGCTCGTAATGAACCGATTAAAAAAATTTTGGTGGCACAATGCTCCTCATTGGAGACACGATTTCCATGGTCTTTATGGGGCCTGGTGAGTGGCCCTTTAACAACTTGCGGCATGTTATACACTTCAAAACCGTTCCAAACACAGAATTCCACTGCACCATTCCTTCTATACTGTGATGAACTCATACTACCGCATGATAAAGTTTTAAAAAATTTTAAGGGTACTGAAATAGTATAGAAATTATAACTGAAGTTTATTTTTTCGCACATTTACATGTCTGATATATGGAGTGTTGTTTCATTCATATTTTACTTCTATAACTTTGGAGCACCAGCCTGATGGGTGCATTATATCCTGCAAGGTTGCTTTACGAAAAAAATTAAATTCATCATGAAGAAATTGGTGCTAACCTGCAGTGCCTTGGGTTGCAGACTTGGAAACACTAGACCTGGACAGTCACACAGTCGCACATTGTCTGTCAAAAAAATGGTTTGGAAGTGCTTAGTGTGTCCAGGAGTGCGTGAAACGCTCACAACTTTACGTCCAACGAGGGCATTCAGCAAGGATGACTTTCCCACATTGGGCTGCCCTGTGAAGAAGTAAAACCCCATAGAGAGATCAGCCATGGAGGTTAAAAGACACGATAACGCTACTCCTAAGGCTGAACTCAAGCACATGACACAACAGCTCCTACTACTGTGAAGCACATGCAGCTTCCTGTTTTCTAGAACAGCTGAAGTGACTAACAGAAACACGACAAAAAAAAAGGGAGAGCGAGAGAGAATCGTACACAACCATACAGAGTTTTCTTTTTTTACAATACATACCGTATTCCCTTGCATATGAAAGAATTTTTGTAAGGTGAGGTGAAATACGGAAACAGGAAAAGATAGACTGAGAGGACCTTTTCTGTTTCCATATTTCACCTGTTTCCATATTTCAATTTGCTGGGATCTCACGAATGCATACGAAATAATGAGCAATTGTTCTAATGTGCAAAGTATATACATAAAAAATAATAAAATGAATTGCAGCACAATTTAAGTGCACTTGTTTATTCAACAGAATTAGCGCTTCTTTAACCAGTCAGATCCAATCACACACAGTTTAGTCGGAATCGCTAATCGAGAGATTCGATTGAGACCGCCCTCCCAAAGCGCATCACCCTCGATTCTGTCCAATGCGTTCGAATGTCGCGACAATGCTGGGAGAAACTAGGTCCCATAACACGGCGATACCTGAGGACCTAAGCGTTCGCATATAATGGAAAAGTCTTTCTTCAACGACGGAAAACTTGCATCAGCTAGCACACACTGATCTGCCTTCCACACCGATCGCGCCGATTGTCTTGTCACACGTTAGAGAACTTCCTGCTGAAGTGCTTGGCAATGGCACAATTCCGGTTTTCTTCGTCAAAGCTTGAATTTTGCCATATATATATATATATATATATATATATATATATATATATATATATATATATATATATATATATATATGAATACTGTAGCCCATTGCAAGAGAACAATAAAAACTCCAAGGATGGATGGCGAAACCTAAACTTCTGAAATCAACCAAGCATGCATTGCAGCGCGGTAGCAGAGAACGAGGGGAACAGTTGGCGCGACTAAACAGGCCCTCGCACGCCTCCGGAGTCAAAAGATGTCCATGCCATGACGTGCCTGTGCATTCATGCGGTTACCAATGGAGAGATAGAGAGGGACAAACGCTCGAGCAGTTCCGGCGGCCCGTCAATAGGTATGAGTGTTCGTGCATGATATTTTAGGGACCCTAGTTAGGTAGAAGTCTTCAAAAGAAGTGACTTCGCACTTGCAGACCGTTTGACTGCGCTCGCCTGATTGGCCGGGCGCCTGCCTGGGCGCTCGTCCAAAAAATCCAATGGTCCACGGTTTCTTGCGTCAGCGAGCTGGCTCGGGCGGGTAGAGAAGCGCAAAATATGCGAGTAAATATACATGTTTTTTCCTAAAGCTGACAAAAAAAATATTAGGGGTGTGCAAATTATGGGATGGCACAAATTATGCGAGTAAACAAGGTATTTATTTGTAAAAATGATATGACAGTCAGGCCCCTGTTATCTTCGAATGCAAACAGACTCTATGCCTAGGCAGTAAAACTTTGCCGCACCTAAAGTTAGTCAAATGAGCAATAAAAATAAATTATTAAGTTGAGGGCCACTGTTTACATAGAAGAGTTGTAGGACATGACAACTTATGGCCGCCCATTTTTTTTTTTTTTCAATTGCTAAACACACACATAAATTGAGATGATTTTCGAAATTCAGGTCCTGATCTAAGTGACACCAGAACTTAGTGCACGAGGCGTGCAGGAAGTCCGTCAACTGTGTTACATCAGATCAGAGGCTCACATGACAAACTTAAATCAATAAATAATCAAATAAAAATAAATAAATAAATAAAGAAGACGCAGTAGAATCTTGCAAAAAAACGGCATACCGTGTCAAATATACAATTGGACCACTTATTCTTTGCATTTGTTTGAACTGCTTATGAATTCCTAAATAAGTGAAAAAAATTTGTGCTTGTAACTGAAATGTTCACGGTAATAGTGATAATACTATGTAGTAGAACCTGAGTGATTGTTACCATTTCGTACAATTTCCAAGCACCAACGTTCACTATATTGTTATAAAGCAATACTGCACTAACTTTTAGTCAATTTACATCGTAGGGTTTTCTGAGTACAGTCGATCCCGGATATATCGAAATCAAAGGGGATCCCAAATAGTTCGATATATCGATAGTTCAAAACAGAAAATATGCATATTTAAAGCCTAAATTAAGGCATTTCAGGCCACACAAATCGTTACTAGTGCTACCATAACGATTTGCTCACAGTATAATAAAGAACAAGGTGTGAACTGCAAGTTACCGTACTTATTTCGCATGAAATAGTCCGTAAACTTGTCATGCTTCTTGCACGCTGTCAAGTTACAGTCATCCTTAATATCACTGAAGCTTTTCAACTAAGCGAACTCAGCTCCTTCAGCCACAGCAGCCTTGATTGACACAGAACACCGATGCAAGCTTCGAAGCACGGCAAAAGGTTGGTCAGCAATGGCAACGAAGGTGTTGGCATGTTCGTAACCGCATGGATACACTTCCGCGGCACCAGCAACGAAAGCCATGATCTCAGCATCGATGCAGTCAGAAAGAGCTTCATCGTCATTGTGGCTTTGTAGCTGGCAGCCACTGGTTTCACCTGGTTTGATGCGAAAAGCTAGCGTAGCCTCCGAGACATGCGCTTTAAAATTGAAAACACTGAAAATAGATATCAATGTTTCACATCTCAAAGGGCATGCTTTTCAGACTCGCATGCCATTGAGCACTAACAAACAAGGGAATGCGAACATTGCAACGAGACCGCCGAGTTACTTCGCATTCTCATTTTGATGTCCTCGGCAATCGGTTTTTTTTAAAAACACTATGTCCGCACGACGAGGCCCGCAGATTGCACATCAAACATACCAGTGCACTCGCAAGCGCCGCTCATGAACCAGGTCAGCGCGATGTAATGACACCGCCTTTTCGTCACCTGAGCGCGAAAAGGGCTCAAAACTTGTTTGAATGTGGCTGAAAATTGACCAATATTTCTTGGTAAAAATGCATTTTCTGGGCCTCAATGTCACACAGCATTCGATATAGCAGATGTCCTGCTGTGCGGGAGTTCTAAATACAGATGCACCCGTCGCATAATTTTGCATGAGAAATTCTAGGGGATTTTTCAACAATTCGATATAGTCCATAATTTGATATATCCGAGTTTGGTGTATGCGGGATCGACAGTAGTCCTCTTTTTCATGTTTCTTTCTTTATTTTAATTTTTTTTTTCAGGAACATACAAACAAGGTTCTACTGTTTATCCGTGTGATAGGCTATATCCACAATACATTACAGGCAACAACTATAGTTCTCTCGCTGCATTCCGTTGAAACATACGATCAGCTTTTTCTCTGTTTCGCGGCATACTGCTCATATGGCCATGCTTTGCACGAAATTCTTACTTTAAAAGTTGAACAGTCATATCTTCCCAGCAAAAAACAAGTTTCTTGAATGCCTACCTCAGTTTAGACGCACACGTTACTACAGACCAACACTCAGCGCAAAACTCGCATTGCAAAGCAGTGCACCTTTTGCAGCTGTCGTCCAGACGAGTTTTGAGCACGCTATATTGTAATATCTTGTGTTCTCAATGATTTGTGGTGGAACAGCACATTAGGCTGACCATTTGTTGCTGAATGTTGACAGAAATGACCGCATTTTCTCGGCCCAAAAGCTCCAGCGACGGCAGCTGCTCAGCCCCTCCCCAGCCTCTTCTTATGATGGCACTAGCTGAAAATTCTGTCACTGCCAAACATGAAATTGTGGATGTACCCAATGTCACAGGAGCACGAAGCTTTAGATACCATCTATTGATAATATACATAATTTACAGCATGCGTACCAAGCAGATCATAGTGAAAATAGCAACCTTATGGTAGCAGTCATTTCAAGGATGAAAGGGACAACACAAGTAAAAGGAATCAGAGGTATACATATCAGAGACTGGCAGAACAACAAAGACAGACCAACAAAGCCAAGTGTGAGACGTCCCCCTTTAAATCTCTCCTCTTCATAAAAGCTGGTGTCAGGAGCTACAAGTTCTGTGGGGGCAGAAGCTAGTGCATTATGCTCTTCCTCATCATCATCATCTGCTGCCTCCTCAACGAGTTCTTCCTCAATCTTGTTCTTCCAAGAGGTCAAGTCCACTGCAAAAGAAGTAAACTAAAGATTTCACATCTCACTTGGCCAGGTCACCACATTAAAATCAATCATCTTGTTGACTTCCACTAAATCTCCTATGTTTTGTTTAAAAACCCTTTGCTGAAGACTGCTGGGCGATTTCAGATAAAATGAAACAAGTGGAATTGAGACGACGTTTTAAAAAAGGTTGCTGTTTGGGTGAGTTGATGTTTTGTAAACGTAGCGTGCATTAGCTCAACACATATAAAAAAAGAACACCAACACACATGAAGAGAGAGATGAAGAGCAGTAGAGGTGCTAAACAGATTAGCACCTATAGACGATTTTCCGAGGCTCGTTTGCTCAACCCGAACTAAATGATGCCACCCCAACGTGGCCGTCCCCTGGCAGTGGTCTGTGGTAAACGCTGCTCAATATGTGTCCATCCACGCCGCGTCGTCTTCTCGGTTTCCTCCTAGCGTCCGCGCGCATGCAATTAAAAACGAGCGAACGACAGTGCCAAAAAATGTAAACATGGAAGCACCTGCGGATGCAATTTCCTTTTACCTCGAACTTATCCCGTCACCGTCCTGCTCTGCGTGGCCAATAAGTTTGCAAGCTGTGCATTTGTTTGCTTTATATTTACGATATTTACGTCCTCAACCTTCACGAACAGTGTATTCGTTGATATCTTGCAGTGTTTTCAAGATTCATTCTCAAATTCTTAGAGACAAGGCTTAGCAGGCATAGCTAAATAAACAAAGCTAATCTCAATAATAAATACAGAACCTACCTTATGCTTTGTCCCCATCATGAGATGACATCAAGCAATTGCCGAAATAAAGTGGACAAATAGCAAGCGCGAGTTCAGATCAAAGCGTGCGGTCGCGTTTGCATGGGTGCTGCCATGCTGGCTTTCAGCTTGTGTTACGTGGTATGGCCATGGCCGCTGGCCTAATGCGTTGGCTGGGAAAACTGACTGGTGGAAGGTCAGTTACGATCACGTGATCAAACATGACAGCGCCCATGCACCACTGCTGAAAACCATCTATATACGTTTTCGTGTATGTGGCAAAGTTTATTTCTATATATTTGTGTGTGTTGTGGTTCATTTCTTACATGTGCTGCACTAATAAATTCTGCAGTTATGACTTGTTTCATCGGCTTGATATTTTAATGTAATTAATTAACAATTGCAATAAATACGGCATTGAGAATCCCTGCATTAGACCATTTATATCTTGTAATGGCCACTGCACTCATGTTTACACTTAGTTTTGTTTTCTTTTTTAAATAGCAGAAAATTGCCACGTAAACAACTATAATTGTTTGCTTGATTTTTGAACGGTTTAAGATATCAACTAATCTAAATACGAAGACCCACACAGAGGTGCAGAAACAAGCTTAGCTGATATGTATGCATCATTTAAACAAATACTGCTTCAGACAATTTTTTTTTTTTCTCATGCTGCGATTATTCGAACCTCATCATGACCCTTCACAGCTATCATCAAAAACTGGAACACTTACATACCTTGATCTCCAACCATGTCTTTGCAGGCATCAAGAAGCCCTCGACAGGCTTCAGAGGCCATGCGTAGCCTGCCTTGGCGCTTTCCTGCGCAATGTCCAAGGCTATTATATTACTATAATGGACATACTGATATTATCATGATGCTCTATCAACACATACTTATTTTTATAGATGTGTAAATTAAAACCGTTACAGAAGTGAATAAGACGAACTGACCTCGCTTCCCCTTCGCTGTCATGCCTGCATAAGATGCAAAAGGCAGCACCACTAAGCCAGGGTAACGCCCTTGAAAAAATTTTATCCAAGCAGCCGTAAGGGTATCCGGCACCAGATCCACTTTGTTAAGAATCAGCACAAGTCGTTTTCCAAGTTCTTGAGTTACATGGATGTAGAGGGCTGGTGGGAAGTGCACCACCTGCGAGCAGCAAAATGAGGTGCCTATGCAAAGGTTTTAATTTTCCACAAAAGCCCAGTATTGTATGAAACACAAAGTACAGTTCTTGCTAGCACTAAATATTCAAGCCTGATTTCACTTACTTTTATTACAATTAACTGGGCTCTGAAACACCTTTCAAAGTAATACCGAACTGGTTTGACTCGTGAATCTCAGTAACGTAGCATTACCAAGATTCATTCAGAAAATAAATGTAGAAAATGTGCACCTGTGTGTCCGACACTTCCCTGTGTCCTCATCATTTTGGGCTCCAAAAGCTACATTGATCTCATGAATTTCCTGCCATTATTAACTATTTTAATATTACTAATTGCACCATGATCTATAACACCCTCAAAAAGGCCTTCTCTCTTATGTCTCATGATCACAGTGAAAACTACATGGGGCAGAAGATATGGCAAGAGGGGAATATCCCACTCGGTAATCACGTCACTTCAGTAGCACTGATAGTTGGGCGAGGTGGTATGGGTTCAGGTTAAGAACTGCGCAAGAACACAAGACAACAAATGAAGAAAACACTAAGACCAGTGCTCGTCTTAGTTCTTTGTTCATTTGGTCTCGTCTGTTCTTGTGCGGTTCTTAACCATGAGTTACGACACTGTCCATGATTGCCTTTGGCATTTTTACTACTTTTTTCCCTGAATAAGTTTGATGCTACTCATTATACAGGTATACACAGTACACTCTAGGAACATCCAGACAATCTGGGTTACTTTGACTGCATTGTACACTGATAGTTACGTCATGAATAAAATCGTGCAATTGTCGGCCATCAGAAGAGTAGCGAGAGGCCTCATTGCAGCACCTTGACATAACCCTATGGTAGTCATGTTCTCTACACTATGTGACAGCTTGCACACAAAGCACATAGCATTTGTTATGTGTATAAGAAAACTAGACTGCATGTTCACTCTCATGACCCAGTTCGACCTTTGAGTACTGCAGCTGTGAGCTCAGTACCATGAGAAGTGGCTGACACAACATGCATACAATACATTGGGTACTGCCACATTAAAGCGTCAATAAAGTGTCATTAATAAAGATTGGACAATAAAAAATGAAACACCTTTTTGGTCTTTTTTTGATATTGCAGATATGTACTCTTCTCATTTATTTAACTAAAATTAGCAATACTGTAGACTCTTGATAATTCAAACCAGAGGAGACCTCAGGATATTGTAAGCATTATCAGAAGTTCTTATAAGTAGGACTCTGGGAGAACATAACTATTTTTATGATGTTTATTGTTTCCCAGTGCCACAGCAACATGATAAACAGCTCTGCATGATTAGCAGCAATGTATAAGCAATCTATACATAAGCAATCAGGCTGGTACTCGTTATACAACGCATGCATGCAAGTGTAAATAAGAGACAAAATGTTCTGTGTTTCATGACAACATAGAGCCTCTTCTAGTGATGCAGAACTCTCGATGGTACTATAGATATTATCGATAGCTATTGATAGTTGAGCCACTATCAAACTATTGATGGTAAAAGAAACTATCGATAAAAACTATCGATAGCGTTATCGACAGTAACTTTCATAGTACTATGAATAGTATCAACTGCATGAACTCATTGCAGGATCAACCTGATTCTACGAGTGTGCAGTATTATATGGTGGAGCAGGAGAAGCAGACTGATGGGCAAGAAAGTTGTCATGCTTGCGCTCCTTCAGCAGAATGATTGGCTGACACATGATAAGCTGAACTTCTCAGCTTTAGCTGAAAGAAAGCCATTACAGCTGGTGGCACTGCGTGGCTTGAAACTTATGTTGCGTTTTGATATTTCAAAATTGAAATATAAAAGCTAAGTTTTTAATTGTAAGGTGTAAGTGGTTACTTTTGAGTATGAATTTATTTATGGAGATATTCCAGCATTTTGATTGGGCAATAATTTATCATTTAGTCAAAACATTGCTCATAAATTATGTGAACTGAGTACTGCTGATTGTAGGCTATCTCAAATGATTTGGCAACGTTGCCGCCCAGCAACAGCAAAATTATTTACAGCAATATTCATTATACTATCGGCATCAGTACTCTCGATGGTACTACAGTAAAAGCTCGTTAATTCAACACCCGTTGAATTGCAGAGCTTCGTACCACGGCACAAACAACACAGAGCTTCGTACCACGGCGAAATTCAGTAAATGTAACGCCTAGTTGTAATGATCAGACTTGTAATATAGAGTGGTAAATACTCGAAGATGTTTTATACAAAGGCACCACAAAAAAAAAAAAAAAGAAAAACAGTCGTCCATTTGCAGAACAAGACAACAAAACACAAAAAGGGCTAAGTTAACTTTAACAACCCCCCACCCCTTCCCTTTCGAAAAAAAAAAAAACAAAACAAAACACCGAAACTTGTACCGCAGCTCAACGCTGCACGTCAAAAACCCGAAGGTAGGACAACAATTCCCGCAAGCAGTAGTTGTTCAGGTTGTCGAACATGGTGGTATTCCTTTTCTTCTTCGTCCTCCTGACGCACACAATGTCTCTCTTGACGACTCCCGTTATTTGGAAGTAGTTTTCTTCAATAAACCGTTCCCCCTTCTTGATTAGCGCCGAGGCAGCAGGCCTACCCTGGTTGCCGTTCGACTTGGCAAGCTCCTGGAGAAAAAAAGGTGTCCTTGTACATCTCGAAGGCCTCCGCCAAGGCCTTACTGACATTCCTGGTCAGCGCAAACTCGATGGCCCGCATCATCATGCCCATGTTACGTCGGAGTCGCTGCCTGATCTCCAACGCTGGCAAACTGGTAGCCGAGTAGTTCATGCGCATCATCTGGAGCGTGAAGTTCCGCTCCAGAGCAGCACTCACTAATTTCAGGCACGAATCCTCCGCCGTGGCCCGTCCCAACGTGATGCACGCAAACGTGTTGTTACTCTCCAAGGCGGCAGCGATGGCCGTGCAAGCAGTCGACGTCAGGCTGCCGCCTTGCACGCTGAACCACCAGATGCTGCTGTTCCTGGCGATGCCGTTGAAAAGCCGGATGAGACAGGTGTTCTTCACCCTGGTGGTGATAGTCACCACCTGGATCGTCGTGGTAGTCTCGAACAGGTGAGCCAGCGCCGTGCCATCGTCCAGGTTGAGGTAGCAGTTGATCTCGACCTCCTGGATGGATTTGTTCTGAGCTAGGGCGGCACACAACTGCTCGATCTCGGGCCCACACGTGTACACGCAGAGATACTGCAGAGTCTGAGTGAGCGGCAGCATGTGCGACAGCTGCTTCATGGCAGGCATGCCCCACACGAACAGCTGAACACCGCGGATGGCAGTGTTGGCCGCGAGGGCTTCGGCGAATGCGTCGAGGTGCTTCCGCGGAGTGCCGTAGCTGGACTCGAGGGTCGCGTTCAACCTCACCAGAGTCCTGTTGCAGGCGTTGAGCCTGCCCAATGCGGCCACACCTTCTTCGCCGAATGTGTTGGCGAACAGCGACAGCACCTTGAGCGACTTGTTGTCCATGACGGCCTCCGCGATGGCAACGATGCCTTCCTTGGATATCAGATTCCCGCAAACGTGGAGCTCTTCAAGTTTCGAGTTCACCTTCAAGGTGGTCGCAAAGGCCACAGTGCCACTGGTGCCGATGGCGTTGTCTCCCAGGTCGAGCACCGAGAGTGACAAGTTCGTTTTGAGTTTCCGCGAGAGCCCGGGCGCCCACGGGCCCGATGGAGTTGCTGGCGATACAAAGGGAAACGAGCGTGGTGTTCTCAGCTAGCGTGGCCGCTATGGCCACAGCTCCGTTGGTCTGCAGCTTGACCCGCTGTAGGGTGACCAACCTGAGAGTGGTGTTTCGTCGCAGCAGGGCTGCGAACTGCTTGGCACCCCGTATGCCAAAGGTGTTGACTTCGAGCCGTAGATACTCGACGCTCTTGCTCTTTTCGAGCGCCTTGAAGAGCAGGATGGTGTCGGCCACCTTGAAGCCAGTGTCGACTAGGGCCAACTCGCGGAGAGTCGAGGTGACCTCGACATAGACGGAGATTAAGTGCACATCAAAGCGGCACAACGGCAGGTTGCACACTTGCACGCTGAGCGGCCTGGCCCGCCACATTGCCCTGAAAACGGTATACATCTCGTCGCTGTCCATCGCCTGGCCAACAACGTGGAACTGCTCGATGGAAGAGTTGGGCGTCAGGTGCTGGATCACGCTCATCTTCATGCTGAACAGCTTGCCCCCGTAGCCGAAGTGCACGAAGTAGATACAACGGTGGATTGCGAGAAGCTCGGCAAGCAACGTCACGCACACCGAGCCGTAGTCGTTCATGCTCGGGTCACAACGCACGAACGTGTAGAGGGAAACGCGCCCCGGGCGGTTCTCGCGCAGCTCCAGACCGATGTTCTCGAGGAAACTATTCCATACGCCGATGTTTCGAACCAGCCAGCAAAGCTGTCGCATGGAAGT
This sequence comes from Rhipicephalus microplus, assembly GCF_043290135.1. Lineage (NCBI taxonomy): Eukaryota > Metazoa > Arthropoda > Arachnida > Ixodida > Ixodidae > Rhipicephalus > Rhipicephalus microplus. Next base: position 180,756,985 of record NC_134710.1, on the reverse strand, counting down.
GGGCGAGTCGGCATCGGTGCAAGGGGCTCGCATGTCCAGAGAGTGTCGCCTAAAGTAGGTCTTCAGGCCGCGGCTGTAAGTCGGCTTCTTCATTTCCTGCGGCCGCAGCACATGGCAACGCCGCCGCTGGCCATTGGTGTCATCGGCCGAAAGACGCGTGCATCGTAGGCAGAGTGTGACGAGAGATGCGTCCTCCTGGTTCACAAGCGCGGCACAGGCTGCGTCCACCGATAAAGAAGAGGCAGACGCCACAGAACGCGTGCCCGTGCAAGCCACTGGCTCGGTGAAAACGCGAAAGTAGACTATGGCTCAACGTCAGCTTCTTTCAGAGCACCTCGAAGGGACGCGCAGGCGAAATAAACAGCGAAGCTTGCAAGTAACAGCACGTGGAGCACGTTCTGAGGCGCCAACATTCGTTCTCGTCGTCTTCAGACAAGCAGACAACTCGAGCAGCCATTCACGCTTGAAATTCGAGTGAGTCTTTCAGCAAACCCGACGCGATGTCGAGTGCGAAACGGAGAGCGCCGTGTTGGAACGGCGTAGCGATACAGTAAAAGCTCGTTAATTCGACACCCATTAATTCGGATAATTCGGACGGCTCTATTGGTCCCGGCCAAAGTGCATGTTACTCTATGGGACCAAACCTTCGTTATTTCGTCGAAATTCGGCTCCGCACCGCTTAATTCGGACAAATGCTGACGGCTGCTGCTACACAAAAGTGTGATAAAGAAGCGCTGGCACCACTGGAGTGAAACCGAAACCTGAGAGGCATCGCCATCATCATCAACTAGTGGGGGCGATCGCAGCGTCACCGAACGTCGGCGTCTTCTTTCTTCTCCACTCAGCACCTCCGACGCCATTTTCCCTTGTGTTGTCGTGTTGGAACCATCTCTTCTTGTGGAGTTCTCTTTTTCTTCCATTGTGACCGTATTTGCATGCCACCACCATCGTGGGCTACAGTGATGGCAACGCCGAAAAAGCGGCAGAACTACGACGCGAAGAACTTGGCGACTAAAGTGGAAATTTTGGAAGCACTGAAGAATGGCGAATGGCGACAGCAGGTTATTACCAAGTACAACGTGAAGCGGAGCGCGTTGGGAATGTACGTGAAAAATGAACAACAGATTCGACAAGCCTTTGAAAGCGAGAAGTTTCATGCCTCTAGAAAGCGGTTCAAACCGCAGCTCATCCCCAGTTCGAAGAAGCTTTGCTCCGGTGGATTACTGGGCAAGGTTCCTTTTGGCGTTGCATAAGTCTGTTGCCAGACTTTGGGGTGGTTGTTGCCAAACTGCTGCTAAATTTGGCTGAAAAGTTTTTTCCTGTAGTTGTGGCTTCTCCGTAAGAGTTTGATGCTATCCGCAGTGCATTTCTTGGCTGAAATTTTTTTCCTGTAGTTGTGGCTTCTCCGTAAGAGTTTGGTGCTATCCGCGGTGCATTTCGCGAGTGCATGAGCGACGCTGGCTGTTTTTATTAACGGAATGAACCGAGCCTAGCAGAAGTCGAGCGTGGTGCTGCCGTGCAATTAAGAGGCCGTTTTAATTTCGTTTCAATTAATGGAATAAACCGCGCATTACAGAATTCGTTTTATTTACGGAATGAACCGCGCCTAGCAGAAGTCGAGCGCGGCGCTGCTGCGCAATTAAGAGGCCGTTTTAATTAATGAAATGAACCGCGCATTACAGAATTTGTTTTAATTAACAGAATGAACCGAGCCTAGCAGAAGTCTAGGCGCGTTCTCTTGCTGAGTGCACAACTGTGCGATTAAGATATCGCGTCTCAGTATTGGGATGACGGGGAAAACTGAATAGAGTCGCAGGAGGTGATGCGCTGCCCCCTCCCCCCTTATTTTTTTTTTTCTCTCTCAGCTGATCGTGTCGCGTCAACCGCGCGCTACGACGGGGGACGACGCTACGCTTCCCCTAGCTGTGTCAGCACAAGACATATCGTTCGGACTCGTGTATACATGTGATGAATAAGCGTTCCAAGGCTGGTTAATCGGGGTATGTTGGATATGCTACAGCTATGTACGCCTGGAAGGCTGCTTTATCGAAGCAGATGGAGCGAATTAAGCGCGACTTGCGCGTACCTGTAAATGGGACCCGGCCGACGAGCCACCGTCGCTTATAGGCCCCCACCCACAATAAACACAAACTACCAAAATTCTAAATAATGATTGTGTATTGTTTCTCAGCTCAAGAGCTTAGTATACAACAATAAGAATAAAATGACATAATAATGACAATAATAGTAATATAACATAATGACAACATAAACATAAGAATAAAATGACAATATGTCTCACTACGCGCTAATCACAATTAAACTGGATATCGGCGAGCAATTACCTCCATTAATCGAAAAAAAGGGTCTTTCACGTTGGGACGTGCATTAATTGATCTCCACCAAAGCCAGGCGAGGTGAGACAGCATAAGTGAGGTAGTCGTCTTGTTGCTGTTACGAACGAGACGGCGCTTGGCCTTTTGCCATTCACTTTCAATCCTTTGCGTGTTGGCGCCTGTCGTAGGATCAACGAAGTTGACACTGTGGTTCACGGTGTGCCAGTCCAAGTTTAGCGGTGTTCCGTTGGCAACCACAAGTCTGGGTATGCACTGGTACGCGGCCCACTCGTCGCTGTACACCGTCGTCCCAGGAAGAATGCCGGTCGAAGCGATGGCGCAGGCGACAGTCCAATTTCACGAAGGAAGGCCTCTTCCGCGGCAGGGTACCTTACGATGTCGGCGATTTCGACAATGCTGGGGTCTATTCATGGCGTGGCCATGACAAGACGCTTCCTGAACTGGTAACAGTGTAGCTTGCATGGCTAACGTTACGGCATTTTATAAGGGTCATGAGGTGAAAGGGGGATAGAGCGCTCTAACGTTGACAGGGCGCCTACGTGATGCAGCATCAGCGGGGAAAGAGGGGGTGGGTCACGGCGCCGACGTGGCGCGAGCATCTGCGGAGAAAGAGTGAATGGGCCACGGCCCTAACGCCACGCGAGCACCTGCGGAGAAAGACGGGATGAGCAAAGACACCTGGAATAAAAAAAAACATAAAGAAAACTTTTTTAAACCTCTAACGTTGGTTGACATGGTGCCGACCCGACGCGACGCGAGTGTCTGCGGAGAAAGAGGGGATGGGCAGACACCTGGAATAAAAAAAACATAAAAAAAAACCTTTTTGCACCTTTAACGTTGGTTGATGTGACGCCGACCCGACAGGACGCGAGTGTCTGCGGAAAAAAAGGGGGTGGGTCACGGCGCCGACGCGACGCGAGCATATGTGTGAAAATACGTTATAGGCGAAGACGCCTCGAATCATACAACACCTAGGTCACGTACTCCACTTCGGTGCCCCTCCTTCTCCACAGCAACGGTGACTTGAGCGGGAGTGCGAATGACGTTACGTGATGCTACGTGATGTGACCCACATATCACGTTAACAGTACACCACCCAGGGCACGTACTCCCCCTCAGTGCATTGGGCGTCGAGACATGGCCAAACTTGCTCACGTAAACCTCTTAAATTTCCTTATTTGGTGCTCCCTATCTCGGTCGCAATCCCTAACCTATAGGATCATGATCCTTATGAAATGCCGTAACGTTAGTTGTGCAAAGTACATTGTCACCATTTCAGGAGCCGTCGCGTTATTGGACTGTCGAAGACGCCATCGCTTCGAGCGGCAGTTCGACCTGCAGACAGTCGGGAACAGCACAGAAGCGGCCGCCGACATCCGAGTGATGGGGAATTCTCAAGGACCTCGGCTTAATTATGGTGACCCAGGATGCAGTAAGTCGTCACGTACAGTAGCCCCGGCAAAAAAACGAGCAAACCCACACTTCAGGTACAATGGTTGCAGGAAACAGCTAGCTGTCCCAGCTCCGCGGGACACTCACGATGCAGGGTAGACAGGGGCAAGGCTCCTTTTTTTGCCTCTCGAGACGTACTTGGTCGTTGCATGTCTCAACGTGAAAGACCCTTTCCTTCTATTAATGGAGGTGATCGCTCGCCGATATCCCGTTTAGGGATCCCTGCCATATCGTGAGTGATGAGCGTGTAGTGAGACATATTATGCCATTTTATTCTTATGTACCCACCCTATTGTTTTATACTGCGCTCTTGAGCTGAGAGACAATTTGTGCTTATTGTGGGTGGGGCCCTGTAAGCGACGGCGGCTCGTCGGCCGGGTCCCATTTACAGGTACGCGCAAGTCGCGCCTAATTCGCTCCATCTGCTTCGATAAAGCAGCCTTCCAGGCGTACATAGCTGTAGCATATCCGACGTAGCCCGATTAACCAGCCTTGGAACGCTTATTCATCACATGTATATACGAGTCCGAACGATATGTCTTGTGCTGACACAGCTAGGGGAAGCATAGCGTCCCCCGTCGTAGCGCGCGGTCGACGCGACACGATCAGCTGAGAGAGGAAAAAAAAAAGAAAAGTAAGGAGGGAGGGGGGCAGCGCATCACCTCCTGCGACTCTATTCAGTTTTCCCCGTAATCCCTAATACTGAGACGCGATATCTTAATCGCACAGCTGCGCGCACAGCAAGAGAACGCGCCTCGACTTCTGTAATGGGCGGTTCATTCCGTTAATTAAAACGGCCTCTTAATTGCATAGCAGCACCGTGCTCGACTTCTGCTAGGCGCGGTTCATTCTGTTAATTAAAACGGCCTCTTAATTCCGCAGCAGCGCCACGCTCGACTTCTGCTAGGCGCAGTTCATTCCGTTAATTAAAATGGCCTCTTAATTGCGCAGCAGCACCGCGCTCGACTTCTGCTAGGCGCGGATCATTCCGTTAATTAAAACGGCCTCTTAATTGCGCAGCAGTGCCGCGCTCGACTTTTGCTAGGCGCGTTTCATTCCGTAAATAAAACGAATTCTGTAATGCGCGGTTCATTCCGTTAATTAAAACGAAATTAAATGGGCCTCTTAATTGCATGGCAGCACCACGCTCAACTTCTGATAGGCTCGGTTCATTCCGTTAATAAAAACAGCCAGCGTCGCTCATGCACTCGCGAAATGCACCGCGGATAGCACCAAACTCTTACAAAGAAGCCACAACTACAGGAAAAAAATTTTCAGCCAAGAAATGCACCGCGGATAGCACCAAACTATTACGAAGAAGCCAGAACTACAGGAGAAAAATTTTCAGCCAAGAAATGCACCGCGGATAGCACCAAACTCTTACGGAGAAGCCACAACTACAGAAAAAAACTTTTCTGCCAAATTTAGCGGCAGTCTGGCAACAACCACCCTTCCAGTCTGGCAACCACTTATGCAACGCCAAAGGGACTTTGCCGATTACTGACTGTCGCAACGCGCATCTGCCTTTGAGCGGACTTCTCATCATGGCGCAAGGTGAGAAGTACGCTGCAATGATGAACATTGAATCGTTCAAAGCGTCAGAAGGGTGGTTTGCGAGGTTTCGAGAGAGACACGAACTTGTCTTCAGGAGTGTGTGCGGCGAAAAGGCCAGTGTTGACGAAAGCGTGACCACCGAGTGGAGAAATGTGAAGCTGCTGGAGCACATCGCCGCATATGAACCACGTGACGTGTTCAATGCAGATGAAACTGCTCTATTTTTCAGAGCTCTGCCCGACAAGACGGTGACTTTCAAAGGGGACGTGTGCATTGGTGGCAAGAAGTGCAAGCAAAGGATAACTGTGCTTCTTGTCGCCAATATGACTGGCACGGAGCGCTTGCCACTACTTGTCGTAGGGAAGGCGCTTAAGCCGCGTTGTTTTAAGAACGTCAAAAGCCTTCCTGTCGAGTACACAGCGAACAGGAAGGCATGGATGACATCGGACATTTTTCGCGGCTTGCTGCAGCAGTTGACCGGCACTTCACGTCGAAGGACCGCAAGATAATTATGGTTGTTCACAACTGCAGTGCCCATAACTGTACAGTCGAACTGAAGAGCATCAAAGTAGTTTTTTTGCCACCCAACACTACGTCTTCTCTTCAGCCAATGGACCAGGGTATCATTCACTACGTGAAGTCGAAGTACCGCAAGCACCTGCTAGAGCGAATGACTATGCTCAGAAGCTGGAAAGTTGTATCAAGTGGACTTACTCGGCGCAGTGCACATCATCGCCCACGTGTGGAAAAACACTCCGCCGCAGGTCATCGCCAACTGTTTTCAGCACAGCGGTTTTGTGAGGCCCGAGCATGCAGCAGTAGCTGACGATGGCATCGAGGAGGTGTCAGCCGAGTCCACCGACGATGACTGCCCAACTTTCGATGCTGTCCTTCGCACAGATGTGACCTTTCAGGACTACATCGCGATTGATCATGGTGTCGCCACGAGTGGTCTCCTGACCGATCAAGAGATTATTAATATGTCACGGGCGCCCATGAAGACCACGATTCCGACGAAAAATCATGCGAGGAGATACAGCCGCGACCTCATCGCACCTCACGGGAAGTCTCGGAGGCGCTGTTAATATTAGAGGACGCTTGCCTGAACACTCCCGACAGCTTGCGTGCTGTTGGCCATTTGGAACAGTCAAGAAAAATTGTGATGTCAGCCGGAATCTGTGCGAAAACGCAGACGACAATTACAAAATACTTCAACAAATAAAGGTATGCTTCTGCAGCTTGATTTTAAATGTTGTTTTCCCTGTTCATTCGTTAATTCGGCCTTCGGTTAATTCGGACAGTTTTTCCGGTCCCGTGAAATCCGAATTAACGAGAGTTTACTCTATTGTTTGTACTGTTGATAATATTGATTCTTCATTGATAGTAGTACTATTAATTGTTCGCTACTGATACTATCGATACTGCATTTATGGTAGTTCTGCACCACCAGCCCTTTCCCAGTCTTAGGACACTTTCCCACATGGCACCATCAGAGTTTGAATTACCAAGTCTGGTGTAATACTTTTACTGAAAATGTTGTTGCAATTAAGAAAACAACACCTGTTAGGCCCTTTTGCTGCATAGTTGATGACAGCATTGTGACGAGAGCAAGTAATTTTTGGCTGTTTTTATGAAATCATATAGTAAATTTCTTGATGTATGAAGTATTACTAAGATCGCAAGCTCACAGAAGCCTCATTTAAAATCAGCAAGGTATTCTTAATATTCTAAAAAGTGTCTCAGGACCCTTTCAAGTGCACTAGAAGAATGGTGAGTAGAAACACTAGTATCGCAAGAGATATCTCAGTTGTCACCTGATATACCAAATGTAAGCAGGTAGAACATGTAAAATGTCTTGTATGATAAAAATTGGAGAAAAAACTTTGTAGAACATGTAAAATGTCTTGTATGATAAAAATTGGAGAAAAAACTTTCTTTCATGTGTCTTTTAACTCTCACTCACAAGAGTCATGCATATCAATCATTCATGCAGACTTGAAACACGACTGACAGAAGTGCTTGCTAGCATTGTAAGTATTTTTCCAATGTCCAATTGTACAGATAGTCGATGTAAATTGAGCAGTAAACTAGCATAACAAAATGCCACGCCTTGACCAATAACATCCTTGATAATGCTGGATTACACAGCATGTGATTGCATCATTGTACATATTATAGGATAAATGAGCTCAAGGAACAGGCAATTGTGTAAAAGAGGTAAGCAAGTGTAAAAGGATAAAATTAGGAGCATCCTTACAGGGTGTCGAATATCAGCAACTAGAAGCACTATTTCCGACATCTCCAGGACTCGCCAAAGCTGGCGCCATGTCTCCAAGTTGAGTTCAAAATAACTCAGCTCTCTATCAGCAAATGAGTTCTCAATTTTGTCCAAGTACTCCTGCATAAAGTATGAACAGAAAGAACACACAAAATATTTTAATTTCAGACTCTTATTAATTAAACAATCTGTAGGAAATAAATCGTTATACTCACTCGAAAATACTGGGCCTCTCTAGCTTCTAATGCTTCTTTACTCATAGATCGATTCCATGGTGGCCTCTTAGGCATATCCAATGCAGAACCAGGTAAAAAGAACTGCTCTGGGCTCACTTCCAAAGCTGACTACGAACAAACACACAAAAAAATACATTAGCACAGCTGCTACGACAACAGAAAAACTTACACACACAAATAAGAATCCTTTCAATGCGATGTGGATTTAACTTCCAAGTAAATACCAGAGAAAACATCAGCAGTAAATGTATTGTTCAAGAAGTTTTATTGACAAGGAGTATCATCACAAATTCTGCACCAAAGAAGCTACCAAGTTATCTATCATTACCAACACCCTTCATCAATTTTCCACTCCTGCCTCTAGATCAGTTCTGGGAGACCCCTAGCCGAGAAGGGCTGAATTAGTGCATTTGAAATTTCTTTGTTCTTTTTTCTTTTGCTACGTAAATTTGTATGGACACAACCATCACTGTTTTAGGTTGTGATAGCACTGCCTCAACACTATACACAAAGGAACAAGCTGAAGGAACCGCCTAGTCAAGGAATCATGCAAGTCATCGCACAGTGGCCCTCCTGGAACTACTGATCCCCAAGTTTTCAGGCGCACTTCACGATTGGCAGTCCTTCTGGGATCGCTTCAGTGCTACCATACACCTCGACGAAGACCTTTAGCAGATTAAGAAGTTCATATACCTGCAATCGTATTTGAGCGGTGCAGCGAAGAGAGCTATTGAAGGCATTCGACTGACAGAAAAGAACTACAGCATCGTGATCAAGGCCCTGAGAGAGTGATTTGGTCGACGCAACTTGCTCATTAACGAGCACGTTGATCATCTCCCCCCTCAGCACCGGTCAAGTCTTCAGCCGATGTTGAAAACCTTCGGCTGCTCTACGATCAGGTCCAGTTTCGAGTATCTGCACTGACCGGCTTGGGCGTCTCACCTGACCAGTACGACGTCTTTAACCATGTGCTAATGAAGTGCCTGCCAGACGATCTTGCGACATTCTACCGCCAAAAGATGGAGGAAGCGTCAACAGATATGTCCATCATCGCGACCCCTAAAGCTCGCCAGGTAGCAGAGATGCTTAGTTTCTTGCACATCCTAATTGATATCAGGGAGGAAGGCAGGCCAGGACAAACAGTGCAGAGTTTCTCATGTTTGCTACACGAAGAAGTCCAACCCCCGCTAGTACCAGTGGGAAGTCTACAACAATGTTCGCACTTGCTAAAATTGCAGCTCGACTTCTCTTCCTCACTGTGACGCCTCTGCGATGCGGCGTCTCGACGTCATAGGAATCCAGTCATCTGTCAAGAGAAAGAACAAGGCTCTGCCAGAACTTGAGGCATTTGATGAGAGCACAATGAACTTTTGTGGATGGACCCATGTACCATTGAATGAGCACGTTACAGAGATACCTTCATGCAGTGTCAATCGAAGGTCAGCTGTGCACTATGCGCAAGCTCAATTAAACAGTTTCACGGAAGAATCCGAACTACTGACGCAGAATGACTAGTCCGTTAGAGCGTAAGTCAGCGAGAAGCACACAGCTTGAGTTGAAGAACAACTACAGCCAAGGAAGAATTTATCTCATGCGCCTTCTCACGCAGTCATTCGCCGAGGTTGCATAACAAGGCTTCGCGCTGTGTTTCATGCTTCACCGCACGCACAAAGTCATCTCTGCCAGAAGGATCTTCAGCTGAAGAGTTCAAAGCTCGACAATGTGGTTATGCAAATGCTCTGTCTTCTGATGTCAGCCAATCAACAACTGGAAGTTTGTGGGCGACAGAATTCCTTGGTAGGGAGGCTGGTCAGACCGTCATCCAATCTACAAAAACTGCATTGAGATGGTCATTTGGAAGCAACAGCCTCAAGGCCGAGGGACTCGTCACTACGATATGCAGAGTTCAAGCAGTCGTCAACAGCAGACTTCTTGTGTACCTTGACAGTAGTCCTGATATATAGTAACCGTTGACACGATTAGACTGCTTGCCCGGGCGACACGATGTATGCTTTCTCCAACAAACTACCTTTTCCAACTGCCAGGCATTTACAAGAGAGGACCTTTTCTGCAACATGCGCTATGATGAGCGTCTCTCAGCGCAGCGACTGGTCCGAGAAAAGTGGCCATACCTGCTATTACAGCGATCTGTGCACCATGGGCCTGTTAGCGAAATGCCTCGGCTGCGTACTGGTGATTGTGCTTGTGTGTGAACAGGCTACGAGATTGCATGTGACTACGGGGCATGTCGAGTGACACGATAGCTGAACAGTAATATGTCAGTGCGCCCAGTGAAGAGTGGTAGTGCGTGCCTCTGTGACAGGCCCTTGGACAGGAAATCAAATGACCCATACAAAAGGTGTATATTCTGGAAGGAAGTAAGCGAGAATCAACTGTCTAGACACTTAGTGAATATGTTGCTGATGATTGCAGATGGGTGGCAACAAGAGAGGTTAGGCACAACCAGTCGAATAAACATAGAGTTTAGGTGTAGGGCTCAAGTTTATTACGCGACAGCTAGGTTATAAATACACCGAAGGAAAGATGTTGACAATCTGAATCCTTGCTAACAGAAACTATTCCCTCATAGCACTAACCAAAACAATCACAATGATACAATGCTACAGAAATAACTAACTTTAGAAGTGGTATTGCATCACAGTATTAATACATGCAAATTGTGCTCTAACGACCAGTGTTGCTATATTGGGAGACGTTCAACTAGACCCAGAAGATTTTAGCCTCATATAGCAACAAAGGTTTATCTTTAATTGATACTCAATTTTCTTATGCGCTTTGAATGTATCTATCTGCAGACTAATGAATGTTGAATGTTGTAACTATCTGCAGACTCTTCAGAGCTCCTCGAAGAATACTCCCCCTCAACGCCCAGTCCCAGCTCCTCACAGATAACACCTGTGTGGGGTTAGTCTACGGGGTTGACTTAGACGCCGCTGACATCGCGGCTAACATTACCTCAACCGTCCCAGTCCTTTCTTGTGTGTGCCATGGCAGGTGCCTCACTATCACCTTTGAGGGACCTGCCGTGCCAGAGGAGGTGTTCCTTTTCAAGCTGTGCAGGCCATTCCACCAGCGCCTGCCACGGCCCTTTCAGTGTGCCCGTTGCAGCCGTTTTGGCCACGCCACAAACACTTGCTCGCGGGGCGAGCCTTGCCTCTGATACGGCAGCAGCCACCCAAATGAACTGTGCCCTTCAGAACACCCTCGCTCTATTAAGTGCACTGGCGAAAATCCAGCGAACGAGCAGCGCTGCCCTTCCTGGCAGATTCAGAACAAGGCCGCCGTCATCCTCGCCTCTTCAGGTGGCCCCGTGACGCACCACCAAGCGCTGAAGAAAGCCAGGACTGCTGTCAACAATATCGACAAGCGTGGCAGCGTGGTGGTCATGAATTTTCGCTACTTTTGCGACACTGTCGCCAATGGTGACTGATCGTTGTCGGCAACCACCCCTTGCCCTGCTACGAGTGCGCCTCCTGCCTCTTCGGGCACGACGATTCCCTCACCCCCTCCTTCGGATCTGCCGGCCTGCGAGGTTGACCTGCTGGACACGGTGATTGCCGTATTTACGGCGGATATTCGTGCAGTGCTTGTGCTCCTGCCGGTTGACTCTCCGGTGCGTAGATTGTGTGCCGCGGCGCTCGCTGCGCATGAAGCCATCGTGCTGCGGATTTAGACTGGATTACCCCATTGAGGCCATCTGGATACCCACCTGTGAACTCACCTGAATTCCCCTTCTTTTTTTTTTTTCATGCTTGGGCCACATGCCCAGGTGAGTGTTTTGCGCACTCCCGTTATAGAATGTGCCATTTTGGCTCATCAAACTTCTTCTTCGGTGCAAATTTTTCCCCAGCCTTTTCAGCGGCTTTTCCGGACGGTTGTGTGTTGTCACGGTGGTTCGGGCGAGCGCTGAGGGAAGCGGAGCGAATGTGTCCTACTTTTCTTTTTTTTTCCGTCTGTTGCCTTTTCCTTACCTATCGCTTTTATTCCCATTACCCCACCCCTGTGCTGACCTGTTGAGGTGTCATCGTAAAGATAGACAGTTACAGGCGGCACTTTTGTCTTCTTTCCCTTTACATAAGCACTTACACACTTGTTGAAGTACACATCAATGGAGTATTTGCAAAAATTATACAAAAACTGCACATATGCTGTCTCCACCACAGACCAGTAAAGCGAAATTTTGTTTCCATTTACAACTACTGAATCTGCTATGTGGGGTTTTGGCAATGGTGTAGGTTACAGAATAGCAAGGGTTTTGGCAATGGCAGAGGCTATAGAATAGCAGCAACATATTTCCTCTCCACGAAAAAAACATATTTATTATTGATACTGTTAATGTGAGCAAACATGGCCATATGATTAGACCTATGGGTGGCTGTGCTAGGAAACAGAGACTTGATTCTACCACACAAAAAGCAGCAAGGATACTTACTAAGTTGGCACTGGCTGGCTTTCATTGAATTGCGTTTGTAAGAAAAATAGGCTTAGACACAACAAATATAATGTAAGAACAAAAGGCTTCTAATTGCTAAATTTGGAAGTGGACAAGATACTCAACCGGCACATGAGAGATGTGAAACGAAAGCAAAAAAATTGATGAGAACAACAAACACAAACAATGTGACCAAAAGGAATTAGAGGTCAACAATGAAATTTTTAATTATTCTCGAAATATAGACTATGAAAACATCACATCTGCTTAGCACTGGCCCATCTTTAAATTGTAGATGACATATTTGTATAAAGTTTTTAGTTCACAATGCTGTGCCCAATTTTAAAGCAAGCCTGAACAAACAGTCTGCAAGCAGTATTATGTCCCAAAAGTACCCCATATTAGTACCCTGTGTGGATGAAAATTCATGGTATTTAAGATTTATGAAGATACTTGGGCCACAGCACAAAAGTTGGAACTGGCACTATACAAGGAATCCAGAAAGTATATAGCATTGAAATGAAAATAGCTTGATAAAATGCTTATAAAATTAATACTGAATGACCAAGAGTCGGGAGTAAAACATCTGCATAACCTGCTTTTACCTCATCCAGAGGAGTGTATGGCTCCCGTGCTCTTCTCTTGCGTTTTTCGAGTTCCTGCGGAGTCTCTCTACGAAACTGCAGGCAGTAACGAAATACCCTGCAAAAGGAAAGGCAAGTCAGGTACCGCTACTGAGGAAGCTGTACACTGACCCTACAAATACAAACATAGTAAACTCTCAGTTCTAACTATGTAAGCACTATAAATAATGGCATCTCATGCTTAAATTCAATAGAGTATTCTACAGTCACAATGAAATTGAAGGGGTATCAAAGTCACATCACTTTGAGCAAAGCAAATTTTTCATTCACAGATGCCTATATTCTGGCTGTTGTCCTCCAGTAGCTGGAAATCCAAACCACTGAAAAGGACATGCCACGATTCACACAGAATGTATGTTTCAGACAAGATCAAAAGCCCATTCATAGCTACTGTCACCTTGTTCTCTATGCCACCTTTATTGTCCCATCTCATAAACTGCTCCCTCTTCCTTCTCACTTCTTTCTTTAGTGCAGAAAAGTAGGCAGGCTCAAGACGTCAACCACGTTAACCCTTCCATGATTCTCATATTATGATTCTCCTTCATTCTCTAATATATATATATATATATATATATATATATATATATATATATATATATATATATATATATATATATATATATATATATATAAATGCACAGAGAAAAATAAATCGGGAGAAAAAAAATTTCAAGACACCCAACGAGGATTCGAACCAGCGACACTTCACTCCTCAGCGCACTGCATTAACCAACTAAGCCACGCCACTAATACTGTCCATATCACTAATGGTGAGCTATGTATATACACCATTTACCACTGGCTTACTGTCAATGGACTTAAAAAGAAACATTCTTGAACAAAGCATGTACTTTATTTGGACAAGCCATACATTCTTTCCCTAAACATTGACGTGTCCGACGGCTTGATCAACGGAGGGGTGGGTTCAGTTGGATGAAAGGGGCATTCCAAAACCTCTCTGGCTCCACTTTCACTCTCACGCAACCGGAAAAATTGCTTACATAAAGTCCAGCAGGACTATTCATGTAGCTGGTCCAGTCGTGCCTGTGAATTCATATCCCATAAAAATGTGCACCCCCACTTTCATTTAGACGAACAAATTCAACTCGCTGCCTCAGATGAGTTTTGGTGATGCTTGCACCGTTATAACATAGCCCGGTTTTGTCGTCCAAACAGTGTACATCTGACCAGCAACCTTGCGGACTGACGTGATGAACTTCTTGCTGCGCAACTTCCGTGCTGTGTACCTACAGGATGTGCTAGTGATAACCACTGGATACTTCAACGTTAATGTACTTCGATGATGGCCATGAACAAAGTTGCTGTTGTGGTGACCGACACTAAACCAGAGCTCTGGCTGCTGATGCCTGAGAAAACGGTACTGTTTAGGCCAAGACGTCTAAGCCATCCAACTGGCCGCATAGCTAGTAACGAACCATTGCGAGGTGCTCACCCTAAATATGCTCACACCAGTAATCCTTATCAGTAACTAAAATAAAACCACACCTGCAAAGGTGGTATAGTGTTCATGGTGCTCAACTACAAACCCGAAATCAAGGAATTGAATCTCTGCTATCGTGGCAGCATTTTCAATGGAGATGGAAACGCGTAAGGTCGGAGTACTTAGATTTAGGTGCATGTTAAAGAACTCCAGGAAGTCAAAATTTTCAGAGCCCTCCACTGCAGCGTGTCTCATTAATATAGTGGTTTTTCGTAGGTTTTTACTAAGCATCATAAGAGCATCACAAATTGGGATGTTATATCCAACAATTATTATCAGATGAGACCAGATGCAGAGTTTTGGTTGATAGCCGAAATACTGGCTGGATATGATGCGATCCCCTCAAAGTCTGAAGCCTGCAAGTGACAAAACTTGGCAACAGCAACCTGACAGACTTACTGGAAACATGTCCATGTTATGGTCAAAAGTTCGGCTGGATGGATTGCCGTTGGTAAGCCAATGTGCTAGTCCCACACATATACCACACTCTTGTGCATATTGTGACGGGGCGAGGTCTTGGCTTACAGGATAGCGTCCACCGAGAATCGGCAGCCGAACAAGATAGCTGAGTTGCCTCTCGCGCAAGCGCTTAACGCACAGGCGTCTTCTTCATCTTCGCAAAGTGCCACGCTTGCTCCTGTCGATGATGCACCGTAACATCACTCCCCTGCGGCGAAAGCGCCGTCACGGCGCTTAGTACGGCGGCGAAGAACGAGGAGGGTGATACGGTTTGAGTCTGGAAACGAGTACAACGTCTGTCTGGAGTGAGGTGGTCGAAGAGACATTGTTCAGGGGTGCGATCTCGTAGCTCACGTCACTAAGTTGTCGTAGCACTTTGTAGGGGCCATGGTAGTGTGATAGTAGCTTCTCTGATAAGCCGACTTGGCGGTTTGGTGTCCAGAAGTACCAGAGACCCCGGCGAGATGTGCACGCTTTGGTGGCAATTGTCATAGCGGTCTTTTTGGTGCGCTTGCGACAAGTGCAGCCGATCACGGGCAAGCTGACAGGCTGCATGGGCTCGAGAAACGACATGGCTGGCGTACTCAGTAGACAAGGGGACAGCCGAAGGAAGGAGCGTGTCAAATGGTAATGCTGGATGTTGGCCAAATAGCAAATAAAACGGCGAATAACTAGCTGTGTCGTGCCGTGAAGAATTGTACGCGAACGTGACAAAGGAGAGTGCTTTGTCCCAGTCACGGTGATCTGGCGAAACGTACATTGACAGCATCTGCATCAGCGTTCGGTTCAGACGCTTGGTCAATCCATTTGTCTGTGGATGATAAGCGGTGGTAAGCTTGTGCTCAGTGGAGCAGGCGCGGAGAATGTCATCCACAACACGTGAAAGAAAGTACCTTCCTCGATCAGTAAGCAGCTGCCGCGGAGCGCCGTGATGAAGAATGCCTTTATACAAGAGAAAGTCAGCGACGTCAGTGGAACAGCTTGTCGGCAGTGCTTTAGTGATGGCAAAGCGTGTGGCGTAGTCTGTGGCGACTGCAACCCATTTATTTCCGGAGGTGGACGTAGGAAACGGGCCCAACAGGTCAAGGCCAACACGGAAGAATGGTTCCGTCGGTATGTCAATGGGCTGTAGGAGGCCAGACGGTAGCACAGAGGGGCGCTTGCGGCGTTGGCAGCGGTCGCAAGCAGTGACGTAGCGAACCACAGAACGATACAGTCCGGGCCAGAAAAAGCGACGCGTCGCACACGATCGTAGATACGAGAGACGCCTAGGTGACCGGCTGTAGGTACGTCATGTAGTTGTTCGAGAACACTGGTACGCAGGTGATGGGGAAGCACGAGTAGTAATTCCGGGCCATCAGCGTTGAAGCTGCGACGGTACAGAATGTTGTCGTGCAATTCGAACAGGCGAACGGAAGGGTCTGCTGGAGCAGAGGTCAGACGCTTGATGATGGAGAGTAACGACGGGTCACGTCGTTGTTCGGTGGAGATATCACCCAAAGCGTGGATGGAGAGAACGCAGGGGTCTGAATCAAGGTCTGTCAAGTCGGGCGTTTCAACCGGATAACGTGACAAACAGTCTGCATCTGTGTGCAGGCGTCCCGACTTGTAGTGGACCACGAATGAGTATTCTTGCAGACGGAGCGCCCAGCGACCAAGACGTCCAGATGGGTCCTTTAGCGATGACAGCCAGCAAAGAGCGTGATGGTCCGTAACAACGGAAAAAGTTCGGCCATACAGGTAAGGTCTGAATTTCGCCACGGCCCACACTAAAGCTAGGCATTCACGCTCAGTGATGGAGAACTTCCGTTCGGCAGGTGAAAGAAGACGACTGGCGTGAGCAATCACGCGGTCCTTCCCGTGCTGTTGTTGGCCAATGACCGCTCCAATTCCATGGCCACTGGCATCGGTCCGAAGCTCTGTAGGTGATGCGGGGTCGAAATAAGCCAGTATTGGTGGCGTAGTCAGCAGATGGATAAGAGCCGAAAAGGCGTCCGCTTGCTCTATACCCCATGCGAAAAAACGTCCTTCTTTAAGAGATCAGTAAGCGGTCGAGCGATGTCGGCGAAGTTGCGGACAAATCGACGAAAATAGAAACATAGCCCTACAAAACTTCGTACGTCTTTGGTTGAGCGTGGTTCAGTAAATTGTTGTACTGCTCGCACCTTTTCGGGATCTGGTTGAACACCATCGGCACTGACAAGGTGGCCGAGTATGGTGATTTGGCGACGTCCGAAATGGCATTTTGCAGAATTGAGCTGGAGAGCAGCTCTTCGAAAAACATCCAGAACGGCTGACAGACGTGTTATATGGCTGTCAAAGGTAGGTGAAAAGACGATGACATCGTCCAGGTAACATAAGCAGATGGACCACTTATATCCTCGGAGAGGGGAGTCCATCATGCGCTCGAAAGTTGCCGGCACATTACACAGTCCAAACGGCATGACTTTGAACTGGTAGAGGCCGTCGGGCGTAACGAAAGCAGTTTTTTTACGATCCATGGGATCGACGGAAATTTGCCAATAGCCGGACCGAAGGTCGATAGACGAAAAGTATTGGGCACCATGAAGGCAATCGAGGGCGTCATCAATCCGAGGCAAAGGGTAGACATCTTTGTGGGTCACTTTGTTTAAATGGCGATAGTCCACGCAAAAGCGCCAGCTGCCATCCTTCTTCTCAACGAGCACGACTGGGGAGGCCCAGGGCCTTGATGAGGGTTCTATTACGTCTTTAGTAATCATTTTGTCCACTTCATTCTGAATTATTTGGCGTTCCTTGTGAGATACGCGATATGGACGCCATCGTATAGGACTGGCATCACCAGTGTTGATCCGGTGAGTCACTGCAGTTGTTTGGCTGAGAGGGTGGTGGTCAAAGTCGAAAACGTCTCTATATGATGTTAGCAGACTACGGAGGCTGGCAGCTTGCACTGCAGTGAGGTCAGGAGCAATCATCTTGTTAATGTCATCTGCAGGCAGAGTGTAATTGCAGCCAAGACAGGGGGATGTAGTATCGGTGTCCAAACCAGTAACGTTGCAGCTGTCAAGTGGAGATAGGGTGGCCAAAGACATGTCTTGCGGAATAACTTGAGTCGAGCGACTCACGTTGAGTAGTGGTATAACCACTGTATTATTAGCGACGGCGACAACAGTGTGAGCAAGGGCGACGTCTCGGGCCATCAGTACGTCGACTATAAGAGTGACGAAGTAATCACCATCGGGCACATGACGTGAGCTTGACAAAGTGACATATGTATCAGCTTGCGGAGGCAAGCGAACGTGGTGACGAGAGCAACAACGGGGTGAATAGTCAGCTGGAAAATCGGCAAACTGCGACAGTTCAAGCTGAAGAGCAAGCACCAGTGGCACAATCAATGAGCGCAGAATGACGTGACAGGAAGTCCAAACCAAGTATTAGGTCATGAGGACACATTTCAATGACGGCAAACTGAACTAATGTAGGATGACTGGCAATGGACACACGGGCCGTGCACACCCCTTGAACATCAGGGGTCCTCCCATCAGCGACACGAAGTTTGTGGGAAGCGGCAGGCATGAGCACTTTATGTAGGCGTCGGCGAAGGTTCGCGCTCATTACAGAAATGTGCGCTCCAGTATCTATAAGGGCAGAAATAGCAACAACATCAACGTTTAACAAATTTTGTCTCGTCGGAAGCGTCAAGAGAGGATTTGTGGAGGGAGTCGAAAATACAGCGTCACCTCTGGGCGCTGCACCGTTTAGTTTTCCGGGTAGGCAGGAGTGGGGTTGAATGGGGACAACGGCCTGCGAGTCTGCGGTGAGCGAGACGACTGGCGACGTCCTGGAGGCGAACGCGACTGACGACCATGCGGTGACGGAGATCGGCTGTTGAACCTTCTGTAGTTGTTTTGCGGAGAAGGCTGTGCGACAGACGCGAAGCGGGTGCTGTCCTGTCGGTAGTGAGGTTGAGATGAAGTCCGAGGTGGTGAGGACCAGCGGTAATTGCAGTAACGGACGACATGACCGATACGGTGGCAATGAAAACAAATTGGTCGATTGTCGACGGTTCTCCACGCAGCAGGGTCGCGAGATCAGGCCGTAAACTGCTGCTCGTGATAGGACGAGGGTGGACGCCATGAAGCTCGCTACAGGCTGGGCAAAGCGCACACCAAGGAAATACCTATGCTGGCGAGTTTTTGGCGGACGATGGCTTGAACCATGTTAGCAGTGAGTGGGGTGGTGTCACTTGCAGCGGTGTGAGCCGGAGCAGAGGCAATGGCTTCAAGTTCGCGCCGTACAATTCGGGTCACCTGATGCGATGAATCTAGAGACGGTGGCTGTGTTCTTGCACGGTCTTCGCAAGATGATGTTGCAGCCGTATTCGGAAGGCGGGTAAACACGCTGTTAATCTGCCGGCTCTTCGCTTGCTCAAGGCGCCGACATTCTATTATAATGGCGTCCACTGTAGAAAAATTTTTGCAGATGAGGAGATTGAATGCGTCATCCGCAATCCCCTTAAGAATATGTCCGACCTTGTCAGCCTCCGGCATCTCGGCATTGGCTTTGCGACACAACGATAACACATCTTCTACATAGGAGACGTAAGACTCGGTCGAGGTCTGCGCCCGAGACGCGAGCATTTTGTTCGCGGCCATTTTTCTTCCAATCGGCTTTCCGAACAGGTCCAACATTTTCTCCCTGCACACTGCCCAACTCCAAAGTTCTGTTTCACGGTTCTCATACCACGATTTGGCGGTTCCCCCAAGATAGAATAACAGGTTTGCCAGCATAAGAGTCGGGCCCCATCGGTATCGAGTACTCACACGTTCGTACTCTGCCAGCCAATCTTTAACGTCAACTTCATCTGGATCGCCGGAACCCCTGAACGTGCCAGGATACCACGGGGGTTCGAGCACGAAGGTTGTGGTCGCAGAAGGAGATGTAGTTACCGCATCATCTCCGGCCGCAGGAACACCAGGAGCAGATGCAGACGCCGTACTCTCCGTCATCGTTGTGGAATGACCCTTCAAACGTCGGCCGCTGCGAAGTTCCGTTGCGAGGCGGTTGCCCAGCACTTCCACCAAATGTGACGGGGCGAGGTCTTGGCTTACAGGATAGCGTTCACCGAGAATCGGCAGCCGAACAAGATGGCTGAGTTGCCTCTCGCGCAAGCGCCTAATGCACAGGCGTCTTCTTCATCTTCGCAAAGTGCCACGCTTGCTCCTGTCGATGATGCACCGTAATAATATAAAGGGCGCAAACCGACTTCAAAATTTAACAATTCAGTCAAGGTGCCGATTACATAGAAATTCTTCCTTTATGCGTGGTTTCATATGAACATGTGGTGCGCATGTGAAGCCACACATTAGGCAAAGTTTTTGCTTGCTCAAGTTTTGTTGTCTCCTAGGAAACCAAAGACTTTTCTTCCTTGAAGGCACTCCGATTTTTTCTTCTTTGTACAGCAATTTTTTCACACTAATTTGCATACTTATAGATAAAGAATACTAGATAAAGGTACCTTCATCACTGTTGCGACTTGGATCAGTTAACAGAAAAATAGCAAGTTCCCAGCCATTATGATAATAATAATATCTGGGGTTTCACGTCCCAAAACCACCTTAAGATTATGGGAGACGCCGTAGTGAAGAGCTCCGGTAATTTTGATTATCTAGTGTTCTTTACTGTGCGCTGACATAGCACAGTACGTGGGCCTCTACTATTCCGCCTCCATCAAAATGCGACCGCTACGGCCGGGATCGAACCCACAACCTTCGAGTCAACAGCCGAACACTCTAACCACTGCTCCACCACGGCGAACCCCAGGCACATGAGCCCATTTGCAAATTAGAAATCAGAACACGAGGGCCAATTAATGAGATCACATTAAAAAAAAACAAAGCATGTGAACGGTGTATATGGTCCATTACCTCATGAAAAATTGGAGTTTCATGCAGCGTTGAACTTTCTGTATAATGCTCACGCATAGCTACCTAAGGCAGATTTTCTTCACAAAGGGACTGACAACCAGCCAGAATGTGTGATTTTTATCTTAGTGGCAACCAAAAGACCACGAATTACATTGATAGAATCAAGCATTATTTTCACAGTTTGCATAGCATTTGTATTTTTGTGTTGCTATTGCAAGTCACAAAGACTGGCACACATCACCTGGTGACAAGCCTTGGTATTGCATGTATGAGTCGTTCAGTTTGCAATATAGAGTCACCTGTGGTGTCAGTGTACCCCAGTTCATGCTTAATATTGCATTGTGTATATTATTAGGCATCCCCACCTTATTTTACGCTTATTCTAAAGTGAAAGAAGTTGATGCTGAAAAGACACTGCCTTCACAGCAACAAATGGATTGCGCTCACCTACTCCAGTTTTTAAGATGTATAGCGTGCATGACTTTATCAATGCTGCAGGGGGGCTATTCTCAAACTGCCCACCTAATGGGAATCTTTGTTTCAGCAGAGCACATTCTTTTGCTCATCGAGAACAAGCAAAGCCATGACATCATTGTGCTCTTTACCATGTCTATGCACTGCACTCACATAGCACACTCTTGGGGTTAAAAGAAAGTGTATAAAATGTAGTCACAGAAAACCTAAAAAACTTGACAAGTTTGTTTTTGCTTATGAGCAATGATGCACCCTCTGCATCATTCACAGATGCCTGTGAATGATTCAGGGGATGCAAGGGGGCAGGAAGGCATAGAACTTATGCATTGTGTGTCCGCATCAGATCAAGCAGTGATTCAGAAGGAAGTGGCCAACATGCTAGCGAAAGACATCATCGAACCATCATCAAGCCCTTGGTCCTCCCCAGTGGTCTTGGTAAAGAAGAAAGATGGCTCTTGGCGTTTCTGCATTGATTATCAGCACCTTAACAAAATAACCAAGAAAGACGTGTATCCTCTTCCATGTATTGACGACGCACTTGACTGTCTTCATGGCGCCTTCTTCTTTTGATCTCCCGACCTCCGATCTGGCTACTGGCAAATTGCTGTAGACAAAATGGATCGTGAGAGAACTGCATTTGTTACCCCCGACGGCCTTTACCAATTCAATGTCATACCGTTTGGTCTCTGCAACGCCTCAGCAACATTCGAGAGAATGATGGACACGCTGCTTGGACTTAAATGGGCGACGTGCTTGTGTTACTTGGATGACATGATAATCTTCTCACCCACCTTCGCCACACACCTTGAACGCCTTTCGACCATTCTATCAACGCTCCGACATGCTGGCCTCCAGCTGAATTCCTTGAAGTGCCGTTTCAGTCTTCGTCAAATTACTGTGTTGGGCCACCTTGCTGACTCTTCCGGTGTATGACCAGACCCAGCACAGTATGCGCAGTAACAAACTTTCCCGTTCCGCGCTCTATCTATGATGTTCGCAGTTTTGTGGCCTATGCCCTTACTTTCGCCGTTTTGTGAAAGACTTTGCGGTACTCACACGCCCACTCACAGACCTTCTCAGACACGACGTCCCATTTTGTTGGGGTCTTTTTCAAGCTAACGCTTTCTCTCGACTAATCACCCCTGTAACGACACCACCGGTACTTGCACCATTCGACCCAGATGCTCCTACACAGACGCTAGCGGTCACGGAATCGGCGCAGTTTTGGCCCAAACTCAGCGGGGCACTGATCGTGTAATTGCATATGCAAGTCATCTCCTTTCCAAGTCTGAGCGTAACTACTCTATAACACAACGAGAATGTCTTGCCCTTGTCTGAGCGGTTTCGAAATTTTGTCCTTACTTGTATGGCCGCCCGTTCCTTGTCATCACAGATCATCACGCCCTTTGTTGGCTTTCTTCACTGAAGGACCCCATTAGACGACTTGGTTGTTTGGTGTTGCGTCTTCAGGAATACTCCTACTCAGTTGCCTACAAGTCTGGACGCCTCCATCTGGACGCCGATTGCTTGTCCCGCTACCCTGTTGACCAACCAGATAATCGGTCATCAAACCTGGCCCTAGTGTCATGTGCATGTCTAGGTTTCGTCAGATTTGTGACGAACAGCGTCACGATGCCTCCTTGCGGTCACTCACTGCCCGTCTTGAATCTGACCCTAACACCGTATCACTCCACTGTTTGTCCTCCTAAATGGCACGCTGTACTCTCATTGCATCCAGCCAGATGGCCCTGAGCTACTTCTAGTCGTGCCTAACCATCTCCGTTCAGCGGTCCTGCGCAAGCTTCACGACGAACCAACTGCCGGCCACTAGGGCATATCTTGCACGTACGATAGTGTCTGGCGCCGCTTCTTTTGGCGTGGTCTTGCGCAGTCCGTTCGATGTTCCGTGGCCTCCTGCGATAAATGCCAACGTCGACAACGACCTGCCGCAACCCCTGCTGAACTCTTTCACCCGATATCCATTCCTACCATATCTCTCTTCCGTGTTGGTGTAGACTTCCTCGGACCATTCCCTGAATCAAACTCTGGGAAAAAGTGGGTTTCCGTTGCTATAGACCATGCGACCAGGTTTGGCATCACTAGAGTGCTTCCCACCAGCACTGCTACTGACGTTGCCAACTTTTTGCTCCACGATGTAATTCTACACAATGGGGCTCCTTGGCAATTGCTCACCGATCTGGCCGTGCATTTTTGTCACGCGTACTCGATGACCTTTTGTGCTCTTCCTCAATGCAACACTTCCTACCATCCTCAAACAAATGGCCTTACCGAACGCCTAAATTACACCCTCATGGACATGCTCTCGATGTATGTCTCATCTGACCACCATGACTGGGATCTAGCGCTACCTCACGTGACGTTCGCCTATAATTCATCTCATGATAACGCAGGTTATTCACCTTTTTATATGCTCTATGGCCGTAATCTGACCTTACCACTGGACACCCTACTACCGACTACTACACCTCCGCCAAGAGAATACGCACGTGATGCTATCGCTCGTGCCGACAACGCACGTCAGATTGCCCGCTTTAGGCTGTTGGCTTCACAAGCAACCCAAAAGGCTCTATACGACACAGCAAGCATGTCGATGTTGACTTCTCACCTGGTTCCATAGTTTTTCTCTGGTGCCCAGTTCCTCGTGTTGGATTGTTAAAGAAGTTGCTATCTCAGTACAAGGGACCTTACCGTATCATACAACAGGTAACGGACGTTACCTATGAGGTCATTCCAGTCTCCGGGACTAACCTGTCTCCAAACACCCCCAGTGACATAGTCCACCTCAGTAAGTTGAAACCATAGTGCCCTCCATCTGAAGAAAATGTATAAAGTGCACCGACCCGGTGCTTTTACAACCGAGGGGTAATGCTACGTAGCTATCGCATGAAGGGTGAACCATTCTGTGGACAGAAGACGACGAAGAGGACTGGCTTGCCCGCTCTGTGTGCTGCGCTCTGATTTTATCGGTGTCAATACACTGGCAAATAGTCACGTCCAGTCTCATTTTACGTAACAATATAAATAGCTTGCGGTATGAACATTGCAGGACGTGCTCCTCAGTGGCTCAGTGGTGAACACCTCACACTCACGTTTCAGAGGTCCCATGTTCGATTCCGCACGCTGGAGTCTTTTTCTGAATTATTTTTCTTTCTTGCGCTTTCATATACACAGATAGGTATACATATACGGTGAGTGATAAAGACGCCGGTGGCAAAATCTAGCCGAGAGTGTCCATATAACTTCTATCGCAATATAAATGATGAATCAAAGCGAGGTTAATATGTTATTCAACCTGGAAGTCGAACTTTGGGACAGTGCGGAATACTCCTGAAAAGGTGTTTCCACGGCTTAGCATCCCTTCAGTGCAGTGAAACCACCTTTGAAAAAATATTACAATCGGGCTAATTACAGTGTACTAGAATAAGGGTAGTGGGCTCAGACGCATGTGTCGTCCATGCTGGCAGTGATTTTTGCCCGTACACGAAAAAAAAAAACATGCGCACGCTGGAATCCCATGCGCTCTGCTGTCTGCCGTGGTCTCCCCCGCCATCAGAATCCACGCCCTCTTAGCGGTAGCCGGGTGCTTGAGACGATACTCGTTCATTTTGATGGGAAGCATGGCGATTGGGACGGCCGGAGAGGAAAACGCTGCGCGCGCGCCATCTCGGAGGCCATGTATTGCCTGAGACACCTCATGTTGCCTCCGAGTGATGGTGCCACAAGCATTTCTTCTTGAAAGGCGATGTGGTTTTTACAAGTCTTTTGCCTACGCTAAGCGGCCGTTGAGGGGCTATTTCGACGTACTGCGTTATATTGAAGCAGCTCTTACTGTCAATATGGTCAGAATTATGGCCATACATATTCGCATTTCTTGATAAGAAATACAATAGAAACACGTTGCCGCTGTGATTGCAGCACTGGAGTGAGAGATGTCGGCTGCCTTCCCGAGAGCCGCAATTCAGTGATGGCTCCTCCCCAAAGTAATAAGGTTATAATTTGGAGAAGCGCGATTTTCAAATATGTGTATGCATAGCTCTATCAGGCATTTTCGAATGTTTTATGTGCCTTGAACGCACGCTCAACGTCTGCTAGGGTTTGGCGGTGACTGTAGGCCACACTCGACGGAACTCGCCAGTGAAGTTGCAGAGATTAGTGTGCTTTTCGTGCAAGAAAATGCTTTCCATGCATGTAGACCTGCATGTTTTCAGGAAAATAATAAAAGGCATCCACAACATCCATTTTATTTGTCGAAAGTTAATGTCTTGAAATTTCAAACAAGCACAACTCTAGCTGTTTAGGTCAAAATAGTTGCATCAGAGTACAGTTTTCTTGCGGGTGTATGCATTGCCTTATGTAAACGTACCATAACTCTATTTTAAAGTTTGACTTTTACTTTGTGCAATTTATTGCAGAAAATTACACACAAGACATCCACCAACCACAATAATTCACTCTAAGAACTGTTTAGAATCAAGAAATATTGCAAGCTTATACGTTTGAAAATGGTGTGGCCATACACAATGTTACTTTTCATTAACATATTTACATAACAACAACATATACACACATCTCAGCTCCAACACCAAGTTCGAAGGCATCTTCAATTTTTGGGGGAGGCTTTCTGCTTCTTCCTGTGACTGCAAACGATGTTGTCCATCAAGTTCATATATACCTTGGAGTGGGCATCATGAGGCCGGTTGCAGAAAAACGTGTCAACTTTTCTCGGCACCACAGTCGCTGCTTCGCATAATGTACAAGTGCAATGAAGACCGTACCCATTCAGCGAAATAATGCTTTGTCAAGCACTTGGAAGGTGTATTGAAGTGCCATAAAAACTTCAAATCGTCCCATACCTGATCTGAGCTGGCTGCTTCTTGTGCTTATTTTCTAGTGCAATATGTATATCTGCGTCATTCAGAGATCACTGGCCATTCAGATCATTTTTGGCTGATGGCGCTTCCGCGGTAAGACATTTTGCTGCTGCTGGTCCTTTGATCACTTTCTTGTTTTCTTTTGCTCCTGTACTTGAGAGTTGTTTTACTAAGGTACACGAGGCGATTTGAAAGAATCGTCAGAACAGCGCCTTCCAGCAGTGTCGATCTTCCATGATAAATATGTACCTTTTTGCCGTCAATGATATGAGTGTAGTCCCTGATGAAAAATGCGGCCAAAAATGCCATTCCTCTTCCATGTCTTCTTTATTTGTCTTGAGGGACGTTGAAAAACGATGCTTTCAACATGCCTTTCACACGGCTCTAACCAGTCGTGCACCGGGAACACGAAACAGTGATTGTGCCGCTCAGTAGGCATACTTACTTAGCATAAGTAAGGGGGAAATGAATACCGCAGTGAATTGTTATTGCAAACCACGAGATATCTCGATAACAACAAAAACCAGTAGACTTGCAGCCTCACTTAAAGGGTGCGCAGCAAGAGTCTGGCAGTGGCAGGAGGAGCGGGTGCGCGAGGCTTCGAGAGAAAACTGCAGCAGTGCCCGTTGAAGCTCCCTGTCCTGGTGACATTTGCGTCTTCAGAGCGCCTCATGGAGAGCATAGGGCAGAGGGCACACTACCCCCTTCTAGTACACTGTACTAATATACACCTAAACAGGTGCTTTTCTGTTTAGCACCCCTCCACTGCAGTGAAACCACCTTCACAGGCAGTTAGACGCGGACTAATATACACGTATTCGTTCATTTCGAACACTTTGAAATTTTCAACAATCTAAATTCGAATCGAAGCAAATTCAAATACAGGAATAGTTGTTCAAATATTTGAAGCATTTGAATATTCGCACAGGCCAAGAAAGCACCATATGATAAAATGTGCACTTTTGTTCTATAAACATTGCAAGCAACTACAAAGCACGCAGCAAGTTTTTTTGGGTGGTGAAAATAATTACAGTGATGATGAGTGCTTTATAGAAGATGAAGCTTTGAACTTCGGTGATTTGCCCAGCTGCAGCAGAAGAGATGAGCCAAATAATAGGGCACAGGCCCGCCACAGTGGTCTAGTGGCTAAGGTACTCGGCTACTGACCCGCAGGTCGCGGGATCGAATGCCGGCTGTGGCGGCTGCATTTCCGATGGAGGCGAAAATGTTGTAGGCCCGTGTACTCAGGTTCAGGTGCACGTAAAAGAACCCCAGGTGGCCAAAATTTCCCGAGCCCTCCACTACGGCATCTCTCATAATCATATGGTGGTTTTGGGACGTTAAACCCCACAAATCAATCAAATCATAGGGCACACTATATTTACACTTTTTTTTTTCTGGGTCCAGTAGAAAAGTTAGATATTCCGGGTACAATATAATTAAAAAAAAAGCAAGAAAGAAATGAAAGTTAAAAAAAAAAGTTCAGCATTTGTAACATTAAAAAAAATTCGTATTGACAAAAGCAGTAGTGAACAACTGATGCAAAAATTTTACATCTAGTTTCCTCTGTTGTAACAAGTAGCTAGTGATCCATTTATGTTTTCTTGAGTGCACGAAGGTTAATTATTTGGGGACCCAGTCGTAGTTTCGGTTTCATGGAGCAGTGAGACAGGTGGTATTAAGCGGGGGTTTCCGTGTAAACACAACATTAACAAAAAAGTCAGCACCCTCTAGAGAACTCTTTTAAAAAAAAGGCTCCCTGGTGCTGGTGCTGCCATAACCCCTTCTGGTTAAAGGCAAATATGCGCAATGCCCTGAAAATGCATTGTCAACTGTGTGCTGCCATGTAAGTCCACACAGGAGGTGTTCCCTCTCTCCTTTGGAAAGGTTTGCTAGGAGAGACCGCTGCCAGGAGAGAGGCATGGTAGCCAACAAAAAGGATCCCATGGTATAGATGGCTGATGATTATTTACATTGCAAGAAACACGCATTAACAGGACAGAAGCCTCTCATGTTGATTTGTTTACCTTTACCACTTTTTATAACATCCTAACACTTATACCAGCATGCTGTCACAACACTGATGCCTGCATATTGGTTTTTAGTGAGGTGCAGTGCTTCACAGGTGCAACGGTTTCAACTACATATAAGAAGACGCTTCTGGTAGAACCAATGAAAAAGTGGCGAGTATTATTCAAGCCAATCTGTGTGAGTTCAAATAGGCTGTGAAAATCTGATGAAGCATTAAGATGAGGAAACAAATAATGCTGGAATCTGCCATGGTGGGCTAGTGGTTGTGATGCTTGACTGCTGACCCATAGGTCTCGGGATCGAATATCGTCCGCACTTTCGATGGAGGCAAAAATGCTTGAGGCCTGTGTACTCAGATGTAGGTGCACATTAAAGAACACCAGGGTCAAAATTTCCCGAGCGCTCCACTGTGGCATCTCTTATAATCATATGGTAGTTTTGGGACATTAACCCCAACAATTATTATTAACAAATAACATTGTGCCTGAGTGTCTCCATCCTCGAACAAGCACAGCCATAAGGTTGCTTGTGGCACAACTGCAACGGCTCTACAGTAGTTCCTGCCAAATTTAAGCACACAAAGCTGCATTGTTTACTACACTTTTTTGTTGATGAAGTAATTGGTTTGGTGAAATTGATTACTCAAGAAAGCAACTAAATTGACCATTTGCAGAAATCAGCAAGGTGGCTTTCCGGGAAGGTTCTTTTCCAACCAAAAGAAGAAAAAGACTAGTGGTCAAACAGCTTTTCTCGCTCCCTGTGCTTTTAACACTCCGATTCCAGTGAAGGCACGTGAGTGGGACACAACAATTATTGTTTGGTTTCCCACCTTGAACGAACCCTCAGATCGCATGGTGGGCGAGGCACCTGTCGTTCGCAAAGAAGGGAGTGGGTGAACGCAAAAACACGATGAGTGAGAAAAGCAGTCTGTGAACGAGACCTTTCGGTTGGAAAATGACTTTGCTAGAAAGCCACCTTGTAGATTTTGTGCAAATGGTGAATTACAGCAAGAGTTACAGGCAAGAACACTAAACTGTTAATTACAAAATCAAGTAAAATATTAACAGATATTAACAGATTACAAATGGCCCATGAAGTGTTATTTGTTACAATTCTGCTCTTACACATTCGAACGTACAGCGTGCACTTTAACAGGCAGTTTTTTCAAGAAGCTCTGGAATGCTTACGGGTATGTTTACGATCATTTAAGTGTTATTTTTGCTGATCACAGATCGAGATCAATATGTCAACGGCGCCATAAAAAAACATCTAGCGTTCATTTGGCAACAAAAATACAGCGTGAAATCTGGGAATAGGAGACCAGTGTACACATACCGGCTGGATCGCTGCCCGGCATCTCCTTCGGCGTTGATACGTATCACGTCACCCAAAGAACGTTTTTCTTCTTGAGCTGGAGCTACTTGTGCTGCTGGCTGCGACCTAGGGGCTGCGCCACCCTCGTGCGCTGAAATGGATAGCATAGGCGATCAGCGAAACGGTACGCGCGCAAGATTCGCACGGTTTGCATTACCCTGTTGCTTGCGTTCCCGCTTCTGCTGCAACTGAATTTTTTTCTGCTTGGCGCTAAACGGCACCTTCCTGGATCCTTGCGGCATGCTTGACCACGGGCGACAGCTTGTGCGCACTTCAAAGCTGACCGCGTTTCACGGTCAGAGTGGCAGCGCCGAATAGATCGGTCTAAATGAAAAACGAGATGTGCTTGACACAATTATGACTGCTGCAAATAAATCGCCATGACTTCAATGAAATAAGCGGCACAAAAATTGACCCTATTGCATTCTCATGGCACGCACCTACCTAAGGCTACCTTTCACGGATGCTACCTTTAAACGGTTTCGTTTATGGTGGAAAACGGGGGAAAACGTGCACATAAAAAGTCAGCCACGCGTAAGAGAATAAAAGGAAAGCGAAGAGCCGCAAGATTTACCTTTTAAATTTTAATTTATTTTGTGTATTATTGTTCTTTATTATGGCAGCAATTTAAAATTGACACAAATAATTCCGCTAACGCTGGTTGCTGTTTGTTGTTGTTGTGCTGCTTGTTATCGCTTGTGGTCGTAAAATAAGTCAGACCGTGATACGCAAACATTGTATTAATATTAAGCACAACATCACTTTATTTTTTATTAAAAGTTAGTCGAAAATAGCCTAAAAATTTTTCAGCTTGTAATCACATGAAAGAAAGTAGGTGACAAAATACGCATCGCATGCAGCCATCTTGAAGAGGACTTCAGCGAAAAGTGTCGTAAAG
The DNA here is from genome assembly GCF_043290135.1 of Rhipicephalus microplus. Classification (NCBI taxonomy): domain Eukaryota; kingdom Metazoa; phylum Arthropoda; class Arachnida; order Ixodida; family Ixodidae; genus Rhipicephalus; species Rhipicephalus microplus. Next base: position 180,726,476 of record NC_134710.1, on the reverse strand, counting down.
CTGAAGTGAGTAGCGCTTTGTTGCTTGGCCCTTGTGATTTGGCTTTTACCCACTTCGGGGAATTGTTCTCGCACAGTTCTCTGCATTCACGTCATGGAGAAAGGAATATATATAGGCACCACATACTAACCATAGAGAGCTGCGTTCCTCGCCTTAGGGGTTGTACCAGAGGGCTTTACCAGAGAACACCTGCTTTACGCCCTTCCCCGTCCCAAGTTTGCTGACACATACCGTAAGGGGCACTCGGAAAATAGACCCGCACACGCGTGCCCCGTGTAGCCCGGCCACAATCCACCCACTCGTGCAGGGAGGGAGACGCGCGCGTCGCATTCGTTTTTCGCCATCCTCCGTGATTTTCACAGACACCGTCTCAATGTTGCTGTACTAATCCGCTAGAGTCAGACTTTGCGTTTCAACAAAGAAGTGACTTATGCGCCACAATAGACAAGGATGGATCAAGTGGCACAATGGCTCCATTTTCACAACGAGAGTGGGAAAGGGCTGAGAAGAGGGTTTCTAGAAGTACATCAACAGGCCCAGATGGCATTCCAATTATGCTGATAAAAACATTTGGTCCGAAGTCTAAACAGACTTTGCAAAATAGCAGGCAGTGGGCAAAATAATAATCGATGGAGAAGTTCCCGATGAATGGAAACTTAGCAGGATGAGCATGATCTATAAAGGAAAAGGGGACAAAGCTGACATAAACAACTACCATCCTATAGCAGTGACATCAGTGGTCTACAGGCTGGTGATGCAGATTATAATGGAAAGACTGCAGGCATGGATAGAGAATGAGGGGGTGCCAGGGGAACTGCAGAATGGGTTTCGGAAACACAGGAGGTTGGAAGACAATGTTCTCACTGACGCAGTGCATCTAAATAGCAGAAAAGGAACACAGGCCCCTGTGGCTAGCATTTCTGGATATCAAGGGAGCGTACGATAGCGTGGTTCAAGAGGAATCGTGGGGAATACTGGACACAATAGGAGTGGAAGATGGAGTCAATAATCTTTTAAAGAATATCTATACAGGTAACAAGGTAATTATATAAAGTGGGAAAAACAGGTAGCCAAGCCTGCAGAGGTAAAACGGGGGCTTAGGCAGGGGTGTCCCCTGTCGCCCTTATTATTCATGATGTACCTACAAGGATTGGAGGCCAAATTAGAGGGAAGTAAACTGGGCTTCAACCTCTCTTTCATCAAACAAGGAAAACTCATTGAACAGGCACTACCAGCATTGATGTACGCAGATGATGTAGTGCTATAATGGCCGACAACAAGGAAGATTTGCATAGATTGATGGGCATCTGCGGTAATGAGGGAGATAGGCTAGATTTCAGGTTCAGTAAGAAAAAATGAGCAGTCATGATTTTTAATGATAATGAAGGTAGTGAGTCTAGGATACAGGAGATCACGCTAGAGATAACAGATAAATACAAATATCTGGATGTATAGATAAGCAATGGGACCGAGTACCTAAGGGAACACGAAATATACGTAACGACGAAAGGTAACAGGAATGCAGCAGTGATGAAAAATAGGACACTGTGGAATTACAATAGGTAGGATGTTGTGAGAGGAATGTGTAAAGGGGTCATGGTTCTGGGTCTGACGTTCAGCAATGTGGTCTTGTGCATGAGATTAGAAATTCAAGAAAGATTAGAAATTAAGCAACGTGGAATAGGTAGGCTTGCTTTAGGAGCTCTCGGGAATACACCAAATCAGGGAGTACAAGGTGATATGGGATGTACTTCTTTTGAGGGCAGGGATGCTAGCAGCAAGATAAAATTTGAGAAGCGATTGATTGAAATGGGGGAGGAGCGTTGGGCTAGGAAGGTTTTCAGCTACTTGTACATGAAGAATGTCGATACAAAATGGAGGGAGCGAACCAGAAAATTGACGGGTAAATACTTAGAAAACAGCAGGGGGCCAAACCAAAAAGAACTATCAGTTATGAAGTTATGAAGTCTATCAGTTAAGAAGAAGGCGAAGGAAACGGAGACTGACATGTCAAGAATTGGCATGATTAAGAAGTCCGCACTAGAGATCTATCGAACTTTAAGCAGGAAATTGCCAAGGAAAGGATCTATGGTAGTACTCGGGGTAGTTCTCTACTGTTTGAGGCACGGAGGAAGGAAAAGGTGGAAGGGGTAGACAAAGTATGCAGTGCGTGTGGAGAGGAAGAAGAAACTGCCGAACACTTGATAATGTTCTGTAAAGGGCTTCACCCTATAATTCAGGATGATGGTGCAGAGTTTTTCAAAGCACTGGGGTTTAGGGACAGCGATGGCAAAATAGACTTCAAGCGGGTAGACTTAACTAGAAGGAGGTTATCTGATTGGTGGCTAAAGTCAAGGCAGGAATGAAAATTAAACCCTTCACTGCGAAGTACGAATCCTCAGCTTCATTATTTAAAGAAAAAAAAGAAGATAAATGTAATGGTTAGTTCACTAAGTATTACGGCTAGGTGACGTTAGCCGCCGCCCGATCTAAAGGGTACAGCCACATCCATCCATCCATTCATCCATTCTAAAACAAAGGAAAGAAAGGGTGTGGCAGTTGTTTTCCTTCTCATGCGGCAGGCATCCTAATAGAGAAGGCGTTGCTGTGGGCAACGCCTTTTTTAAACAATGCCTGGGGAATGGCTCGCGCTCCCGGTGGAGTTGGCCTGCCTTCAGTTTTGAGCAAGCGCCACGCAGTGGCGCTCGCGACCAATACTATTATTACGGCAGCGGGCGGTACCAGCCAACGTTTCTAGACCTAGTCTAGAAACGTTAGTATCAGCTAAGTGTTCTCCATCTGCGGCCCATAGGGGCGCGTCAGTTGAGAGTTGTTCAAGATCTGCAACTGTGCACTGCTGTTTCGGAGGCTATGCAAAGTGTTGCGTTGTTGCACCATCCGCCACAAGTGACGCTAGCGACCAAGAACATTTTCAAATTGAAAGAAAGTAAGGATGTGACAGCTGTTTTTTTGCTCATGCGGCAGGCATCTTCCTAAAGGAGGCGTTGCCGTGAGAAACAAACCTTAGCCAGTGTCAAGCCGTTTAGAGTGTCCTCTACATGGCCAACAAAAGCCACAATAAACCTAAACCAGTAGGTGTTCTGTGCCTGAACTCAGTAGCATACAGCAGTCGTCGCTTCCGTGTTGCCCATCGTATGCCCGCATGGCTTTGCGCTCCCATACCGTTTCCTATGTCAGGCTTTGGCTGTTTATTCCGCCATGGAATTTCCTTTTGGCCTAGATTTTTTGGAATACGAGTTTAATGTTATCGAGAATGACCTAAAGGTTAGGGATGCGTCTAAAGTAGGACCATTACGGGATCTGCCCCATGATGAGCAACATAGATTTGTTCGCTCGTCTTCGAGGTGAGCTGGCATAATTTATTTATTACAATACTCGTGTAGGTATGCGACCGAGTGAAGGCTTTGTAACAACGTTCGACCGTCATTATTCAGTTGCCTTATAAGATTTTCTGAGAGCGGTAGTGAGCCCTTAGCGAAGCTTGAAACTAACGTTTCTGATAATTGTCACCGTGCACGGTGTGCAACGTTACCTAAATAAATAGAAAAAAAAATTGTTGCTATTTCGTGCCGCTGCGTGACACCTCCGCACGCCGCGGAAATAGGCGCGGAGGAGTGACAGCGAGCACATTGCACCGTTGTGGGCGGGTGGCCTGCAGTAACGCTCTACCTTTCCTCGCCAGAGTGCAGGAACGCCTGGGTCTCGTCATCGATGCTTTGGGAAAAGCATCCTCCTTGGTGAGTGGCCCGTGCTTAGTTTAGCTTGCCCTGTGACGCCTGGACGGTCATGGCCGCAGGCGCAGAGCCTGGCAGCGCCGGTGACCACAAGTGACCGCTTGCGAAACTCGGACCACCGCGTCTACCTTCTCGTCGAGCCAAGCGCTCGGGGGTAAGCCATTGGGATGTTTACTCAACGTTTACTGTGTCTAGCTGTGTGCAGCGCATTGTGCCCGATCGTTAGTTTCCCTGTTGTACTGTCGGCAAAGTATGTCGAACCAGTGGCCTTGCTTGAGTATGTAATTGCTATTAATCCTTAATTTCAGTGGCACCGTGCTGGGTCTGCTGAAGGTGGGCTTCAAGCAGCTGTTTCTACGTGATGGGCACGGCCGACTTTGTCAGGTGCGGCCACTTTGCCTCTTGGACTTCTACGTCCACCAGAGTAGGCAGCGCAAGGGCAACGGGAGGCGGCTCTTTGATAGAATGACCCAGGTAAGTGTCCAAGTTTCGTCAGGAAGGTTTTGACACTATCGTGGTCCTCCAGACGGAGAAAATAGCGGCAAACCAGATAGCCATTGATCAGCCCTCGGAGAAGATGCTGGCCTTCATGGAGCGCCACTTTAACCTCACCCACCCTCTGCCTCAGAGCAACCACTTTGCTGTTTTTCCTGGCTTCTTTCAAGCATCTCCAGAGCAGCCCCGCCCTCTTGAACAGGTATGTTTCTTCTAGGTTGCCCACTGCACCAAATGTTGACTGTAGTACAAATGCATGTTGCTCCAGCTTCTGATGAAATACTCATACTGCATTTTTCAATTACTTCTGTATCTTGTGGCTTAAGCAGTTGTGGAAACTGACCAGTGAAGCTTGTAATTTCTATAACTTTGTGTAATATGAATTTAGCCAATCACTAATTGCCTGTTTTTGCAACTGTGGTCTGCACTCTAGACATAGTCATATATAGTTAAGTTGTTAATTTATGCACACATAGTATGGGTTAAAGGGCCCCTCAATAATTCCTGGAAATACAGAAAATGAGCATGTTATTGTCTTATTTGGCATTTCCCGTCATTTCAGCTCAATTTGTAGCAGCATCAGTCTGTTCACTTGATATTCAAAAGAAATAATTTCTCGACTGGTTCATATATGAGAAATATCAGTTGTGAATTTTTTCCTAATATGCTCTGCTATGCAGTTGCACACCTGTTCTGCTTTGTCTTGCATTACTGTAGTGCAGGGTCAACTGATTTCACCTCATTTTGTGCATTTGCGATTGCACGAGCAGAGATAACAGCGAGTTGCTGAAAAGTGAAATCCTGATGGCCAAAATGCTTAGTCAGTGTGTTTTATGAAGACAAAGGGGGTGATAAGGTGATAGTGCCGTAACTCTTTTGTTACCACACCTATTCAAATCGACGCATTTGAATTGTCGATTGTGGCATGTTAAATTTGTTTCTTGTGCGCCCAGCACTTTCTAGTAGTCAGTACAGCCACTCAATTTTCAGAACAATTTGAATTTTCCTGTTTTGGCAATATAATAATGATTTTGGACAGACGTTTGCACGAAGCAGTGTGCATGAATTGTTGGAAAAGTGCACTAGGCTGGCACACTTGATAGAAGTGGGTGCCCCTCGTGATTATGCTACAGTAACATTGAAGTTCCGTAATAAAAAGAACCTTTGCAAGCCAAATATTGAATTGATGTGTCAGCTTCGCAATTTAACAATGTTGAGCAGTAAGAGTTGCCAGAAATTTATTCCAGCTATTCAACAGAAAGCTGTACCTAGGAGTCAGGGAAAATTTGTTCTACAAAAAATATTTACAAAGTTCCGCCACGAGTTTAGAGTGTCAGTGACCTTCTGTGACAGTTTCCAGCAGCTTTCGTGTTGCTTGCATCGTTATATCAGACAGAGGGTTGCATCTACAGGTTTTCTTGCTTACTTTAATCCAAGTGCCAGCTTAAATAATCTGCACGCCATTGCAATAATCTGAACGCCGAACTATTTATTCCATGTGCCAAACATTTAATTCAAGCGCCAACATATTTAAGCACCAACTCAATGAGGCAGCGTGCCAGTGAGTTTAATCCAATTGCCAATGACTTTAATTCAAAAGCCAGTCAGTTTAATCCATGCACTGGAAACACATAGTCTGCTGCTTTATAGAGTATAAATGTCAGAATAATGTAAACATGAAGTCACAGGAAGAACTTTTTTCTCTCCTATAGATGCTAGCACTTATGAAGTGGGCAGTGCTGTTTCCCCGTAACGTTTTGATGTCATAGCTTCAAAACAAAAAAGCAGTGTGTAATAATTGCATTTATCGGTACTAAATGTATTTTCTCATAGAGTACATGTTAGTCTATGCTTCATGTCTTCTGCATTATTCCGGCTAACCATGTACGTCATCGCATATGCATGGATTCAAGTTGTCTGCTAAGCAGACTGCATTTGGCTACTTATTCACTGAGGCATTCGCAGTCGTCAGCTCAGCCCGGTGACAACGGTGACCGACAGATAATATTCATTCGTTCATGAAATCAGAAACAACCATTTAAAACTGAACTTGCATTCAATTGGGTTCATGTGGAATTAAATTAATAAAAGCATCAAAGGATACTCCTGTGTTCATACTCCTGTTTTCACTAGTGTTGCTGAAGTGTGTTTGCTTGAAACACTCATTCATCAAATACACTTAATTTTGTTCGAATGAAAAGATAACAACTAATATGAATGTAAAATATGACTTCTGTTTTCCACATCAGGATCATGAGTTTACGTCTTATGTGCACTGCAGGACGAAAACCTCTTCGAATTATTTTAATTCTCTCTGCCCTGTGAGGGCCCCCTAATTTATTGAGAATGTGCCTGCTTTTGACTCGTCACTGCCCATGGTCAAGTTTTCGATATCTTGGTATGCATTCCAGCACTCCAATAACCATATTATGTATTCCTCATTACATGACCTGGCCCGGTCATGTAATGCTATACAAATCCAAATATGAGCTTTGTTGATGAACACGAAATATTGGTTAAAAGGTTTTTTTTTGTTGCCATTAAAATGACTCCACCCAGGCCAAACACTCATCTACAAACTTGTACATAGAAAAGTATAAGCACTCCAAACACGGCTCAAACGAACCACGGCAGTAATTTTTGTTTTCACGAATACTAGTGGCAAATATCAATAAAATTATTTATTCTACTTTGCGACTATTGTATTTTAAAGATGATAGTCTTTCTTGGGGAACTTCGATGGAAAAATTTTGATCTGTCTGTCTGTGTCTGTCTGTCTGTCTGTCTGTCTGTTTGTCTGCCCTTAACGATACCTCGAACGGCCGACTCCATTCACAGAGCCCACCAATATTGCTCAAGATCCAGCGTTCATACTTGTGCGATTGTCAATTAAAAAGCAATCATTGTACATATCTGAGGTACCATAACAACACGTCCATGTTTTGTATGTGTGCCTTTGTACTAGAGAAGGCACACACAAGTAATTCTATGAACTGTAGCGTTAAACACCCTGCACTGACAGTGCAGCGCGGTGCTCAACAAGGCAAGTGTTACCAACCCTTTGCTTAAATTACACGGTGGTGGCACCTGCTCGTCGCCTTGCATTCTACACCTTGTTATAATGTAGGAACTGCATTTCGAATGCACTGCCGTATTTACGCCCCGTATTGTGCTTTTTGTGCATGGAATAAACTGACTGGCGTCTGAAATACAGTCATTGGCAATCGGATTAAACACGGTGGCACTTGGATTAATTTCACTGGCCTGATCGAGTTGGCACTTGGAATAAATATGTTGGCGCTTGGATTAAATGTTTGGCACATAGATTAAATAGTTTGGCACTCCGATTATTTCAATGGCGTGCAGATTATTTAAGCTGCCACTTGGATTAAAGTGAGCGGGAAAACCTGTAGTGTCACTTGTCGCTCCTATGATGTCGTCTTCACGTCCACATGGGTGCGCACAAGCACTGCAAAACACATGCGCTGCTCAAAACTGTCTTGAAATCCCACCTTAATTGAGTGACAGCAAGCTTAGAGTTTGAGTATGACAGCACCTCAGCTTCAAGTCTTATGGTGACGGTGTTTTCCGTCAGCCTGAGACATCTGCAGTCATTCATGGGTTTTTTTTACACCCCCAAGTTGTCTCCTCCACCGTAAGTGCGTGTAGCGTCTGACCTTCGTGCACAATCTTTAGCTACTGTGGTTATTTGCGTGGTCCACACTTCACTGGGGGGGACCACTGGCACTGGCTGCAGAGCTTTTCCTAACGACAGGAAGGCCCCTGGAGCACATCTTTGCCCTGGCTATGGAGCAGTACAAAAGGTTTTAAAACTGCGCGCGATATTGTCCCTTTATTTCATATGAAATGTGCAAAAATGCAAAGAAATATGCTTGGATGCATATATTGGAACACCAACCTATGCAGAGTGAGGTGGCTCATGGAAAGAGGTGACGCTAAATGAAATAGCGAAGTTCATTGGACATCTCATTTGTAAAGGGATTATTCTCCACATCATGGGTATCCATCTATATTGGAACACTTGGAGACTCTTATAGGAAGACAACAAAAATTTACTGAGAAAAGTGTACGAGTACACTTGTGTCTCACAAAAAACCATGCAATGCTTGAATGGATGGCACGAGCAAAGAAGCCGTACCTCGATTGTAATTTTCTGTCTATGTGAAAAGCAACATTTTAAACAACATTCATTATATTTTATACTGTTTCTGGGTCATTTATCTACAAAATTTATATTCTGAATTTTCTTTGTATTGAACATTTTTGCACATTTAGTGTTTTTTATTGCACTTTTTACCAGCTGGCAACCAGAAATTTCATACTTTTCACATTTTCAACCATTCTAAAATATTTATGTTGTCCTACAACATATATATTTTGGAAAGAGCATATCATTGTGCAAAGTTTGGTATGCTGCAATGTGTGCTGGAGTGCTTTTCAAACAAGCAAAAAGGATCAAGAAAAAGGTCAAGAAAGAAACCGCTTATTTTTCTTTGAACTCTGAGTGGTTTACGTGCACATTAAGGCAAATGGAGGGTGTGAACCTCCTGACGAAGCTTTTACTTCGGCGGAGCAGCGTAGGTAGTGGAATTCACAAGTTATAATTAGTAGAGGAGGCATGTTTTGAGTACACACAGACAATCCTTGAACACAGAGACATTTAAACAACACATTACTAATGCATCAACCTAAATATAATTGTCATTGAATTCACAGTTAACATTTGTTAAACACATCTGGATCAGAAAAAAAAGCATGTTTAATATGAAATATTTATACTATTGCCAAATTGTTGTACAATTTCTAGCTACATTAACAATGTTAAGGTATCTATTACATAAACATATAGTTTCATATTCGATAGTTGTATCCAATAATTTGTCCTGTTTTTTTCACGACTATGGAAGTGTGGCAGAAATATATGAAAATGAAATTTAACAGTCAAAAATTTTTTTATTCCATTCAATTCACCTCTAGCGCTGTTTGCAACTACTATTTCGTCAAAAATGTACATTGTGATAGTTATGCTTCTTTATAGGAGTTTTTAATTTTTATATGCAATGGATAGAATGTTGCCAGTACTAAACTACTACATAGGGCATAAGAGCCGTATAAATATAATATACTGAGTGTTTCACGAAACTTGAATCGTCCTTTAGGACAGTGGTTCTAAAATGGGAGTCCGCAGACCCTAGGGCGTCTGCAAAGCCATTTCTATGATTCACGAAATCCTCACCCGCATTTTTCTTTAAGCGTGACTATGCCACGTAATTGATGAACTGTCCGAAATGAAGTGATGTGGCAAGTTTATTTGATGTTTTTTGGTAGCAATAAAAGGCAGGCTTGTGCAAATATTTGAATAATAATATTCAGACAAATAGTATAGTATTTGCTTCCATTCAAATTTAAATTATTGAATATTTTGAAGTATTCACAACGAACGTATAGGTGTATATTAAACCGCATGTAACTTCTTGTAAAGGTGGTTTTGCTGCAGTGTCGGTGTGCTAAACCATGAAAGCATTTAATCAGGGGAAATCCGCTTCGCCACTAAGTCCCCCTGCAAATTTAAAGGGGCCCTACAACACTTTTTGAGCACAGTCAGAAAACGCTCCCGATTGGTAGTGGAGGCTTCCAAGAACACGCGAGCCAAATATATGGCGCAGTATGCGACCTGCGATTCACAGTAAATTCTCAAAGCCAGCTGAAAATTGCTCTCTTCTCTTGGCAAATGACACCATGAGCTCAAAAATCGCTTGTCGCAGCTATTGCATCAGCCATTGGTGGATTTAACATGGCGCGCTCGGTTGTCACTGGAGCCGCAGCGGGAGGCCGCGACCTGTTCAGGCGTGTGGGCGCGATTACACTGAAAAGTCGCGTATTCTAAGAAAAGAGGGGCTCAAGGTCACGAGGTGCATGTGACGTATTTTCTTTTGCTGTGCCATTCCTCCCTGCTTAGCTTCCAGCTATTTCATCAGGACGAAAAAAGAGAATTTAATTGCAGCGTGCTCCTAATTTTCGGAACTCATCCGCTCGTACTGGACTGTTTCATAAGATTTTGCATCGGTAAATTTGCGAAGCAACAAGCTTCTTTACTGGCTCCATGGCTACTTGAAAAAGTGTTGCAGGGCCCCTTTAAATGAACATGTTACCCTCAAATCAATTCAACATTTTATTAACCTTAAAAGCTTGTTATGACAGCTTATATGCTCCAAGTATAACAAAACTTAATTTTTACCTATTTTACAGGTTATCACTCGCATCTTACCTAAACTGATATCCCGCTACTACTCAAAGTTGTTTCGACTTCCTGTGAACAAAAAAGACATTTGTATAGAGGCCCTACTTCACTATAAAGATATATTGTGCTCGTTAGTTAGGTCATGATAAATATGCCCATTTTTCTTTGTATGTCATATATACTATTAAAATTCGATTCTAAATTATTATACAAAAATAACTATTCGCTTTGAAATAGTTTTGGACCTAAAATTCACTATTTTCACAAAGGCAATAAAAGGCACCTGTTTCACGCTCCAGTTGTATTAATTTATCTACGTACCCCCTCCTCCTCCGTACGCTCTGCTACAAGGGGTCCTCCATCACTTCCACCAGTCCCCAAAGAATCCTTGACACATCTGTGGCTGAGAACCACTGCTTTAGGAAGTGTACATTGCAGACAGACAAGACTAACAATATATTTTTTTGTGTAATTCAAAGTTACAGAAAATATTTTTTGTGGACAGTTAGTTGTCTAATGAAATGCACCAGATCGGGAGACATCTTTGGTTTGCGTTGGCAATCAGAGTGTCATTTGTTACATTTACAAAAATGAGCATACCTTTGTTCTGTAAATGAGAAATACTATTTTTAATTTGTCTACTTTGAAAGAGATGCAGGATGAAGCATGGCATCACTTTATGATGAAAAATATTGGAAAAGATGTGGTAGAACATCAAAAAATATGTGGCAGAAAACCTGTGCAGTGCATTTAGAGTTACGTTGCTGAGATGTATTGATGTGTTGTTTCTCTATTTTATGCGCTTGCGCTAATTTTTCTAATCATCATAGTGTAATTTTGTTCTAGATGATATAGTTTGTGCAGTTTGAAAAAGGGTAGTGTCTTTTATAGATATGCATAGATAATTACACAAGTTTACCCATATACTTTAACAAAACCTAAGAAAATTCTGCTTCAAAATTTTCTTCACACTTTTCACAGTGATTAATTTGCATTTAGACACTTGAAATGCTAGGCTCTCTTTAAATTGAAACTATGTGATAGGAGGTCTTTGAAAAATTTTACGATTCATTTAGGGTCATTAAAGTTTTGAAATGCCATTTTCTAAAAAGAATTGTACTTAGAAAACTTTCAGTGTGTTCAATAACACCAAGTGAAGTTCTTTCTATCATGTTGTATAGAATTATTTTTCTTGTGTAAAAAATGTTGAAGGTAATGGTTCTGCTTAGTGCTCAAAACATGAAAAAATTGTGAATATGCACTTTTGTCACTTATTAGAGTGCTTAAAGTTGTGTCTATATAAAACTAGGCCTGCGAGCCCATCGACAAAAATCCATTGGGCATTGTGTATAGATACAGTTGCACATGATAAAGCGCCAGGGAAGATATTAAAAGGAAATGCAGTGAAATCCTGATAGTGTGGAAAAAAACAGATACGGCACATAGTGGACGAGAACAAATTCATTTTTTTAAAAGTATGAACCAACTAGCTGTTATCTGTTCCGTTAATTAGGGAGGCAATCGCCGGGCTGATTCCAAGGGCAGACGTATCTGCCTCACCAAAACGCACCACGAAAGCGCGGACAACTTAGAATCGGTTCCTTTGGTGCATCAGCATACGCCGGCTGTGGTCCAAAGAACGAGGCAGAGCCGAGAGTTGATAACAAAACAAAAATATATTCTCAAATATGGCAGAATAAACAACACACAAACATGCACACTCGGCAATAATTCAATACAATATGTCATCAATCACAAGATACTCAAAACAACAGGCTACACAACACAAGACACACTAAAAACAACGGGCACAAACATGTACTACAATCAAATCTCGTGCATTGACTAACCAAGACACTTACAGACTAAAATTTTCGTCAAATGTATTCAGTCCAAAGTTCTCGGAACAAAGCTTGAATGCTTCTCTTCAAGGAAACACTCACTCCAGCGCCGGTTGCCGTTTCTCTGCATCCGAGGTTTCTCTTCCAAGAAACTCTCGGGTCGTCAAATGTTCACACACTTCAATAACAAAACTTCTTCACCAGTAATATATCGGCCACTTGCACGCTGCAACTGTGAAACATGTCTTCGCCCACGGGTTGTAAACGCACACTTTTCTCCTGCTTGTAAGACAAGCCTTCACCCGCAGGTAGAAAACACACTTCTTCGTCTCTGCTTTGTCACTGTAGAACACGCCTTTGCCTGATGGTGAAAAACTCTCTTCACCTCCTGATCGCCACCGTTTGCTGCTCGCTTATATACATTTGCCCTGGGTTCTGGAAGTGTTGTTGGTGCGCCGCAGAGCCAAAGCTGGGGAAGGGGCAGTACTTTTTTCGAACTCTCCGTGACCCGTGATGCAACCAGAGAGTGACTCACTTCTTCCTTCTCGATGTTTATGGAGTTCACTGGGTGTTAGATCCAAGGAGGTTGGTTGGCGTGGCTATGGCGCTTCTGAGGGGGAGGGACTGTGCGGCGCGTGCGAGGTGTCTTTTGATGCTTGTTTCTTCTTTACGCTGGCTTATGTCGCGTCTGCTCGGCACCTTGATTTCATGCAGTGGTTAGAATTCAAAGGCGCGTGCTTTGTTGAGTGCTTGTTTGTGACACTAGCTCGGCAACAAGCCCTGCTGATAAAGTGAACTTGAAGGAAATTGTGAAATAACTGTTCCTAATATCAATAATTCAAAATGCATTATATACCCGCCGCAGCAGTGTTTGTTCTGGTGGTATTTATCCATTGATGTTTGTTTTAGTTTTGTTTTTTCATCAATTCAAAATTCCTATTTGAGGCTTTGCTAGAAACTTTGCACATCTCTGGCAGTCTTTTAGCATCAGAAAAAAAAAAAGATGGAATTAACCGATAATTTGCTCAAAGACTGTGAATGCTTGATAGATTTCTTGTCATTGATGACAGTTCGCTTCCTCTCCTGAACTGTGTATAGCAGACTGGGAAGTTTTTGGCATTATTGCACTTATTTGGTGGTTTTGTTTCCAATGGCAAATGGTTGCAGGTAATATGCTTCACTGCATGCTAATTAGCTCTTTCTGCAATTGGTATTCTTAACAGCGTTGCATTGGAGTGTTGCACTGAAGCTTTTTGGCTTCATTTTCATTGACATAAGCTATCACAAGTCAGTAAAAAAGCGCAGGGCTTACTACATGTTGATTGGGGAAATAAGTATTCAAGGTACACATAGTAGAAAGCTATACCTTTGCATGAGATATTTTAGGGGATGCCACAATTTTTCACAATAGCTAATAAATCTGTATATCCAATTCCATGGTGCTTGGTGCATTTGTGGACATGCTCATGTTAAGTTATCCTACAGCTAACATGCAATTTTAATTTGTTGAAATTGTACCTAAAATGTGTAATTATGTTTTGAGTTGGAATCAATTACTGCATAAAGCATACCATCATTGAAACCTCATTGTGTATTAAGGAACACAATCTTTAACTCTTCTAAATGTAGTAAAATCTTGTTGATATCTTCCTGTCTTTAACTTTTTTCAAACAATAAAGGCTCTGAAATCCAAAAAGCATTTACCTGTCTTGTTTTAAAGACGCAACATTTAGCTATGTGCAGGTCGCTGAATATGAATCTTTGTGGCTGTAATGTCCTTTATAAAGGGAGCAGAAGTCTGCACCTCATCTGCCTGTCACCTTTGCCACATACTTATGTTCCTGCCAACTCAAAATTAAATCGTATGTTTGTTATGTTTGTTAAAGCATCGGCCCTAGCATGTCACCTTTTTTTTCCTTATATCTGCATGCTAAAAACCTTTCCTTTGTAAAAGAGTTGTAAATAGATGTTTTGTTTTTCCCATATTTTTTCTCCACAACCTCTTCAAAAACATAACAATGTGGCTCTACAGCATATGCACTGAAGACCTGAAAATTCACATAATTGGGGTTTTTAGCTAAGTGCTAAAAAAATATCCTGAGGTTACTCAATATGACTGAACAATGTGTAATTTGTCACATTCATCTAAAATGCACCTCTATTTAAAAATGGTTGGTTCATGTTAAGTAAAACATTCATGCGTGATCAGTGCTTAGTGAAGTAAAACAGTTCTGGCAAAAAAAAATTAATGTGCATGCCAAACAGCTTGCAGTGCGCATTTGTGAAGGAAGTATAGTTGGAATTCTGTATAAGAAAGTTGGTTACTTCAGCACTTCTCTTCGTTATATCGAAACTTTGTCGTTTATATTTTAGAAAATCAGTCTCTTGCATAGTTTCAGCACATGGAAAGAAAGTGGTGTCTTATTCCTCTTTATGGAGATTTTCGTTCTATCAGTTTTTTGCATGTTTGATGTCATGGAGGTTACTTTTCACTCTACGAAAATCTGTAATAAACAATCCTGAATAGATTGTTTTGCCTTCTCCTGTGCTTTGAGTGGTATTTTATTGTACAGCATTTTAGAAATGTGTTCTTTGTTTTCTTAGACACATGCTAAAGCACGTGCATGCGAACATACCCTACAAACAGTTGGTCTTTTTGCTGTACTTTTGCTTTATCAGGTTTACTAACAGTTCCTTTGCTTTATTTATTTCAGCAGGTGTCATGTGAGAAAAGTGTAAGTATACGAGATTATCTTTCAAATTTATTGTAGTACATTGGATGTCACCTGCTATGTGACATTTTTCGCTTTTGAGATATGAATCTAAAGCACTGTGCTCTATTTTATGCTATACTCATTGTCAGCCTAACAATTCAGAACAAAGCTCTCCTACAGAGAAACAATGCACATACTCTGTGTCACCACTGCAAACTATAGAATCCACACTTCAATATTGCTGCCACATTTGCTACTGAGCATATAGGTATTATCACTCCACAGAAGCAACAGGTGTCTACTCGTGATGTAAATTGCTGTGAGCATTGCGCATCTTCAGTATGAACATTTAGGTACTAGTATTGCATTTTCTGGCTTAAGTAGTGCACGCTGAGAAAGAATGGAATTTCACTGACCTGTCATCAGGTTGTCAACGAAAAAGCAGCCATAGTTTTATCTAAGACTATCATTACGGCGAGCGCTCGTATACTTGTCCTCTTGTCTTGTGTGTTGTGCGTTTACACTCAGATCTATTCCAGAATGAAGCAACACGCCCAACAAAGGATTTTATTACTAAGCCACTCAGGTGTGTCTTGTGTTTAGCAGATTAGTTCAACAGTACGAGAAGTGTCCTATAGTATACAGTGGAATTCACTTCATTGTAAATAGCACCAGTAATCATATTCAGAGTGCTAAAGGTGTTTGAACTGATTTTTATAACACAGCCTGAAGCCTAATATCGTGACAGATTTGTTGGAATTGAGAACAGCAGCAGCATCGTTTTTTTTTTTAATTTTCTATGCATTTTGCTAGGCTTTTTTATGTGATGTATGGCTAACATGTGTGGTATGAAAACTTTCAGATTGCTGTCATTGTAATGTTGGTTAGTTCTACTAATATACTTGTTTTGTAGTTAAAAAAACTACAGGAAGAAGCTTAGGCGAGAGGATAAGAATGACCTTTTTTTCCAGTATGATGGGTAATTTACGATAACACAGGAAGTTTTAAGGCATGAATTTAATTAGGGAATGTAGGACAGTCAATTTTTTCTCACAAGGCATGCATAGATTCTAGGTTTTGTTAACTCTTAAGCACTTTAGACATGCTTATTTCATCAACACACTTCTGGTGAATTTCACTCTTGATAAACATGGCTTAAATATCTTTTAAAATATTTAATAACTGTGTAAGTTTACATCCATGTGTGATCTTGGCCTGCAGAAGTTATGGTAGCATGATTGCAGTATAAAAATGACTCTTCTTAGATGATTATGGCCAAACATATGCAGCTGTCTATCAAACCACTGAGGCATGAAATAGTGTAAGGTGTACCACACATTCTACTACTGAGGCTGTGATAGCATTACTGGTTCGCACAATGTGTGTGACTGGAACGAGGCTGGCTTGAGTTAACAATTTATGGTGATACTGATAGAACTTAGTTTTGTTGTAGCCAAAACTTGATTAACATTGTTTTTTGGTTTCACACATTGTTTGCATTGAATTCATCATCATTAACTGAGCTGATGACACTGTTGCATAGGTCCGTGCTCGAGTACGACGTCCACACTCACTGGATTCATCTCTGGTTGGCAGGTGAGTAAAAATGAAACTGGAGTGTTTAATTGAAAGTAGCTCTGGCCATTTGATAAAATATAAATATCAAAGCATATTAGGGTTTTGAAATACTATAAGTGTAACTTTTAAAAGTTTATATTACTTATATATGTTATGGTATTTTCATACAGCACCCATTATTATTAAATATTGATACTTTTCTGGTGATTAAAGGATGTGGTCCTGTTTGTATGCCCATTAATTTATAGTAGACATTAGTACTAATCAGAACATCATGTTCAAGATCACTAGGGCCAAGCTAGTTCTCTTTCACAGAAATTTGCCACATATGATTTGTATTTAGATTAGTTATGTAGCCATGTCAATTAAGAATTCCTGTGCAGTCCAGTAATTTTCTGGCATGAAATAAGTATTGCGGCAATTTTAGAAGCATGCATATTTCCAGGAAAATTATCAGTATTCCATACTCTGTGCTGCTATTTAAGTGCTCTCACATGTGATAAGAAACTAGTAATCAATGTGTTCTGATGGAATTCCAAATGAAATTAAGCTGACATATGCATACCTATTTTTTCTTTATTCATCCTTCAAAGGTGAGAAATTTGAAGCCTTTGTGTGTAACTGAACTTTGGTTTTCCACACTGTAGTTTGAACTTCATTGAACTGAATGTCACTTTTTCTTCTCATGATCATATCATGGGTACTTAAAACCCCTTGATATTGTGATGTTTCTTTCACACAGTAATGAGTGCACTAACATTTGTAGCTAGATTAGAAGTTTGTAGAGATTTTTGTTAAATTACGTCGAGTCTTGGAAATACTAGGAAGAAATTGCAGAACTAATATATACTGCATGTCTATTAAGACTTGTGAAAAGAGGGTATGGTTTTTACAGAAACAAAATATTTGATACTTCTATGGTTATTAATTTATGAGAACATCTCAACAATATGTGATTTCTGATCTGCTAGTGACATGTGCCTGTGTGCTTCTTGCAGTTAAGTTTCCACACTTAGGCCAAAGCAATGGATATGTACTCGTTCAAAGGGTCAGGCAATACACGTGTACTTAGTGGCTCTATTTCCATTGTTAACGTCAAGCAGGGTTATGTTGTGGCGGTGAATTGGTTTGTCAAACTACTTCATACTTGCCATATCATATCCTTTCTTTGCTACATTTTCTTTTCTTTGCAGTTTTGACTATAGTGTGAGGTGATTGCCTTAGTTGCTCTTATCATGTAATAAACTTTCATTGTATTTGTGCAAATATTATATCAGTAACTGCTATGAAAAAATGGTACATGCAGAATTTTGGTTTGGGCAAGTTGTTTTATGGTTGAACTTTTGGGGTGCAGTACCAAAAAACACACAGATAGAGCTACGTAACACACACGTAGGCCCTCGGAACGTTAGAAAAATGGTACGTGTTATAGCACAGGAATTCGAGAATTCAAATGTATGCTTACTAAGAATACATCAAACCATGTTAGATGGTTGTTCAGGAGTCATCTTGACCCTTTGCGATGCTTTATTCACAATTGTGTACACCACATTATTTTGCTAGTTTTCTTGATTAGTGGCTAAGAAAGCGCAAGGCACATTGAACATTCTGCATAATAAGTGTGTCCTCATTTAACTTCATTTTGCAGTGTCCTATTGAAATGACTAGTGACTTTCCTGAAGGAAAAGATGATAAACTGCTGATTATTACATTTTTTGGAATCAAACTCCTCGACCAATGTCAGTGGGGATTTCGAGAGGGTCGGTCCACCATGGACCATCTCATCCGCATAAAGGCGCAAATACGCGAAGCTTTCATTCATAAGCAGTTTTTCCTATCTCTCTTCCTTGACATGGACAAGATATACGATACAACGTGGCGCTTTGGAATATTGATAGACCTCTCACATTAAGGTATACGAGGTAATATGCTAAGTGTTATAAAAATTACCTGTCCAATGAGACATTTCGTGTTCAAGTGGGCAATGCGTTGTCACGACCGTTCGTGCAAGAAACGGGAGTACCCCAGGGCGGTGTCCTCAGTTGTACTCTCTTTGTAGTCAAAATGAACTCCCTGCGATCGTGCATCCCGCGTAACATCTTTTATTCAGCATACGTTGATGATCTAAAGATAGGTTTTAAATTCTGTTATCTCTCGGCATGCGAGCGACGGGTTCAGCTCTGTGTTAACAAGGTCTGTAAATGGGCAGATGAGAACGGTTTGTCTGAATCCACTAAAGAGCTCCTGTGTTCTGTTCTATAGGAAGAGAGGACTCAACCCTGATCCCCATATAGAGTTGCAGGGTGAGCGCGTAGCTGTCAAGAGTGAACAAAAATTTTTAGGCATAATTTTAGACACGAAGCTCACGTTTATACCACACATTAAGTACATTAAGGAGAAATGCATGAAAACAATGAACATTACAAAAGGTGCGGTCCCACACAAGTTGGGGCAGCGACGGAAAATGTCTGATGAGCCTCTACAAAAGCACGCGTCTAAACTATGGGGCGATAATGTACCAGTCCGCAACACCAACGGCATTGAAAATGCTGGACTCTGTCCATCATCTAGGCATCCGCCTTTCTATGGGACCTTTTCGTACAAGCCCCGTGGAAATCCTCTATGTAGACTCAGATGAATGGTCGCTACATATACAAAGATTGTACCTGTCTTTTACATATTTTTTTGAAGATAACCGCAAGGACCGACCACCCTACATACCCTGCTGTAAACGACACATCCAGCTCCCAGCTTTTTCAAAACAGACTCGCATTGAAACAGCCCTTCTCGCTGCGTGTTCGAGCACTAGCTGTAGACACGGGCGTCCCATTGCTCGAACACCGCGCTATGGCTCCTACTACATGCGCCCCGCCATGGCAATGGCAGGTTATAAATTGTGACAAATATTTCATGATTGTGACAAAGCATGCCCCACCCCTACACATTCAGATGTACTTCTGCGAATTGGCACACAAATATACCTATCCTGAATTTTTCACTGATGCATCAGACTCGTGCAGGCGTGTCCTACGCAGCAGTGGGCCCATATTTTTCGATGTCGGTATTCTGCACCCTCACACAAGCATTTTTACAGCTGAAGCTTAAGCAATACTGGCGGCAGCAAAATACATTAAAGAATCTGAAATAAGTAATGCAGTCATATACATGGATTCATTAAGCGTTGTAAAAACTTTAAAAGCCATCAGAAAGTACAAAAATTCTGTCATTGTTTTGCTATACTCTCTCCTTTGTGCCATTTACGCATCGAAACAGCATGTAGTAGTATGTTGGGTGCTAGGACACCGTGAAATTGAGGGAAACGTACTAGCGGATAAGCTCGCAACATCAGTCCATGCGAACACTTTGGAGTCATCTGTAGCTGTCCCCGTAATGTACTTGAAACCCTTTTTGAGAAAAAAAGCTGAGGGATTACTGGCAGCGTACATGGGGCGGACAAGTACATAATAAATTACACTTAATCAAGCCTTACCTTGGTGACTGGCCACCAACATCATAAACACGCCGTACAGAAGTAGCACTCTGTTGATTACGTATCGGACACACATATAGTACACCCTCACACTTTCTGATTGGTGGTGATCCACCAATGTGTGAGAAATGTGGCGAACCCCTTAGTGTCCTACATATTTTGATACAGTGCAGTGAATTAGATTCTATTCGAAAAAAGCATTTTCCAACATCCTACCGCCCCCGCAGGGACGCCTGTGCAAGCAGGCGTTTGGTGTGTAGCGACACCACGGACCCGAGCTAACGGGGGTGGGGGGCGGGGGGGGTTTCGACTTTCTCCCACGCCTAGCCGTGCGTGGCTTTGCCGTGTCCGGGGAAAAGGGGATCCTGGGGGTTGGGCCGACGCTGGGTGATTGGACCATTAAGGCCCCCCGGCAGAGGCAACACACCCCTTTGGCCCCGGCTTCACCCCTGGACTGACCCACCCAGGGGAAATTGGCAGTCGCCTTTTCCTATCTCTTTCTCCCCCACACCTTCGTATTTTCTCCTCTTTAAATCTATCCTGTCTTCTCATTTCTTCTGTTACTTCCCCATTTTCATGGGCGGCTTGGGTTAACCTTGTGCAACTAGCCAACCTTGGCCTACGCGCATTAGGTTATCGTAGCGGTGTACGGCTGGCGTCTGCATGTTTCGCGTTTCATGAACCTTGTAGCGTCCCCTCGTTGGGCTCCGTGGTGGGTGGCTGCCATCGTTACTGAATTACATTCCTCTATCATGCAGAGAAGCTTTCCACTCCTCAATGATCGTGCCGCTTCAAAGCGCGTACGCACCGAAAAATTTTCCTTTTTCAGCCGACCCAAAGAAGTATTCCCTTGTTATCATGTTGTACGCAATGAGAAGCCCAGCAAAACAGCCAGAACAGTGTCCCCGTTCATAGTATCGCGGTCCCTGACAGCCACATTAGGTGATGGCTACAAAGTTACAAAAATGGCTAGCGGTGACCTTTTTTTTAGAACTCCGTGACAAAACACAATTTGACAAACTAAAGAACCTTGCAACATTCGGCGACATTCCCATCAGCGTAACACCTCATCGATCCATGAACTCTGCACAAGGAGTTGTTTCTGACACAGACCTCCTTGACCTGACGGAGGCTGAACTCCTCGAGGGCTGGAAAGAACAGAATGTGACCAATGTGAAACGAATCATCATCCGAAGGAACAATCAGGAAATCCCCACGAAACACTTGGTACTGACCTTTGCCACCAGTGAACTACCACAAACAATAGAAACTGGCTATACAAAGACACCGATCAGACCCTACATACCAAACCCCCGCCGATGTTACCAGTGTCAAAGGTTCGGCCATGGCTCTCAGAGCTGTCGTGGTCGACCTGCTTGTGCCAAATGCGGTGCCCAAGGCCACATCTCAGACAAATGTAACAAAACCCTACATTGTGTAAACTGTGACGGAGACCACGCGTCATATTCACGTTCTTGTCCACAGTGGAAAAAAGAAAGACATTATTACACTGAAGATTCGCGAAAATATCTCCTTCAAGGAAGCACGCCGAAGGTGTTCGGCTTTTCACGGCACAACTTACGCTGATGCGGCGCGTCAGGGGGCAGCATCGCATCACCCTCCGCCACTACCTAGGCCCACGCAAAGTGAGCCATCGGGTGTGGTGGCCGCCCCCATGGTGGAAGCAGCCAAGCCTGCTCCACCTACCAAGCCAGAGACTCTGGTGACTCCAGGGTCGTCTGGTCGACCGACCACGTCTCACCAGGCGATGTCGCAAATACCCAACAGCAGCTCGCGTACGCAGGCGTCCAGTGCTTCACGTGAGGCAATGGACACAAACACGGTACCTCAGGTGCCGGAAATGCGGCGTGGCTCCCTAGAGCGCGCTAAAAGAACCAAGAAACCAATAACAGGGCCCGACGATGGCCCTGCTACTTAAGTTACAACTTCCCACTTGAACAGCCACTTCATTTCCGTACACACACCACCACTTACCATCAAATATGGAAACACAGATTGTACAATGGAATGTCAGAGGCCTTCTCACAAACCTCGACGATGTCCAAGAACTTCTACACATTAACTCACCAAAAGTGCTGTGTGTATAGGAAACACACTTAAAATCTAAACACACCAACTTTCTTCGCAGTTACATTATTTTCCGAAAGGACCGTGATGATGCCGTGACATCATCTGGAGGTGTAGCTGTTATAGTTAAGCAAGGTTTAGCATGTAAACACTTGAAACTCCAAACGTCTCTTGAGGCAGTGGCTGTTCGAGTGGTGATTCTAAGCAAACTCGTCACCATCTGCTCTATATACATACCTCCACATTTTCAACTACACAAACATGAATTTCAGTCCTTGATAGATGAACTTCCCGAACCCTATCTTGTTCTAGGGGACTTTAATGCACATAACAGGCTATGGGGCGACTCTCGTTGTGACGCCCGAGGTCGACTGATTGAACAGTTTCTTCTATCTTCAAGTGCGTGTCTCCTGAATCGAAAATAACCAACCTATTATAACCTCGCTAACAATACCTATTCCTCAATAGACCTAAGCATAGTATCTCCATCGCTTGTGCCTCTACTTCACTGGAAAGTCATCACTAATCCCTACGGAAGTGACCATTTTCCCGTAGTTTTGAGCACACCTACATCAACTGAATGCCCGCCCCAAGTTCCAAAATGGCTATTAAGCAAAGCCAACTGGGAACAGTTCTATAACATCACTCATTTAAACTGGCGCGACATATGCACTTTAAACATTGATGCGGCTGTCGACTACTTTACAGCGTCTCTGATTGATGCAGCAACAAAAAGCATACCACAAACGAATGGACATCATGGAAAACGACCTGTGCCATGGTGGAACTCAGAGTGCCAAAATGCACGCAGGCAGCAAAACAAAGCATGGAGGGTGCTTCGAAACTCACCGACAGC
This sequence comes from Rhipicephalus microplus, assembly GCF_043290135.1. Classification (NCBI taxonomy): domain Eukaryota; kingdom Metazoa; phylum Arthropoda; class Arachnida; order Ixodida; family Ixodidae; genus Rhipicephalus; species Rhipicephalus microplus. The sequence continues at coordinate 180,703,397 of NC_134710.1, read as the reverse complement.
CGAAAATCTTACCACATTTAAGAAAATGAAGTCGCAGGCCAGGAGAACGCGTCGGCAGGCCAGAAGAGGAAGCTGGCACAAGTTTTTGTTGGGGATTAATTCATATACCCAAGAGGCTAAACTCTGGAACATGGTTGGTAGAGTAGCAGGAAGACAAGTGCATTCACTCCCACTCGTCAACACACAGGGTGACAGCCTTGAAGATCAGGCAAACTTTCTCGGTGCAAACTTCGAGCAGGTCTCTAGCTCGTCACACTATACTGAAGCTTTTCAAAGATATAAAGCAAAAATCGAAAAGCAGAAACTGGAATACAAGTGTACAAAATACGAGGCATACAACCAACCTTTCAACTTAGCTGAGCTACAAACATCACTAAATTCCTGCAGTAATTCTGCTCCAGGCCATGACCATGTCATGTATGAAATGTTGAAAAACCTGCCGCTTGAAACGCGAAAGACTTTACTCTCCTTATACAATGCTATCTGGCTTTCTGGCACCATACCTACTTCCTGGAAAGAAGTTATTGTTATCCCTATTTTGAAACGGGGCAAGGACCCTTCCTCTGTTTCAAGTTATAGGCCAATTTCACTAACCAGCTGCCTTTGTAAACTTTTTGAAAAAATGATAAACCGCCGACTTTTATATTTCCTTGAAACACACAATCTGCTTGACCAATACCAATGTGGGTTTCGAGAGTGTAGATCTACCACCGACCATCTGGTGCGTATCGAGGCACAGATCCGAGACGCTTTTCGTCCACAAACAATACTTTCTTTCTGTGTTTCTCGATATCGAAAAGGCTTACGACACAACATGGCGTTTTGGCATATTAAGAGACTTGTCTCACCTGGGTGTGCGCGGTAGAATGCTTTCCATAATCGAGAGTTACTTGTCCAATCGGACATTCCGTGTGCGTGTGGGAAGTGTTCTCTCCCAATTATTTGTTCAAGAAACGGGAGTACCGCAAGGCGGTGTACTTAGTTGTACACTTTTTATTATCAAAATGAATTCCTTGCACCTTTCCATCCCCCGCAATATGTTCTATTGTACATATGTCGATGACGTTCAGCTTGGCTTTAAGTCGTGCAACCTGGCAATGTGTGAACGGCAGGTTCAGCTAGCTTTGAACAAGGTCTCTAAATGGGCAGAAGAAAATAGATTCCGACTGAACCCACAAAAAAAGCACATGTGTCTTGTTCTCCCGAAAGAGAGGCATGCACTCAGAACCCGACATTGAACTGAACGGTCAATGTCTGTCTGTTAATACGGAGCATAAATTCTTGGGATTAATTTTGGACAACAAGTTGACCTTCGTACCGCACATCAAGTATCTAAAAACAAAATGTTTAAAAGCCATGAATGTTTTAAAAGTGTTGTCAAGTACTAGGTGGGGCAGTGACAGGCAATGTCTCATGAACCTATATAGAAGCCTCATTCGCACCCGCTTAGATTATGGGGCCGTTGTTTATCAGTCTGCGACTCAAAGTGCTTTGAAGATGCTGGACCCCGTGCACCATTTGGGCATCCGCCTTTCTACGGGTGCTTTTCGCACCAGCCCCGTAGAAAGCCTTTATGTTGAGTCAAATGAGTGGTCGCTTCATCTGCAGAGAACTTGCACGTCCTTTGTTTATTTCCTTAAGGTGAAAGCAGACAAGAAGCACCCCTCATACTCTACTATTAATGATTTGTCGAGCTCAATTCTGTTTCAAAACAGGCCTTCGATGAGGCAGCCCTTCTCAGTGCGCCTGAAGAGTCTAGCTGAGGAAACTGGAGTCTCACTTGAACACAGTTTAATGGCTCCTGTAGCATACCCGCCACCGTGGCAATGGCAGACTATAGACTGCGATGTGTCTTTTCTAGAAGTTACAAAACATGCACCCATTGCCCATATCCGAAACTACTTCCTGGAACTTCAACACAAATACTCACGTCCTGAGTTCTTTACAGATGCCTCTAAGTCTAACTCCTCTGTGTCCTACGCTGCTGTCGGCCCATCCTTTTCGGATGCTGGCCCTCTACATCCAGGTCAAGTATCTTCACAGCGGAAGCTTATGCGATACTTGTGGCGGCTAAACACATCAAGCAATCACAAATACAAAAAGCAGTAATTTATACGGACTCCCTAAGTGTGGTTACGGCTCTGCACAATCTTAAAAAACAAAAAAACCCTGTCCTCATCTCACTCTACTCCATTTTATGCACACTCTACACACTCGAACAACATGTTGTAGTGTGCTGGGTGCCAGGGCACCGTGAGATCCAAGGCAACGTGATGGCGGATCAGCTTGCTGCATCCGTCCACGAAATCAGTTCAACCACACCCATATCGATCTCGCCCCTTGATCTTAAGCCGTCTCTCAAACGAAAGCTCAGGGACTACTGGCAGAGCAAGTGGGATAGACACACACAAAACAAGCTGCACGTTATCAAGCCACACCAAGGCCATTGGCCACCTGTATCAAAATCACGTCTAACAGAGGTAACACTAACAAGGCTCAGGATAGGACACACATACACGACACAATCTTTTGTCCGGTGGCGATCCGCCATTGTGTGACAGATGTGGTGAAGCACTAACAGTTCTCCACATTTTAATTCAGTGCAAACAATTGGACACTCTAAGAAAACACTTTCCATTACCCTACCGACAACATATACCTTTACACCCTGCAATTTTCGTCGGTAGGGAACCGCTTTTTAGTCATAAATCATTGTTAGCATTTTTAAAAGAAATTCATAGTTTTGATATCATATACCCGGGCATCCCGTAGCACGACCTCTGCAGAGAGGTTTTTGCTGCGGTGGCTACACAAGAAAGCACTTGCCTCACAGCCCTTGGACACAAGGGTGCTGATGAGGTACTTGTGCTAGTGCCAAATATTTTTACACGTTTCTATTATCAAAACCTTTGTCACACTTTTACTATGCATATCACGTCACTGTCATGTCTTTAATACTTATGTTTTTACCCGCATTATCGCGAGGAATTTTAAGGCCCCGATACAGCCACGTAACATATCATTGTCCACATCTCTATACTCATTGAAATGGCGCTCTTTGGCCATCAATTGGCCCTTGCGCCATAAAGCGCCATACATCAACATCCTACCGAGAACAAATGCCTCTTCACCCAGCGATGTTCATTGGTAGAGATCCACTTTTCAAACATCATTCATTATTCGCATTTTTAAGATGTTTGCAACTTCCACGTGATCTACCCTGGTAATCTGTAGAACAACCTATCACAAGAGGTTGTTGCTGCCATACATAATTACAAAGCACATGTTTCACGGCCCTTGGAGACAAGGACGCCGGAGAGACATTCGTGCTCTGTAATCTCTTCATAGCTTTATCGTCAGAACCATTGACCACTAGTTTCCACTCTACACATTTCATGTCACTCTCATAATTTTATTCCCTATATGTTTACCTGCCTTTAGAGTGAAGAATATTAGGCCCTTTTACAGCCACTCATCATACCTTTAGACCAAATCGTTTGTTGCATGTACTGGCGCTCTTTGGCCATAACGTGGCCCTTGCGCCAAGAAACACTATATATCATCATGACTTTCCTGAAGGCACTACCATGTTCGATGATATTATTGTACGATGTGCCACTTCTCGCAAGTCATTATAAAAAGTACAATTTTTCTGTACTCAAAATGAACGTAACTGAAAATCAATTTGTGCTGCATTTCTAGATTCTGTTTATGTGAAAACACAGCATGAAGGACTGGAGGATAGATAAATATTTAATCATTTTTTTTATCAGGAATACTTACTATAACACACACAAATCTACATATTATGACATTATTTTTTGCTAAAATAGAATATATTGTGCTGTAACTATTGCTAATTTGATGTGTTCAATAAGAGGTCTTCATTAGGGGACATATTACAGGGTTCTAGGTTTATTGCCTAAACTTCAAATTTCAACTTCAACTAAAGAGGAACAATGACTTGGTATACATTGATGAACAGTACTCTGAGAACTGTAGCACATTAGCAGAGAAAATCAAGGTTGAAGTTTAATTTTAAATTTTCACGCTGAAATCTCCGTGTGTGACGTCAGAAATTTCCGAATGTACTTTTTGTATTTTTGCGACATTGGTTTATTGGAGTTTTTTGAAGCTTCGTATGCTAGGTCTATGGCACCCACAAATGACAATTTACTTCATTTTTATTGATTGGAAGCTATGTAGGACCCAGGAGACTCCACTAAAATCTGACATCATGGTGTTTGGTGCGGAAATTTCTAGGTAGCGTATCCACTTGCATTTCCCTTTTGCGTGTTTTTTCGCTTACTAAGCGTCGTGTCATGGTTAGAGTGTGGCTTTCAGAATTGGGAAATTGTACTTATGTGCGAAAAATTATTTTGCTTTTTAGTGTTCAAGGGGAGACGTGGGTCGCAAAGTTGCGGTTTTCTGGAAAGCTATTGCTTTATTTTCCGGCTGTATTGGCATCTTTGCACTATAATATTTGACTTCTGAAAATATCAAGTTGAAATTTACACGAGAAATTGTCTAAAAATGCTTCCAAGTGGGCAGTGGTGACACGATAAATGCGTGAAAGTCACAAAAAATTGCGTAGTTCGTGTCGTCCTGTCATGAAAACGACGCGCCAGCTGCCATTTGCAATCGTGCACACATGCTGCGAAGGCAGTCTCCTTCATAATCTACTAGTAGCTAGTCTCATACCTTCATGCAGAATAAATAAAACATGAAAAATAATGCATATATTTCGCGTTTTAAATTATGCGGTGCGCAGCGCGAGGCCGCCTTTGGATGGCGGTACGCTCCACTCCCTCCCCCTCCTATCTCTCCGGCAGAATAGTGAAGCCTTGGATGTCGTGATTAAGTCTTTCTCTGCATTTTTGCGTCATGGCAAGCCCTTACAAGATCGCCATCACGAGCAACAAGGACAGTGTTCAAAATATGTACACTGCCATATTTTCATCATATTTTCATTGCTGCTCTAGTGATGGTGCCAGTAGCTACAACTTTTGCCTATGGGAACAAATTCATGGTGGAAGCACAAGCCTGCGCAAGCACTGGCGGAGCGTGCACCGTGCCACACCCCATTGTTGACAAAGGCTTAAAGATTGACTATTATGCCTATCTAGAAGCGTCCTACAGAGAAGAAACTCCTTATTTAGTGCCGCTATGGCAAGACACAGAATGCAAGCAAGTCGCTGAACAATAAGATATGGCTGCTATGTCCAAAAACAAAGTTCGCCTCCAGAACAACTGTGGAGACAGCCACCGCTGTGGCTGTACTGTGGTACAATAAAAGCTACGGGAGCTTTGAAAAAAGTGCTCAAAAGAATTGGGACTCTTCTTTCACAAGATCTGGCCACACATGGTGACCACTGTGATGTCATGCGTATCAGAAAGATGAACCTAAAGCAAACTGCAGAAGCGAGAGCACACTGTCGCAACACAGCGAAGAGAGCTCGTGTTGAGGACACTGATTGCAGGAGCCATGAAGGACCAAGCTAAAGTGCAGGGGACTCCTAGACACTTTCAGTGCAAGGTACTTCTCATTGTGCTCAATTTGATGCAAAAAGAATGATTTCCTAATAAATGCCAACTTTTCCAAATTTCGAACTTGTTTTTCTCATTTTCATTTTTTTAGTTTCACATTTTCTGGACAGCCTTTGAGAAAGTTATTTTGATTGTATAGGAACGAAATTTGGCACACATGCTCTTTAACATCAGGGCTGGGCAGTATCGAAGATGCATGTATCCGAGATACTATCTTGGATACTCTTTGCTTATCTTGTATCTGTATCTCAATACGTCTTGCAAGACGAGTATCTGTATCTGTATTTCCGTTACATTCGAAAATATATTGTGTATCTTAACAATAGCGAAAGTTGGGCTAGTTCGTGGTGTTTTTACTTCCCAAGTGTATCTTAAGATACAAGATACTGCAGTCCCAATGCTACACTGAGCGAAACATGAATTACTGATTGAACTCCGATCCTCAAGCTAGCAGTGGTGCCACTAAGCCACATAAAATTAAGAGAAGTGACATCGTTTTATATTTACGTCAGACTCCACCAGTCGGGGCAGGCGATCAGGTGTGTGCGACCCTTTTGGGGAGCAGAGTAACACGACAGAGCTCTCGCAGTCTTGACAGAAACTACTTTCGCGTACTTGCCCAGGTGTCTTTTGTTTTCTAGATTTATTCTTTTTTTTAAGTTTTGTCAAAGCCATGACACTCTTGCTCTCACAATTACTGTTAGGCACTTGCAAGCGCCGTGCACCACAATGCGTGTGGTGAGGGCCGCACAAATTCTGTTGTCGCTCTCCAGATGCACATTACAGGTGGCACTCTTAACAGCTATAGCTTATTGCCGAAGCTATTAGGAGTGTCACCTGTATGGTGCATCTCAACTGATTCACCACGAATTCTTGAAATAGAATGGCATTTCTATTTTAGTTATAAATGTTTGCCTTTTTTAGTCCTCCCAATTTTTTAGCGATTACCAATTGCCAGGAAATCTTAGTTATATATGGAATTAGTGAGAATAGTGGCGTTTTTCAATTTGGTGTGATTGGGTTCAAGTCGCAAAAAACTGATGACCGCTCGATGCAAGCCGCCAACAATACTTCATAAAGTTCGAGATTGTTCCGTATGTGCTGCTAAGATTACGCGCAAATCTGGCTATGGTGGTCGCATGTCGATAGAGTTGAAACGCTAAAGGAGCATGCCCACTTATATTTCATTGCATGTTAAAGAATGCCACATGGTAAAAATTTCTGGAGCTCTCCCCTTTGGCGGTCTGCGTAATCATATAGTAGATTTGATTTAGAACGTAAAAACTGAATTAACATTGAGATTAAGCGCCGTACGTGTACTCTTGTTATTCACGACATTACGCATTACATTACGCATTACACTAGAATGTGTGATCAGTCACTGCTGTATAAATACAAGAAGCTTTTTGCTGATAAGATTACCGAAGGTTGACGACACTGTTTGCCACTGTTAGAGTACAGTGCGCTTTGCTTGTACTTTGAATTACTTACTTTTAAGGGTAAAAATTAGTTAATTAGTTTCATGTCTACCAGTGACAGCTGCTTCCTTCATAGTCACCACCACTTGATAATACAAAAGGTCTGAGGCATTTCTGAGGTTAGGCTGCTGCTCTAAACAGCGTAGCCGACCTCTTGGCCGGTCCCCTCTTTTGGGAGTAATAAAGTTTTGATCATCAGCATCCTCTCACTCAAGAAAATTGGTTGCACGTTAGTATTGAGATAACGACTGGTGTACATTGGCAGATAAAAAGAATAAGAAAGGTAAGAGCAGCTTTATGCGCTCTAAGTATGCCTGCCTATATGCACAATGTTTCACAAAAATGTTGCTACCGGCGTTGCTGCTGCTGTATAGCGGTGATTCAGTATTGCAAAACAATCTTTTGTAGAGAAGCCGAAACTGCACACCGGTATTTGCGCCATCGTGCGAATGCTTCTTATTGAAGCTCGTGTGATTAGATGGCAACCCACTAGCTGGTCCGCAAGCTACGCAGCGACTACTATCAATTACGGAAACGACAAGCATAAACCGCTGTCAGCAAAGTGTTTACAAAGCTGTCCTATTAAACAGCTAAATCAAACCTTAATACATTTTTGGACGTGAATTAAATTACTTTGAAACAAAACTTTTGAGATACCAACAACCATTTCACTACAATGAAATGCGACACATTTCAGAAGCTTTCATGCCATAGTTCTTGTGCCCATGCATTCGATACTAGACTGGGGGGGTCTATAACAATAAATTTGTGAATGTATCGAAGTATCTTAAGATACAACTGGCAAGTAAGGTATGGGATACAATTTTCGCGGCAGTATCTTGTATCTGTATCGCCGTTAATTTTTGTCTAGGTATCTTGTATTGTATCCTGATACAATTTCAAAGTATCTTTGCCCATCCCTGTTCAACACATACAGAATGCAAATACCTACTTGAAATTGGAATGCCTACCAGCATTAGTTATGAAAATATTAGAATATCGTTTCAAGGGAGATTGAAAATATTTAGTCATTCAATACAATTTTCTTTTCTTGGTTTCAATATTTCTCTGACATATCTGGATAGATATTTACACTTCAAAATCTACCGAGAGTCAAATAAGATCAGACACAATGCTTCAACTGAAAGTTCGGTACTTAAAAGAGTGCCTTCAAAAGATGTAAGGTTTTGCTATTGTGTATGGCCTAACTCAATAACTATAGCAGATACACAAAAAATGACTGCATATTTGAAATCTTCATGGGAAAACTATACTGATAAAATTTTCGAGCCTTTTACTAGAAACAAAAAGTTTTTTCGAGGAGAGTCTCTCCCCTTAAGGTCGAATTCCTAAACCTTCCTTTCCTTTGATCACTTTCTAACTTTTTTGGGAGGAGCGCTTGACACTTCCGTACTAAGAGGAATGTATTAAATAAATCGGTGTATCCTGGAAGCTCTCTTTACTTACCCTCATGAAAGGAAGACTTTTATTAGGCAAGAAACAGCGGCAACACTGCTGTTCCGGGCATCAGTGGGCTCAAAAACGGCAACGCCAGAATTTCATTAAATCACTGCCTGTTTTTCACGCAAGCATGTTATATTCCTAATGTCTATAGCTATTGTTCTGACATTTTAAGCAGTCTTGTGGCTTGTTCCTGTCGTGTTTTGCACTGTTTCGATTGTCTTCTCTTGACTTGAGGCATCGAGCTTCAGCCCAGTCCTAGAGGTGTGCTGTCGGCTAATACTGCTAAAACAACCAAGATTAACACCCCCGTTACGAGTAGCACCGGCAGCTTAACTAGTTCCCCGACCAACGTGGCTAATCTTGTGCAATGACTGGCTGCCCAGAAAAAATTGCAAGTGATACTGATAACAAAGAAGCATTTAACTTGTGGTTTGAAGCTCTTAAGACTCGCGTATCTGCGCTCGAATCTTCCGCAGCTATTACTAATCGTTGTGTGATAAATGTCAAGCTTAAAGGGGAACTCGGGCATTTTTTCAATATTCGCTGATTTTAATAAAACTTTGAACTTGTGTCCTTGCCGGTGACTTGGTGATATGTGTCAAATTGTACAACGGTAAGTCAGTTAGTTTTTTAGAAAAAGAGTTTCAAAACTTGTAGCTGATTTTGGAATCACACTTGCAAACACAGGCCACCCTTTGTATGTGACGTAAGGGCCTATTTGTCAAAAACCCCGCCTTTCCCAGCAGACGGATGCAGCGCTCACTTTCTTCTACGAGGCGATGACAATGCAAGCACAGTTCAGTTTTGTCAGCTGTATACAGAGTGTTAGTTGTCGTCGACGTCGGGTCTTACAATATTGAGCAACAAGGAAATAGATTTGGGCCACGTCAGATGCATCACGCGCCGGTGGGTCTAAATAAAAAAACGATCCTTCACGCTCAGATAGTAGTTGCAATCATCGCTGAACTTGTCACTGGTAAGGTCAGATGAGCTGGCACAGCTTGATTCTGTGTCGGATGGCATCATCATCTTGCTTTTCACATGTCGGAAAAGGCACACGAGTTATATCTACACCATGACCAGCCGCGGCAGGGTGTAGCGGATCTTGAGACGTGTTTTTCTTGTAACGTCATCGGATACCCACCATGGATGATGGAGCAGCTCCCTGTTTCGGTTTCTTTTTGGCTCATTGTTGATTGCTTAATTAAAATTATTGACGAGTACTGGGGCAAAATGAACCACCCTAGCTTTTCAGGACTGTCAATACTATTTGAAAACAGCATTATCTCATTATGGTTGAAAATGCACCGGAGTTCTTTTTTAACTCTGAAATTGCATCACTTAGAGAACCTCTTACCAAACTCGTTTTAAGGTGAAGTGATTTAAAAAACCATTCTCACCCAAACAATATTCTTTTACATGGCTTACCGTAAATGCATGATGAAAATACCGAATTTGCTGAATGTACCTTTAACCCTGGTGCTACTTGAGCGTTTTCAGATGCAATGCCCAGGTATTGAGCGATGCCATCGCATAGTCCGGTAACGCGAAGGGAGACCACCCCTTGTTATGAGTCATTGATTCACACACATTGATTCAAAGATAAAAAATGCACGCCATGAAAAGTGTTTCAAAGCTGGAAGGGTCTGGTCTCTGCATAACTGAAGGTCTGTCCCTGAATGTACGCAGCTTACGGAAGAAACTGGGACTCAACTGCCAGTTACCGAGATAATGGATCCAGAGTAAAACTACGACATGATCGTGTTTGTATTGATGATGAGCGCTATATCTGGCACAACAGTACATATTTTTTAAAGTGTGATACTACTGGCACTACTAGAAAATAATTTACTTCAAAAACTAAAGCAAGTTCTCGTTGACTGCCAGAAATTTATAATGATGTAAATATTTTGCATTTAAATGCCAGAAGTATTGTTAACAGGCTTATGCCTTTACTTGCTCTCATGTCATACTCTCCCCATGTAATGGCCATAATGGATTGATTGATATGTGGGGTTTAACGTCCAAAAACCACCATATGATTATGAGAGACGCCGTAGTGGAGGACTCCGGAAATTTTGACCACCTGGGGTTCTTTAACGTGCACTTAAATCTGAGCACACGGGCCTACAACATTTCCGCCTCCATCGGAAATGCAGCCGCCGCAGCCCGGATTCGAACCCGCGACCTGCGGGTCAGCAGCCGAGTACCTTAGCCACTAGACCACCGCGGCGGGGCAGTGGCCATAATGGAGACCTGGCTACATGATGGGGTGTTTGATTGTGAATTTACTCCACCCAGTTATGTAGCAGTACGCAATGATCGATTACATGGCAAAGGTGGTGGTTTAGAACTACTCATAATTTTTTACATAAAATTTTTTGTGCTCCTCAACACATTTCCTGTTGAACTAGCTTGATGTAAACTCTGTTTAAATTGTCAATAATTGTTGATGCGTGTTATTGTGCACCAGGTTCCTTTAGAATATTTACAAAGGCTTAGCACATTTATGCACAACCATGACTTTGGTACCTCGGATTTCATCATTATGGGGGACTTATGTGCACTGGGTTCTGACTGGCAAACAGAAAGTTGCACTGGCCAAGAAATTTCTATTTGTCGGGGACTCTTATCTATTTCACTAGTCCGGGGCCTACTCAAATTGTACAATCTCGAACTTGCCATAATGCTCTCCTAGACCTTGTTTTACTCCTTATTTAGTTCAAAGTGTATTTCAATGCGACGTAATTGGTGACATTTATGACAACAAAGGTGTGCACATATCATTTTCATCCTGCCTTCTTAAACAACAGTCTAGCATTACACAGTTTCACGACTTCTTTTACGCTGATAAAATGTTTACCTCAGATATGCTAGCTTCCAAATTTGGTTCCTTTTAAGCGCTTGATAGTCTCAGTCAGGTTGACACTTTAGGTAGTGTACTTGAGCGTATCATGAAGTCGTGCATTGATCAATTCGTTCCTCTTAAAACCAAAAAGAAAAATCCGTGGATTCCATGGATGAATCTCAGCTTGCTGCAAACTTCATGTCGCGTTTGTCATCTGTGTCATCTGTACAATAATGCTCTCCTTTTGCTCAGAAGTTCTAATATAGAGCTGTCCATCGACAATCTGGTGTTAATGGTATCCTAAACTTGATTCTCAAGTTAGATATGAATATTTTTTAACAAATTTTTGTCTCCAAGTACATTCCCTGAGTCCTGGAAGTTAGCCAAAGTCCTGCCCTTGCATAAACCAGGACACAGACAACTCCCCTCTGATGATACACTCAGATCACTTCCAATTCCGGAAAGCTGTTCAAGCAAATCATTCATGAGCACATAACTGAATTTCTTGAGTCAAATAATCTTTTGACCAGCATACAACATGGATTTCTTTGTGGCTTCAGCTTAGTAATGCAACTGGTCGAATTGTTGCATGATATTATTCGTAATTTAGGCATTGGTAATCAAACTGATGCATTACTTCAAAAATTTTTCAAAGGCTTTTGACACCAGTGACACACAGCAAGTTTCTGTGGAAACTAGAGGTAATTTTAAATTACCCACAATTGATTGTATGGATAGCAAGCTTTCTAAACTCACAATCTAAATTTGTTTCATTCAATTCCAAATGGGATTGAGTAGTAAAAGTTACATCTGGTGTTTCACAGGGCTCCATTCTGGGTCACCTGTTATATTTTATTTTTTATAAATTACCTTCCCAGCAGTATTAGGTCTGTTTGTCTCTACACTGACGACTGTGTACTATGCTATGTTATTACTTCTTATGATCATGTCATACTTCAGGATTCTTTCTAGCTGTTTTGTTCTCGGTGCTCGGATTGGCAGATGCACATAAGCTTCAAAAAAAAAAAAAAGTTTTCTTTCACAAACAGCCATTCTTCATTGCAATATGCATACTCCTTGAACAACAATGCAGTTCCCCGAGCACAGACATAAAAATACCTTGGTGTTATGTTTACACTAGGGGTGTGCAAATATTCGAAAGTTTCGAATATTCGGCGAATATTGCATTTGTAATAAATTCGATTCGATAACCAGTTATTTGAAAATTTCGAATATTCGAACTAACTCTAATACTCCTCGAATATAGGATGTTCACAAACATTCGTTCGCAGGCTTGTGGAATTATTCAAATGCTTTGAATATTAAAACGAATATTAGGGTATTCGAACTCGCTCTGGTTCGAATTTAACTTATTGAAAATTTCAAAGTATTCGCAAGGAACGAATAAATGCATATTAATCCGAATGTACCACCTCTAAAGGTGGTTTCACTGCTGTGTAGGGGTGCTGAACCGTGAGTGCATCTAATCAGAATAAATCCGCTTTGCCGCAAAGCCCCCCCTCAAATTTAAAGGGGCCCTGCAACACTTTTTGAGCACTGTCAGAAAACGCTGACGATCGGTAGTTGAGGCTACCGAAGACACGCAAGCCAAATAATGTAGTGCAGCACGCGGCATGCTATTCACTATAAATTCTCAGTCAGCTAAACATTCCTCTTTTCTCTCCGCAAATGACTCCATAAGCTCAGAAAGCACATGTGACATATTTTTTTTCCCCATGCCATCCCTCCCTGTTTTAGCTTCCAGTGCTTTCGTCGGGATGAGAAGAGAGAATGCACTAGCAGCATGCGAGAAATCTTTCAACTCCGCCCGTACTGGACGGATTCTAAAAATATTTGCGGCGGTGAATTTATGAGGCAATAAATAAGCTTCTTTAGTAAATGCATTTCATGGCTACTTGAAAAAGTGTTGCATGGCCCCTTCAAGTGAAAATATTACTCTCAAATCAATTCATTTTATTAAGCTTAAAAGCTAGTAATGATGGCTTATATGCTCTAAGTATAATATATCTTAAAATGTTATGTATTTTAAGGGTTATGACTCTCATCCTGCTGAAAGTAAAATCCTGCTACTACTTGAAGTTCTTTTGACTTATTTTGAATGAAAAGAAAAGAGAATTCGCATAGAGGCTGTATTTCATGTTTTAAATAAATATTGTGCAGGTTAGTTAGGTCATAATAAATATGCCCATTTTTCTTTATATGTCTTATATACTATTGGAATTGGATACGAAATTATTCGACCAAAATCACTATTTACTTCGAACCTAGAATTCGCTTGGTGCAGATGACTGAGGCGCGAAAGACATTTTGTGAAACAGAAGTAGAAGAAAGGAATGAAGAACACAGCGTTCTTGATCGTAAAACGACGAGCGCGGTCCTCGAGAAAGGCAACGGAAGCAAGCGAGATAACGAGTATTACTATGTATTGAAAAATGCCCTAAGTACTCCTATTTTCCTTAGTGACTTGACCGGATATGAGAACAGGGGCCAAATTAAAAATAAAACTATAAAATTGGGGTGTTTGGAGCTAAAACTGGATGAATTGTGACCACCTAGACTGCTTTAATAATCGCTTAGGCTTAAGTACACGGGTGTTACCTGTTACAAAATCAAACCATTGGCCTCATGCTCACTAGTATCACGACAGGTACAAATGCTTTTCTTTCTTTTTTGTAATAAAGTGCCGCCACATAAAAAAAAAAGATACAAAAGGTTTGATCATGCGAATTGAACCGGACATCATAGCCACAAGCTCACCTATTACTCGTATGCTTTCTGGCAAGTAAAGATGGTAACATTTTTTTAATTTTTGTGTGCAATAACTGACTATAAATACAATTGTACTGTTACAACCTAATTATATGACTGAGTAAAATATTACTGGTGAAAAAAAAAATTGCACCTCTTCATTATTCGATATTAGATTCATATTCAAAGCTATGTATTCGTATTCGATTTGTATTCGAAAATTTTGATATTCGCACACCTTTAGTTTACACACATGCTATGCTTGCTTCATATAAAATACATCTAAATCAATAAAAAAATTAAGTTACTTAAGGTGTACATCATCTGCATCTTCAAAATTCCACAAATTGCTAGTGTACAAAATGCTGATTTGCCTTGTACTGTATTAGAGTACGCTTCGTGTATGTGGAATCCATACCAAGTTCCTGATGTGGATAAAATTAAATCTGTCCAAAGGAAAACTTCATTTTGTATTTCATTGCTATAACCATGATTTTTCACCCTCATCTGCAATGAAATCTGTGAAGTTATCTCCATTGTACATTAGGCGTGATATCGACTCTTTGAAAGTTTTGCACTCTTTTGTTTGCTCATCATGGCAGTTGTCAATAATTACATTGTGTATGGTAATGCTCTGCCAACTAGACGTGGTCACAATCATAACATAAGGCAATTGTTCGCACGTACTAATATGTTCATATACAGTTTTTTTTTCTTAAGATATTTTTCTACTGGAACGACGTACTCGATGCAGTTAATGAAATGTATACTATATCAGGGTACTCCGATAGGAGTCGGCACAAATTAGACGAAAACCAACCCGACACACAGAACACAGACATGCGCTCGTCTGTCTTCTGTGTGTCTTCTTTGTTTTCATCTCATTTGCGCTGAAGCCTATTCAAGTATGTATGAATTCGCCCAAGTTAAAGTGCTATTGGAACACATACTAATCAGATTTTTCGGAGACACTTGAATGTAAATGTCCTGTTTTGCTCACTTTGTACCCGCTTGTGCTTAGGATGTGACGACATCTGTTCTGTTTGAACCTAATGACATTAGCACCTCCAGTGTGACAGGGGTCTAATATTGCCACAAAATTTTCATACGTCATTTGGAGCAACGAATGTCATTCCATCCGTGATGGTGCTACACAGGAAAAAGTAATGTCATTCGTTCATGATATAGATGCCGATAATTCATAAAAAACTGACCGGAAAACTTGAGCCTTGTGTATGTAAAGTGATAGAAAAGGGAAGTTATTCATTTTAAGAGGCATGCAGGAAGTCTCTTCATAAAATAAATACTCATAGAAATTGTATTATGCAGATTATATTTCCACCATAAGCCAAGACGATCCGCTTAGCCAGTAGCTACAGCAGCACGATAGACTACGACATGCATCCCGCAGGGGCGTCTGCGCAAGCAAGCGTTTGATGTGTAGCGACACCACGGACCCGAGTTAACGGGGGTTTTCAACCTCTCCCACACCTAGCCGTGCGTGGCTTTGCCGTGTCCGAGGAAAAGGGGATCCTGGGGGTTGAGCCGACGCCGGGTGATAGGACCTTTAAGGCCCCCGGCAGAGGCAACACACCCCTTTGGCCCCGGCTTCACGTAGACGGCACCCCTGGCCTGACCCACCCAGAGGAAATCGGCAGTCGTCTTTTCCTGTCTCTCCCTCCTTACATCTTCGTCTTTTTCTGACACTTTTTATCTCTCCTGTCACCTTGTCTTTTCCGTTTACTTCCAAATTTCTTGGCGGCAAAGATTAACCTTATGTCGATGCCCAATATTGGCTATTTCATATTAGGTTATAGCAGCGCTGTACAGCTGGCGTCGACAGGACTTGCCCAGCATCTCCTGCCACGTCCCCTGCTTGGGCTCAATGGTGGGCGGCTGGCACCGCTGCCGAACTTTATAGTCTGTTTATGGCAAATGCTTTCCCCCCCCTTCCTGATCTCTCCTTGAAAAGGTGGCGTACTGAAGACACGTTCATGCTCGATACACCAAAACCACCCTTCCCAAAGTACCATGTTATTCATAGCCAGAACGAAAAGAAGACAGTACGTGCTATTTCACCTTTTCTCGTGTCGAAAACTCTCACCGAAGCAATAGGTCCAGGTTATAAAGTGACAAATATGGGAAATGGCGATCTCCTTCTGGAGATTCGTGACAAAGCTCAATACGACAAGCTATCCAGAATTGTAACATTTGGGGACACTCCTGTTTCAGTGGGCCCACACAGGGCCATGAACACAGTTCGTAGGGTAATTTCTGATGATGATCTTATCAATCTTAGTGAAAGTGAACAGTTAGAAGGATGTCAAGACCAAAACCTTGTAAAGGTACAGAGAATAATAATCAGGCGTGACAACACACAGACCCCTACAAAACATGTAATAATTATCTTCGGAACCAGTGACTTACAGCATCAATTGAAACCGGCTATTGTAAGCTCCATGTAAGACCATACATTCCCGATCCTCGTCGATGTTTCAAGTGTCAACGTTTTGGGCATGGATTGCAGAGCTGCAGAGGGCGCGCCACTTGCGCAAAGTGTGCATCCATGCAACACATATCTGACAACTGCACCACGGAAACAACTCATTGTTCGAACTGTGAAGGAGGCCACGCTGCCTACTCGCGATCATGCCCCACATGAAAAAATGAGAAACAAATAGTAGAATTTAAGATCAAATTTAATTTGTCATTCCAAGAAGCACGTCAACGTTTCGCACCACACAACCAGTCTTTTCCCTCTTTCGCCGATGTAACGTGCCGGGGTGCCGTGCCACACGTTTCTGCACCCGCTAATGTCACACAGTGTGTGGCCGCAGCAGTGCTACCAGCGCCCCTGGCTGGAGCAGCCTGTACTGCTCCGCCATCTGACAAACAGGGTCAGTAGACCCGCGTGTCTGTTGGACCTCGGACCACTGCAAGTGCAGTTAGGTCCGAAAGTTCTGTGACCATGCCTGCCGAGCAGGCACCATCCACCACCTCACAAGAGGTTATGGATACAAGTCCCACTCCTCCAGCGCCTCAGACGCCCAAGGATAGGTGCAACTCCTTGGAGCACGCTAAAATGAAAAACCCCGAATCACAGGGCCCCCAAAAGGCTCTGTAACCTAACGCAACACTTTTGTACACACAGCACCACACAACATTAAATTTACACAAATACTACAGTGGAACATCAGAGGACTGCTGAGAAACCTCGACGATATCCAGGAACATTTACACAAACATACACCTAAAGTGCTGTGCGTACAAGAGACACAGCCGAAACCTAAACACACCAACTTTTTACGTCATTACGTTATTTTTCAGAAGGACCGAAATGATGTCATTGTGTCATCCAGTGGTATTGCCGTTATAGTCAATCAAGGAATTGCATGCACACACCTACCACTACAAACATCTCTCGAGGCAGTGGCTGTTAGAGCAGTTCTTTTAAATAAGCTCGTCACAGTCTGCTCTCTCTGCATACCTCCACAACACCGTCTTGAAAAGCATGAATTCCAGTCCGTCATAGACAAACTTCCAGAACCATACCTTGTCCTAGGGGACTTTAATGGTAGTCTCTGGGGTGACTCTCGCTGCAATGCATGAGGTCGCCTGATTGAACAGCTCCTTTTGTCTTCCGGTGCGTGCCTCCTAAATCAAAAAGAGCCAACATATTACAACATCGCTAATAATACGTACTCAACCATAGACCTCAGCATAACAACCACATCACTTCTGCCTCTACTCAAATGGGAAGTCATTAATAATCTATACGGTAGTGACTATTTTCCTATCGTTATCAGCACATCAATAACAAATACATGTCCTGCACATGTTCCCAAATGGCTCACCGACAAAGCCGATTGGGGAAAGTTTCAAAAATTGACTGGTATTAACTTGGACTGACATGACGGCAATAAGCATAGAGGATGCTGTGTGCTATTTTACAGCTTTCTTGGTTGATGCAGCAACAAAATGTATTCCTCAAACATGTTGACCGTCAGGCAAATGACGAGTCCCATGGTGGAATAATGAGTGCCGTGATGCGCAGATAAAACAAAAGGCATGGAAGTTGCTTAGAGACTCGCCTACAGCCGAGAATCTTGTAAACTTCAAGTACATCAAGTCGCAAGGAAGAGGACGCGCCAACAGGCGAGAAGGGAAAGTTGGCACAAATTTTTATCGGGCAAAAATTCATACACAGATGAGGCCAGAGTCTGGAACATGGTTGGTAAAGTGGCTGGACGAGAAAGCACATTCACTTTCTCTAGTGAACACACAAGGGGAGAGTTTGGAAGACCAGGCTAACACTCTCGGAGTGCACTTCGAACAGGTCTCCAGTTCATCACACTATAGTGAAGCGTTCCGACGATACAAAACCAGAATAGAAAAACAGAGATTGGAGCACAAACGAACAACACATGAGGCATACAATGAACCTTTCTGTTTGGCTGAACTACAAGCCTCACTTACCTGCTGCAATAAATCTACGCCAGGCCCTGACCGTGTAGCATATGAAATGTTGAAACATCTGCCCACTGAAACTCAAAAAGCTCTCCTCTCCCTCTATAAAGAGATATGGTCTTCCGGCGAGCTACACACAGCCTGGAAGGAAGCTATCGTTATCCGAATCCTAAAACAAGGCAAGGACCCGGCCTCAGTTTCCAGCTACAGGCCAATAGCGTTAACCAGCTGTCTTTGCAAGGTCTTTGAGAAAATGATTAACAGGTGCCTCATGTACTTCCTTGAAACTAATGGCCTGCTTGACCCATGCCAGTGCGGGTTTCGAGAGGCTTTCGACTACTGACCACCTTGTCCATATCAAGGCACAAATTTGTGACACTTATGTTCATACAAAATTTTTTTCTTTCTGTGTTCCTCGATATGGAAAAGGCATATGACACTAAATGGCACTTTGGCATATTGCGAGACCTGTCACATTTAGGTGTGCAGGGTAGAATGCTAATAATCATCGAAAGCTACCTGTCTAACCGCACATTCCGTGTCAGAGTTGGCACTGTCTTATCTCGAAGTATTTGTCCAAGAAACAAGAATGCTTCAAGAAGGTGTATTGAGCTGCACACTTTTCATTGTGAAAATGAAATCCTTGCACTTGTCTCTTCCACGTAATATTTTTTACTGCATATATGTTGATGATGTACAGATTGGTTTCAAATCGTGCAACATCTCAATGTGTCAATGTCAAGTTCAACTAGGGTTTAACAAGGTGTCTCAATGGGCAGATGAGAATGGTTTTATACTCAACGCGCAAAAGAGCACTTGCGTCTTGTTCTGCTGAAAAAGGGGCCTCCATCCTGATCCCGACATTGACCTGCACAGTCAACCTCTGTCAGTGAAGACTGAGCACAAGTTTCTTGGGCTAATATTAGATACAAAACTAACCTTCATCCCACACATCAAGTATTTAAAAGACAGGTGCTTGAAAGCAATGAATATTTTGAAAGTGTTGTCACGCACTACATGGCACAGTGACAAGAAATGTCCGAGGAATTTATATAAAAGCCTCGTACGCACACGCCTACATTACGGTGCTATAATCTATCAGTCGGCAACACCATCAGCCTTGAAAATTCTGGACCCTGTCCACCATCTAGGCATTCGCCTCTCTACGGGTGTTTTTCGAACTAGCCCTGTGGAGAGCCTGTAGGTGGATTCGAATGAATGATCGCTCCAGCTACAAAGATCTTGCCTGTCTTTTTTGTACTTTCTGAAGGTAAAGGGAGATAAGAAACACCCCTCTTATTTCACAATTAATGATTTGTCTTGTTCTGGCTTGTTCGAGAACTGTTCTTCGTTGAGGCAGCCCTACTCGCTCCGTGTAAGGGGCCTGGCCGAAGAAACAGGTGTGCCTCTTCTCGAACACAGTTTGATAGCTCATGCAGCATATGTGCCACCGTGGCAGTGGCACGTTATAGACTGTGATGTCTTTTTTGTTGAAGTCACAAAGCACGCACCACTTGCACACATACATACATACTTCCTAGAACTACAACATAAATACACATGCCCTGAGTTCTTTACCGATGCGTCAAACACTTCTGTGTCATATGCAGCAATAGGCCAATCCTTTTCTGAGGCCGGTATTCTCCATCCTGATGCAAGAATTTTCACAGGAGAAGCTTATGCAATACTGATGGTCGTAAAACACATTAAACAGATAAAATTGCAAAAGGCGGTAATATACACAGGTTCCTTAAGTGTGGTTAAAGCCCTGAAAACTCCTAAAAAAGACAGAAACCCCGTGCTGGTGTCGCTTTACTCACTTTTGTGCACACTGTACACATCGAAACAGCATGTCGTTGTCTGCTGGGTGCCAGGGCACCGTGAGAAACAAGGGAACGTTTTGGTGGACAAGCTGGCTTCTTCCGCCAACGAGATCACTTCCAATGCATCAACACTAATCCCTGCGCTTGACTTGAAACCTTTTTGAAAACGAAAGCTCAGGGGGTATTGGCAGAGCACGTGGGATAGACACACAAACAATAAACTCCATGCTATTAAAACTAGGTAATTGGCCACCACTATCAAAATCGCGACACACAGAAGTAACACTAACAAGGCTTAGAACAGGACATACACACTCTACACATTCATATCTTCTGTCTACCAGCAATCCATCATTGTGTGTGAGATGTGGAGAACCACTTGCGGTTCTCCACATTCTCGTCCAGTGCAATGAGCTAGATGCTCTAAGAAAAAAGCATTTTACTGCCCTACCGACAGCAGCTCCCACTACACCTTGGGATGCTCATCGGTAGGGATCCACTTTTTAAACTGCAATCGCTTTTCACGTCTTCAAAAGATGTTCATAGCTTTCACCCCATATTTCGAGGCGATCCGTAGCACGACCTCTGTACTGTGGTTGTGGCTGACTACATCTTTGTCATGGTTTTATGAGATTTTGCCATCCATTTTCACTGCACATATTTCACGCCACTGTCATGGTTTTATTACTTCTGTGTTTTTACCCGCGTTAGCACGAGGAATTTTAAGGCCCCTTTACAGCCATGCATCATATAATTGTTCATATCTCTAGTCTATTGAAATGGCGCTCTTTGGCCGTCAATTAGCCCTTGCGTCATTAAATACCACTCATCATCAGACTACGACATGCACCACGATAGCACCAGGATAGACTACACATGCGCAGTGTGACAAGAAAAAAATGTGGTTAATGAAATAGACGCGTATTTAGGTTTTCTATACCGCAGTGTAACAGATGCACACATGGTGTAGTTTGTGGTGCACCTGCACACGTAATTTATACAGCTAGAAGTGCAAAACATCAACATCACAAAAATATTGTGAAACACCACCCAAAGCGTTCTGCGTTTGTTCCCTTTAAAACACAGTCTCTCATGCTTCAATGCGTGCAAACAGCCTGCAATCAAACTGCCGCAGCCCTATGAGAGCAAATGTCTCCGCCTAGGTTCATTGCGCTCGTGCAGCTGATGCCATCGCTGGAGAATCACGTATACACAGGCACAGAGGCTGTCTGCTTCATGACTGAAAGCACTGGTGCCCCACCTCAGTGGTGCCCAGACGCCACTGAGGTGGGGAGTAAAGACATTTTACGGCAGCCTTTCGTACTTCTGTCCTCGTAAAAATGTTGGATGCTTTAAAAAGCAGCACTAATAGCGTGTTCCTATGAATGCGGGTCTAATTGAGAATGCCGAATGCCACCTTATAAGTAGACTCTGGTGTAGAAAATATGCATCCGGTTCGACTGCCACGCCGAATGTGTTTCTCGAACTCATTTGACTGCTTAAGTCGTTTCATTCTAGTGACATTATATATCGCTGTGAAGCAGCCTCAAAATGTCATTAGATGCCAATATAATTTCATTTGAATGACATTAAAATGTCCAGTGTGACAGTGGTATTACTGTTCTTTCCTATTGTGTTTTATACCCCACTCCTGCAATAGTCCTGCATTGGGCAGGAGTATTTGCAAATAAAACAAATAAATAAAAAACCAGATGGCGTATGTTTGAGTTAGAGGTCATTAATCATATGCTCTATGCAATCTTCTTTATTCAGCAGTATAAAATTCAAGCATATTTCACCTAAAATGGCTCATATGTGCTGCATTGATCTTTTTTATGATATACTTTCAATGTTAGCCTTGTGCACTGATTCACCTATTTATTCTCAACTGAGGTTGTATGTGTTTTAGGTTTTTGTCATGGCACTTATTAGAAAGGTATTGGTGACTGTTGAGCTTTGTTCCTGGGATGTTCTAAATTATTTTCTGCTGCAGGTGTTATGAACGATGAGCATAAATGTTTGTAGTTCAAAGATGTATATGACACTACCATCAGCCAAATCTAGCTGCTGGCTTTTTTTTTCTC
This sequence comes from Rhipicephalus microplus, assembly GCF_043290135.1. Lineage (NCBI taxonomy): Eukaryota > Metazoa > Arthropoda > Arachnida > Ixodida > Ixodidae > Rhipicephalus > Rhipicephalus microplus. The sequence goes on along the minus strand of NC_134710.1, from coordinate 180,680,917 downwards.
ACCTGCTAGCCGGCTTTCGTAAAGTATGTAAAGAAGTGTAACAGCTTGTGTAATCGCTAGTCCTGCGAGATGTTCTTGCCAAAAACTGATTAACAGCTAGTCATGTTACTAAAACCTCAACATCACGTAACAGCTAGTCGCGGGACAAGTCTAGCCATACTTAGTGCTACCAGAAATAACTTAGAATCTCTGTAAAAACTTCGCATTACTAGGAAAACTTAGCCAGGTTGAATACTAACCTCTCTGATGGCATCAGCATTGCACCACTAGTGCGAGTTGCGCACTTCTTTTTGTGGTTGTTATTCTCTTCTTTCTTTTCTTTTATATTGGATATTGCAAGCTTGTATGACGGCTCGGTTGTAAGCACGTATGACGACTTGGTTTATTCTCGGGAGCGAACAAGTGCCATAGATGTGAAGCAGCACACACCCGAAAAACGATGATGATTATGAGCCCAAACAGACGATGATGACTGACTGCTCCTCAAATGACGATTAAGTGCGTGATGTATGCCTATAATATGTTTAGTTTTCAGTGCAGGAGTTAGCTGCCAAGAATGTGAGCATTAGTTAATCCAATACTTGCTTACACGGGTAGGTACGGGATTAATGAAAAAAATAAGAGTAGGCATGCACCATTGAGCATTAGTTAATTTCGTCTATCTTAATTTTAGGTTATTGTCTGTACAGTGCTCTAGAAAAGCCATTTAGCCGTCCAGCACTTTCTTAGCAAGTTGGTGTTTTCGTGTATTCATGTGTATGTCAGTAACACATGTGGATCCAGCGTCTATTATGATTAGGAGTGTGGTTAATTATGCTGACCTTACTTCAGCATCATTTCTTGCTTTTGAATTACTATTACTATTGTGCAAAATTTTATTGTCTAAACTGGAACCCCCTCCCCCTTTTTTCATATCCCCTTTGTTTATTATATACTTGAATTGGCTTGCACCTATATATCTGTGAATGGCACAGGCATTTTTCTCTACACAAGTTTTGCACGAAATGTGGTAGTTCTGGTTTGTGACAGCTTGGTTCGACTGGTTGCAGCTGCTTGGACTGGCCTAGTTATGACGAACCTCCTCAGCCAACAACTCGATCTAGGCAGGTCTATCGGGGCCGTCAGTCACGTAAGTCAGCTTGTTTAAATAGATAAGTGGGCTTATTAGAAAAGTCTAGAAGTTCTAGTAAATATTGGTGTATTAATAAAATACATTATGTAGTATAGCATGTTTATCATATAGGCAGTCACTATGCCAAAGCAACGTAGGTAACAAAATTTTCGATAGCCATTCCACGAGTTCCATGCACCACTGATCTCGGGTGCAGTAATTTGGGCAGCCACAGTAAACAGAAACACTAGGGGGGAAAAGCAGAACTATTAACTCCAAGTTCTTGCAAGGACTGGCCAGAAATGGCTGTATTAACTTCAATATGAGAGTCATACTATAAATGGTGAGATGTAAAAACTTATAAGGGATAAGTAAGTTTTCAATTATCATTTCTGAGTAGCCATATACAACAGTCTTACTTTTTTTCTTAAAAGGCAATTCGATGTCATTTAAGGTTATAAATCGGACACAAGTTTCTGCGGACCTGCTGAACACACGAAACTTTGTGGGAACAAGATGCCAGTGTGGACACACACTGATGTTCTATTGCCTACAATATGCAAACATAAATGTCTAATTTATGTAGCCTTGTTTAAACCAGCTAATGGTGCATTTTCATTGCCCTCAACATTGACACTTTAAACACAAGTTATTAGGATGTAGTGCATGGTAGTTCACTTTAATAACACCTTTTCTCTCATGAACAGGGTGTTATTTAAATCTTGCATACTCCAAAAATTTTGCTTATAGCTAATCTATAGCTAATCGTTTTCTTGTGCGTTTCAAGATCGCCCAGAATGCTATGGAAATGAGCCTTAAATCTCGGGGAGTGAGTATAAGAAGCGCATGCATGTTTGCATATGCTCCTGATGAGAGGAGTGCCAAGCAGTTAACATGATGATGGATGTGAAAGCTGGTGCGCTGTTCCTATCTTAACCTTTCTGAAGCACACTGAGCTTTAATGTGTTCTCCTTTTTTGTAATTTTCAGTGCGCTGGAGCTGCAAAAGCACAGCCTGTACTGCTGTAATTTTTAGGCTCTAAATTTCTAAAACACAAAGCAGCAAATTAACAAGTATTGCATATGTAGACACACCCTCAGTTCTGCATTTTTGGTTTGCATTGGCATCATTTTCACCAATCATATTTAGTAGCACAATCATTAACCTGATGTGTGGCAACACACTGTAAAATTTCGGAAATGCTGGGTATTATAGATGCTCAGCTAAAAAAAAAACTGAAATTGGAGCATCATTGAGCAATGTGCCATATTAGCGATTTTTGTCTCATAAAATATTAGCAATAAAACTGCAAAATAACATTTCGTAAACGCGAGTTTCTCGTAGTATGCCAAGAAAAATTTGGAAACTCACAGCTGCAGTTGTTCTTTTGTAGAATCTCATAGATTGTTCTTCTGTAGGATCTCGTTTTGCTCAGTGGAGGCTTCTGAATTTTTGACTAGGATAAAATTTTTTTTCTGCAAAACTAAGGTTGATTTTTTTGGCCCGCCCTGGAGACTCTGGCTGCAAAATATATTTATTTCAGCGATAGTAAAGGGCGTCTGCAGGCATGCACTGGCTTTGTTATCTGAACACACACTCTTACTGTAGTCATTTAGGCATGCGTAGGATGCATGTGAAAAAATTGGCCTCATATCTGCATGTTAATCTACAAATGTCGTCGAAAGATGATAGTCTTGCATGTGGAGAGAGAGAACGAAACATTTATTTGATGTTCTGTGCCAGAAAATTTGTGAATGGTATTCTGGAGGCGCTGTGTTAGAGTGCCTCGAGCGTACAGCGGAGGCGATCGAGCGCATCAAGTCTCATCACATGAGACATGAGTGCTATCTGGCAGTTTTCTTTAAAAACGCTGCGCGTTCGAGACGGGCGGCAGAGGTGATAAGGTGAAGAACGCAAGGCTTGGTGCCACCACCGTATCATCTTGGCAAAGCATTGGAAACACTCGCCTTTTTGTGCAAGCATTGCATGGTCAGTGCAGCGTGATAAACGCTACGGTCCTTAGAATTACTTATGTATGCCTTTTGTAGTAAAAGACGCACGTGCAGATTATATACGTGTTGTTATGGTGCCTCAGATACGTGCAATAATTGCTTTTTAATCAACAATCGCACAAGTATGAACGCTGAATTTTGAGCAACATTGGTGGGTGCTGCAGATGGGGTCGGCCGTTTGTGGTATGGGCTGGTGCCATTTAAAGTACCCGGTACCGTTAAGAGTGGACAGACAGACAAATGTACAGACAGACAGACCAAAATTTTTGCATTGAAGGTCCCCGAGAAAGATTATCGTCTTTAAAAGATGAACATCATGCCAGCACCATTTTTAATGTTAAGAATAACCTATGCGTACGAAATATAACTTTTGTCATTGTGTGACTGACTGTGCTTCTTGTAGCACCAGTTATTTGAGATGACCTAAAATTCCTGCTAGACTTAGACAATTATATAGAAAGCCTTAATGTGAGACTCTTATGCTATACGGTTACTTAGCACCCTAAATTGTAATATCTGATTGGTGTCACTAGATAGTTTAATTACTCTTTATTAGATAACCATAGGCAGGTTGTAGTGATTCTGATTAAAATATCTGTGTAACAATGAGTAGATGTGCGTACTCATTTTGTTTGTCCAAGAAGTAAAATATTTTTGGTGACTGCTAACTAGAAAAAAATTATACTCAAATACTTATTAGAAATGTAATAACAGGAAAACTTCTTTTACCTATTCTATGTAGCAAGGTTTGGCAACCTGCAGCCCGTGGTGCACTATATGCTGCTTTCTGCACGACATCAAAACCTCCACCCCTCCCCTTGTCACTGCCGTATCTTGGCTGTGACTTCCTATCTCTCACCGTATTTAAATTCTTTCGGCAATAAACAAACATGATCTGTATATGCAGACTTTTCTGGTTGTCTGCAAAGCCTCATCTCTCCCCAATTTGCAGACTGGCCACCGCTGTGTCGGCTTTATGCAACTTGGCCCTCTGCCTCAAAAGGTTGCCGACCCCTGCTACTAAATACGCCGTCATTTCAGGTTCTGCACCAGACTTATTGCATATGCATTACTTCAAAAAAAGTGAGGCAAAGAAAACCTTGCCTAGCTAATGAATACTAATACTTGGGAATAACTTTTTCGCAAGCGTTAAAAACAAATTGTACCAAATTTTTATTTCCTGTAGAATAAAAAAAAAATCACAACTAGGAACATAGACATGTTTATCAGGTGACTATGTCACTTTGACAGTTTATGTAATTAAGTCAAAACCCGCAATAACGAAATCGCCGGGGAAACCAAAAAAAAATTTCGTTTTCGCGAGAATTTTGTGGCCGCGAGTATGAGACATAAAAACAGTGATACGGCCAGCAGAACGAAAATTTATTGCCAGAAGTCGGTCAACTTACTTTGCTGACTCTTGCCATGCAACAACTTCAAAGCTCTCCCTTCGCACTGGAAAGAGTGGTCTATTGCTACGTCGTCGTAATGTGCGCAGAAGAAAGAGCGCAGGGTGTCTTGGACGGGTTGTTTTGGACGCGCAGCGCGCGGGTTGTTTTGGATGCGCTAGCGCGTCGTTCATGCCCGCGGTCTCGCTGTCAGCGGAGTTAGGGCTAAGCCGACTCCGATGACGCGCCACGCTCGTAGACCGCGCGCCCGCTCGTGGTAATCTGATCGTGCATCCGGTGCGGTCACTCGTAGTAATCTGACCTTGCCGCCGCTTACACGTCGCCACGAATGCGCTAGCGCGTCGTTCCTGCCGGCAGTCTCGCTGTGGGCGGAGTGAGGGCTAAAGACGACTCCGATGACGCGCCGTGCTCGTAGTAACCAGATCGCGCATCCGCCTACTGCTCCTAACTAAAGCGTAATTATATCGTAAGTGATCATCGAGCCGTGAACACGTCACGAGGTAGCACTTTTCGAGAGTCACGTCCTCGCGACGCAGAAGCAGCAGACGACGATCTCCCGGAGCGAGCGTCGGGCCAATGGCGAGGCGAGCTGACGCAACATGGCGGCCACAGCCAATCAAGGGCATCGAAACGACCTTCAAACATTTAGTTTTTGTTTTTAAAGGGAGGAGCCAGCTGAGGCGGGAGGGTTAAACACGGATAAATGCTCTTTCCGAGCCCAAGAAGCCGGCTCCCGGCCCCGCCACCGTGAAGCCATAATTTTGTGAAAATCGCCGTTTTCTCCCGATTTCCAGTAAAAGTTTCGCTACCTAGGTGGGCGAAATGAATTTTTCGGAGCACCTCTGCGCGGTTTTCGCGATCCCGAAGCCGCGTCTCCCCTTAAGTAAACAAAAATGGCGGTACCCATGCTAGCGTGGCAAAGGCAGACGTTTACAAATTTTGAGTGCGCATAACACGCATACGAGCATATTTTCGACAGTTAACCTTTGGCGGGAGGGTAAAATAAGGCCCGCACTAAGGCAGAAAATTCGTTAATGCGGGATCGCTGTCCAAAAACATTTAGTTGCCGCGAGATACGTAATACATGGGCTTCTATGAACGGTCGCCGGGGATCCGGAAATATTTCGTTGCCGCGGGGATTTCGTACTCGCGAGGTTTCGTTATTGCGGGTTTCGACTGTACACTAAAGAACTCCCAATTTTGTACACCGATGCCTCGGTGGGAGGAAAGTGCACGTTTATCAGCATGGTTGAACTCTGCTTGCATCTCGTAGCAAAAATGAAAATTGAGTTCATGAGCCCAGTTCAGTCAGAAAGGTGAAGGGTAGACACTCAGCCCAGAAGTTGTTTGACAGTACTGTGATTTCAAAAAAAAAAAATCTTTTCCATTTGAACGTTCTAACGAAATCTGCATATATTTAATTGTAGCTGCAATGTGTTAATATGCATTTTCTGTTTCCATATACCCCTAAAGTCATGGTGAAGGAGTCACATATTGAGGAATGCCTCACACGTTTGCACGTCCATACATAAAATTGTGTTCCGAAAACCACAGCGTAAGACCTACAAAGCAAATAGCTGGGAAAATACAGAAAATGGAACTATCATAGCACATGTTGCACGCCAACATTTGTGTGCTTTTTCTCTGCTGTCTAGGTTGAAGCTTCTGTACTTTGCATCAGTTGTTAAAAATGCGACGTAATGGTGAAGTTCTTATCTGAAACACTATATTTAAATGGATGAGAGTAATAGCATTGTAGCTTGGTTATCAGCCCCGCTTTAGGTAGATGATGGGAATATAACAGCTTCAACAGCTACTTGGACATATTTTAACACAGTGCGCGACTACGCGGACACAAGAGAAGAAGAGACAAACGGCAGGGCTGACTCGCAACTGAATTTTTATTGGAAAAACATGAACGGAAAAGGCACACTTCAACCTTGACACCCGTGTGATCACACCAAGGCAAAAAACAGATCAGCTGACAGGGTTTGTCCCTTCTTCTCTTGTGTCCGCGTAGTCGTGCACTGTGTTGAAATATGTTCAAGTACTGTCACCAACTGTCCCAGCTTTCAGTCCTTCAACAGTTATGTTTACCCTGTCTTTGCATTGTTCTACCTTGCAGTTCCACTAATGAAACCTGCTAATGCAAGAGTAGGGCTCTGTTTATTTAATTTTTGCTGTTGTTCTGCTATGTGTGCATGTGGTCATTTCCAATGTGTCTCAATTATTGCCGCTCATTTCGTGCGCTGCATATTTATACGCGTATTTTCACGACACTTGGGTTCGGCAAGCACTGAATGCACATTAAATAGTGAACATGTTGGGCTATATAAGGTGCAGTTGACTGTGCGAAGTTTTGGCCGTGATTATTACGATGCGCATGTCGTAAAGGGCGCAGAAAGCTGTGCGTTTGAGCTCCAGTGAAGTCAAGGCGTTCTTGCAGAGGGCCGCACATCCGAAGGCCGAAGTTTGTGGTCAACCTCCCGGGAGCAGCTACAGCCACGCTGCTCGACCAAGTGCTCCTGCTCGTGGGGGATCTTCGGCCTGTCACCGCCCGACCACTGCCGAGCCAGCTGGCACTGAGCCTTCTCCTATTTATTTATTCGCGTATGTAATAAATTCCCCACTGTGAGGGCCGCACCGGTGACTGGCGTTGGCCTAACTAGGAAGCCGCAGCAGCCGCAGCATGGACGGCAGCAGCATAAACCAGCCTGCTACGCGAGTGCTGCCGGCCGCCTCGTGCTGCGGCATTGTGTGTAGCTGCAGTGCTGCGGTCCCGGCGGTGGCTGGCGTGGAGCGGACGCAGGGCGGGCACAGACTGGCATTGGGGGCGACACAACTGAGCGCCACAACCTGGAGAGGTGCGCGGCAGATGCAGGTGCCCTGCGAGCTGCAGTAGGCTCCGCGAGGAAGGCACTGCTCGTCGAAGCTGCACGGCCAGCCGAGCATGGCGGCGTGGCGACACGTGGTGTGGCGGGACGTGAGGCGCACTGGCTGGGCGCCTTCGCAGCGGCAGCGGCCTTGGCGGCACACGGCGCCGCGCGTCAAGCACGGCTCCCGACTGCGGCACGTGTCGCTGAATAGAGAACCCACGAAGACAGAGTCCGAGCTGAGCTTTCCGTCGGCCACAGCCTGGCAGCGAAGCTCGTAGCGGCCAGAAGCTGTGGGCAGCCGATCGAGGCGGTGCAGCACTAGTCCATGTGCGCGCTGCCACAGGTTCTTGCTTGCGCGGCCCGTGAATATGCTTTCGAGTGCTGCGTCGTCTGGTGGTCTGCCGTTGATAGTCCAGGCGGTGTGCGCCGCTTGCGTGTACATTATGCTACAGCTTAAGTTGACGGCGCCGTCGCGCAGATACGGTGCCTCTGAAGTGATGCGCACCCCGCTTAGGGCTGCCTGACCGCTGACTCCGAGTGCGGGCCATACGAGCAGCACCAGCTTCAGTACCCGCATGGGCCGCCGGACATGGCTTTTGCTGGTGTTTCTTTCCTCGAGCGATGGTGCATACCCACTATAGTGGGTATGCGCCATCGCTAGTCGGAAGCTCTTATTGTTAAGGTGCTTGCCTCCTCAGTAACTCGGTGCAACGCACTATCCGGTGTATGAGTGATACAGTGGTGCCGAAAAGTAGAATAAGAATAAATTGAAACTAAATTAATACTCCATGCACGGCTCCAGTGATTATAACTGTTAGTCTACTCATAAATTTTAGTGTGTGATGCTGTTGGCCTCGCGCAGAAAATTGCACATTGCATCGCAAGATAGCAAAATGCATGCCCAGCTGGCGCGCTACGTGAAAAGTGTGGAGGAAATAGCATCATGGCGGCCATATTCACTGGTATGGTTACGTGTTGCGCAGTGCGGCTGGTCTAGCAGTGAGCGGCCGCGGCTGGCGGCGGAATGTGTGCCTCCGCAGATCTCGTGTTGAGCCGTGACGGACAATTTCCGTGCTCTGTGCCGCGTTATTGGTTACGCAGTGTTCTCCTGGCCGTTACTGTATTTCTAGTAACGTTTGTAAAACCCTTTGTCGACCACGGGGCCTCAACAGCGCATATAACGAGCGCATATCCATGTGTCGGGTGGCGGATGTCGTGAATGAAGCATTTGAAGTGTTCAGCGAAATTGCGTTTGGCACCATGACGAAGCGGAACGACGACGAACACCTTGCAGGTCAGTGACGGTTGTGCAGTGCTCCTGCTTGTGACAACGGACGAAACTGTTGTGCCCAGCAAGACGCAATGAGGACCATGTGCACATACGTAGCTTCGTGTTCAGTATGCGTACAGTATCAACTTGCATGTGCATATTAAAACACCCTTTCTGTTTCGCTTGTTATATTCGCACCCAGCATTGTAATCCCAGCGTTCAAGAAACCGCATTAAAGTGTAACGTGCACCGTGCTTAAGGTCGCCGCGCTCGCAGAATGCTGACGCCGGTGAGTTTCACGCAGAATACGGGCACAGTGGCCTTGCGCCACGTGGTTGAATGCAACCGTAGAAGGCGCACGACCGATCGTGTTGTCTGTACAGTTGATGAATTAATGACGTGAAAACACTCTCCGTTGTCGGTGCATCTAGCGCGTGTTCTCTTGTACTTTCTTCGTTTTCGGCGAGCTGTTGCTCGCTGTTTATACTCGGACGAAATGATTTCGCGAAGGTGTTGCGCTGGCCCTGAGGGTTGAGCCCCGTTACATTGGTTTTGGATTGTCACGACACGGCAGCTGCCTGCACAGCCCACTTGCTTTCCGAGCCGGAGAGAGAGTTGCGCCTTCTGCTTTACATTCGGATGTAAACAAGAGATGAGAATTTGCCCAGTCAAAATGGTTGACTTCCGGCTTCACCACGGTAGGGTGGCTAGCCACCCTAACCACGACTTCACAACGAGTGTTGTCAGGGCCTCTTTTATGTTTTTCCTTCCTCCATGGGTTAAGACCCATTGCGGCAACACCAAAGGAAAAGATAGTTTCAAGTGCGAAATTGAAGCTTTTTTTTCTGAAAGGGGGTTGTGGTGAACTATGAATTTCTGGTGGAACACAACCGATTGTTCTGCGGTAAATTTAGTCGCAGGAAATCTGGTGCCGACTACTCGGATTTGGACTGTCCTTAGATATTTGTCAGAGTGCATCAGCGTGTATTGGATTGAACTTTTGTAGCCTGGCAACTACACCGCCGCGATGGTCTAGTGGCGGGTACTCGGCTGCTGGCCCTTAGGTCGCGGAATCAAATCCCGGCTGCGGCGGCTGCATTTTCGATGGAGGCAAAAATGCTGTAGGCCCGTGTGCTCAAATTTGGTGGTCGAAATTTCTGGAGCCTTCCACTACGGCGTCTCGCATAACCATATGGTGGTTTTGAGACGTTAAACCCCACATATCTGTCTACACCAAAAGAGGGAAGCGCAATTTTTTTGCTAGAGTGCTTCCAAGGCATTTGACCAACCGCAGGCACCACGGTGTCTCACAACCATATTGTGGTTTTAGGACATTAAACCTTAGATATTATTGAGTGTGGTTAAAGGACAGGATTTCTAGACATGTATAGAATACTAGGATAAACCCTGCTTAAATAAAACTGCAATTTTTATAATGTATAGTTTCTATTTTGTGTGCCTTTTTCAATGCACTGCTACGTCGGCTTCTGCCGCGCCACTTTCCGCCGTAGCAGTTTGGGTCTTCCTCTCATGGTTTATGTGCGTGTGAGTATCGGAACCGCCCCACGTACGCTTCCGTGACGGCCCCGGTGCTGCAGGTTGGGTCACTAGTTCAGTGAAAATGTAATTTATTTCTGACTTGTCATAAAAAATTGAGCAGACAATAGTGGGCTTATCCGGCCTAGCTGACTAGAGGGATCGAAATGCGCATGCTCTGTTCGCTACAATACCCGTAGCGTCTACCGTACGCGCGCTATTTTTCAGATTTAGCGTCACCATGTTTGCATGGTCCACGTAGTGCGTAGTGTAGGGGAAACATGAAAGCGGTTTTGCACGCTCGCTTCGAACTGATTTTAGCGTATAAGTGTGGATGGATCCACTTCTTTCGTAGCTAACGATAGAGGTGTGCGTCGAAGGTCGGCGCGCCACCATCGACAGTTTTTACTATGCCGCCGACGCCAACTGATCGGCGCGCCGCCGCCGCCAATGTATTCTTTCGGCGCGCCATTTAAATATAATTTTTTTTTTCAGCTGACCTACGTTTATTTTGCACCTTCTGTCACCAGTCTGCCCTTAATTCTGTCCACTTCGCAAACGCATTGAAATTAGTTTACATGCACATTCAAGTTAAATAAGTGGACTATAAAAAAACTTGTCGAGTGGTCCTAATAATCTTGGATTAAATTTAAACGTGGATTTTAAGATACTTTTGAGTTCACTGTACTTCAGCGAATCCCTGTCAGCGACAGTGGCGATGGTGGTGTATGGCGAGGACTGTCGGCATGTTGTAGCTGACGAGAATATGTAATATGTGAGGCGGGCTTTGAACATTGATTAAATGTGTGGAAAGTGGGTACTGGAATATTCATAATTATGACTGTGCAAGCGAGTCGAAGAACAAAGGCAATTCAAATGCAAAGGGTGGGGGCCAGAACTGGGGACGGGCAGGGTAGAAGCGCGATGTTGATGGAAGATATTGTTAAAACTGAGAAAGCGCTAGCTGTTTAGGGCATATTTACAAACAAAAATCAGTTAAGAAACTGGACCACATGCATGGCCTTTAATGAACACAGAAAGGTGAAATGACAATTATACAAAATTATCTATGAAACAGAAACGATCATCATTGTATTGGCAGGTCGAGCAAGATCAACAATATTGGACGAAATGGTCATCATAAATTAAAATTGTGTGAACTGTGAAGTAACGCACAGAAGATGAATGCGGACAAGACACTGAAGCGTGGGCTTGTATTTTCAACGTGCTTTGTCCTACACACTGTGCGATGCTCCACGCCGCGCTATCAAACCAAGTAATCTGCGTTTTCTTCACCAGTTTTTATCTCGGACCTAATTCAACCAACTATAGATGCCGATTTGTCACAACCGTGTTTCAAAAAAAAAAAAAAAAAAAGACCCCGCATGTGTAGCTTGCTCGGCGAGTTAGTTTATAATATTTTTGGAAGAAGAAACTAAGGAGCTCAACCTGACAGGACATCGAGCCAAATGTTTATGGCGGAAAGCCCACAAACCCATGTATCAGAAGCGCATTCATGAAAGATAGGCCGAGGCGTTCCACAGCTGCACACCTGACACTACAAAGGTAAGAAGAGTGTTAAAATGATACAAACAGCACACTGCCATGATTAACGTCTCGTGCACCCGCTATCTAGCTACGCGAATTTCTTATCTAGCTGTAAGGACACCTGAAGGATCATTTATACATGCGTTGCACTTGCCCCCCCCCCCCCTTTTTTTTAAGGCTTCAAAAATCTTCACGTTCAATCTATTTCTTCCTTTGCCGATGACACTGATATATTGGGGACGCAGAGACTAGCGAAGAAGTCAGTTTTGTGCCTGAAGGATGTTCACACTGCATATAGGTGTCACTAGGCCTCGACCCGTCTGATCTCTGTAGACACGGCCGCTTGACAAAAGAATTTCTTTCGAATCATTGAATGTCATTGGCAAAGGAAAAAAAAAAAGATTGAACGCGAAACTAGTGAAGCCTTCGAAATAAAAACAGAAGGGTCATGTGTGAGGAATCCCCCAGCTTTCCTCACAGATAAAGAACTCGCGGTATAGATAGCGGGTATGCTTGGCGTTTATATTTTGGTGTTCCATGGAAATCGGCTGGTTCATACCACCTTGAAACATGTGTTTGAAAAAAAAAATGTACGGTTAATTGTGCAACTGGGGTTTAGATAGCCTCTTTAAGCATGTGCTTCTGGTTAATTTCTGTAGGCCTTTCTTTAATAACATTTAGTTTTAGGTTCAGCACTTGTCTTTCTTGATTACTACGCTGCATTGTTTTTCGTTAGTTTCTTCTTACGTAGATCGGTAAAGATTATCCCAAAGATCGTCATGGGGGCATAGCAACCACCCTTCCATTCTTCCTCATACTCCCATGTTTCACCATCGTGAACGCACACAAAAGGTCTTCATGAACGCGTGACGCGAACGAGAGATGTGTTCCGATTATAAGTCGGCAAACTCACTGATGAGCCTATCAGAGGAATTGAAAGACCCAGATTGAGGCACGAGTCAGAGTCTGAGTGAGTCGGGCTGAGTTATACTTGGGTAAGCCTCAGTCCGAGTAAGCACGGCTGAGTTTTACGACGGCGAGTCTGAGTTCGAGCAAGTTCCTAGTTTGATTCAGCAAAATTTTGATTAATCTGGGTCATCTTGTGTCCTATGGAAAAAAAAAACTTATTTAATGAGGGCGTGTTTTTATTTTGCTGACCTATGGTTACAAATATCTATAGTTTAATGCCTTGTAATCGTGTATGTGCCGGCTTGTAAAGCCACAGAATTGATTTTCCTAATTGTAAATCTGTCTAATTCCTCACACCCTTAGAACTCGTTCCAGTGAAGGTCCTTGATAAAAACCACTTGCTCATATCTTCGAATAAAAGTGATAGCCTTAACTTAAAGGCACGGAATGAAATGGTGACATAAAATGCACCACTGAGATGAGATACGAACATTAAAATGCTAACATGACTAAGAAGCTAATGTATACTGCCTACTTTCAAGGGGCACAGCTATTTGTAAATTTGTTTGCAGTGTATTTGGTCACGGAGCTAATGCCGTTTGCGCCAGCGTGATTTCACAATTTGAAGTGAGAATTTCCAACCAGACGTTAGGGGTTCATTCTAAAAAAAACCCGTAATGTTTAGTGATGTAATTGTGATTTTATGCATCGCACTGGCTTGAAATTTGTGATTTTATGCATCACACTGGCTCTGAGATGGGCGCACACACCCGACGCAAAGCCACGCGCTTTGTTTTCTAAGAAAACTGCCAGATGGCGGTCATGTCTCACATGTGACGTGACTTGATGCGCTTGTTCGCCTCCGCTGCACGCTCGAGAGCCTGTTTCACATGTGAGCGATTTTGCTTCAAGAGGGGAGCGGCAGCTGCCGCGCGAGGCCAAAACAGGTTCGCAAGCGGCAGAGCGACAAGTGACGTCGTTTGACACGTGACAATGGGGGCGGAGTCGAGAAGTTGACGCGCGCGCTGCGGGGAACTGGCTCCACAGAGCAACTCGCTCCGACTGAGTGAAACGATCTCTTCTTTGGGACGTCAAGATGGAGGATTTCCGCAAAAAGCATAAGAACATTCTTTGGGAAAAAATTGCCGAAGTCGCATACTTCCATAAAGCAAACGTCGTGGCTTGAACTGGCCATGTTCACTCGTGAAGTCAAAGTGCAGCTGTTTTCCTTTCGTTGCTCTCGGCGACGCTTTCACCGGAGTGACAATCGCGTGCGGTGGCTTTTTTTCGATAATATTATTACTACTTTCGTTTTCTTTTTTTGCGTTTTCATCGAAAGTTACTCCCACGTAGAGGAGCCGCTTGGCACGCCGTGCTTCTATGTCGCAGCAATTGTTGTTGGTTGAAGAAACGATGACATTTGGTGACGTGGTGCATAGATGAAAGGCATAACACGAATGAGAGAGCAAGGACGGGTGCTACGGTAGTCGACTTGAGAAGTAGCATTCCACACAGGTCACTGAAGAAGAATTTCGTGATGTGACTCAACAAAGAAGGGGCGCGAAGCTTGCTGTCATGGTTCGGGGAAATAAGGCACTCATCAGGAGCCTTTATTTTTGTTCTCCCCTTCAGCAACACCTCGATTTCTCACCAAACCCAGGCTGCCTTGTCCACGTCCTCTGCGACGAAGGAACAATTGCACCGCACAGCGCTCAAGTTTGCAGACTGTCGACAGGTCCTGCCACACTGACCAGCTGCTCTCCGTGACACTCAGTGCAGGAATGCGCGGCTGGCTAGGCGAAAATAGATGTTCGGTCGCGAGCTCAACATACACTGCGTAGATAACGAAGAACAGCTTTTGATTTTAGGTACCAGTGCAGCAACACATGCCGAGGGGCATGCACCTAAATTACACGGTCGAAGGCTACCAATTTAATGTCACTGTGTGCCGACTGCAAAGGTGTGTTGTGTGAAATGATGTGACACTTCGGCTTTCCTGCTCTCCACCGCAACATTTACGGACGCAAATTCAGGCTAAAGCAAGAATTGCTGCGTAGTCCCTTACCTGCGCCACACGCAAGTGTATATACAGCAGCCAAAGAATCGGGACAACGAGCGTATCATGTATATCATGCTATATGTATACCTGCCGTTGGTGAAACTCTTCCTGTGGTGCTTTATTGAATTATTGAAAAATCTGAGGCTTACTCTTTAGGGTGGAAGCATACGAATTCGAGCGCCAGAAGAGATGTAGACCATTAAGAAAATCCCAATGAAGGGCGTGTTCGCATGAGCCAAAGGGTGACCAGAAACACTGCCGAAGCTTACCACTGAGAGTTTTTATAAAAACTCTTATTTGGACTCGTGCGAACAGGTACAAAAATTTAGGTATGAATTTTGCGAGTTGTGTATACTGGCTGACAGAAACCTCGTTCCGCTTCCCTAAGTTAAATCGCTGAAAGCAAGAGCAATGATTTGCAGAAATATGGGAAGTGCTGCGCAAAACACGCTCGCAGTTTTTAAGCATTCACCTAGCTGGAACAGCTGTCTAATAAAACCGTACCAGAAAACTCTTTCTTTTGTTTCTACATGGTCAGTTATATGAGCACGCAACAAGAACCATACGTTGAAAAGCCAGGACAAAACAAAAAGCAACTGCAAACGTTGCTTATTTGTTGTAACATTCATGTTACACTTAGTTCAATCAGTGCACAGACACGTGAGTGTCGAGCGCCTATGGGTAATGAACCTCGCAGCACAGGCGTGCCAAAGGAAGGACACTTGGAGGAAAGCGCGGCTTTTAGATACCACTGAAAACAGCGGTTGACCGGTGCCTTCCGCGGACAACACTGCCCGCCGGAGCTGCGGGCGTCGCGCAACAGCAGCGGTAGCGGCGGCACGTGTGAAACGAACGCGCGTCCTCCCACCGCTCAGCGCCGCTTGGTCGCTCGCATGTGAAAAAGAAGAGTTGACCGCGATAGCGAAATCCGGCCCCTAGTGCGCCCTTCAACCGATAAGTGCATTAAACCGATATGTTTTCCGCTAGATGGACATAGCTAGTTGTCCATTTTTAGAGCTGTTTGAAAGTTTCTGTGTATTTTTAGCGGCGATGGCTGCACTATCCCGGTCTTTTTCGACGTAGTTTGATGGCCTCCCAAATGCGCCTACACAAGGACACCTGCTTGCCACGCGAATGACCCGGGTTTGATCCTCTACAGGACCGAAATTCTATTCTTTATTTTATTTAATTCTTTCTTGATTTTTCGCTCACAACCAACGGTACCGATGGTGACGGTGGAATTTCTGCGACATGAGCTCTCTAATGCTATCGAATTGATACTTCGGGCCTCGCCGACGCTTCCGTGGGGCCGCTTTTTCCATCGCGAAAAGGCAACTTCGCACAGCGAGCGTCTCGCTTTAGCGTGCCAAGCTGACGGCATGACGCCTAAAGGTCCATTACATCCACTCTGCTCTTCCAGAACTAGTTCACGCTGGTGCCGTCTGGGTGTCGTCTTCGTGCAGGTGACGTTTCAGCAAGTGCAGCAGTGACGAGACGCGGCAATGAATACGAGAGTGCAGATGTCGTGCAAGCCCTATGTTACTTGTCGGCTGTCTCGAAGGTTGTGGAGGCTGTGATTAGTAAAAGACGGCACCGCTTACGTTGCTTGGCAAGTGTCTACCGGAAAATGTTCACTGTCGTACTTGTTCGGCGCCATTAAAACTGACACGAATGCTGTCGGCTGTGTCGTCAGCTGCAGCTGCAGCCATATGCTGCACTGACTCTGAACTGTATACCTCACGAGCAGGTGCAGGGAATTTCCGAACTAGCCTGGCACGGCAGCTGCACTATTCGAAACTAATATTGCGGTGCCACTGCTGCCAGGTTCAACTCGTGAAACAAATGCCGAAGTGCAGTGCCTCCATGAACCGGGTCACGAAGTGCAGGTGAAATTCATGAACCTTAAATTCCCCGCACCGAATGCAGGAACAGCGCAACCTAGAAGTAGTTACTTCGTAACTGCGGAAGCGAAAAAAAACAAGGACAGAAAAGAGCGCTGACTTTCAACAAAGATTTAATATCGGAGTGGTGTACATATATAGGCGAAAAATGAGAAAAATGGGCATGCGTAGAAGGGTGCAGGAACAACTACTGCGATACAATGTCAGCAAAACTCTTGTCTCTTGTTGAATGGGCTGAAAAAACAAATACATATGTAACTTAAAAAAGATCGAGATATAGGCAATCTCTTTTTGCAACAACGCAACCGATGGGCAACTTACACATTTACCGTCAAACTTGTTTATTTGATAAGCTTCAATTATTTCACGCGTGGCCTGCGAGTTATGCCAGCTTAATACCTCGCAACGCTCAAAAACTGGCACGCAGCCGCAGTCTCGGCAGTGGATTCCGAGGTGTCCTTGAACTACGTTGTGTACATTGTTATTGTGCTCTCTTAAACGGTCATTAAGGAACCTTCCGGTTTGCCCTATGTATGCTATTCCGCACGAAAGCGGAATGAGATATACGACACCAATAACACAAGGTACAAAGCGCGTTCTGTGTTTCACAGTGCATCTTCCTTTAATAGCAGCTGGATTATTCACCAGCTTACAAAGCTTTGTAAGCTTTTCTGGGGCGAAAAAATAACAGTGACACCAGCGCGTTCACCGATTTTTTTCAGCCGATGCGACACGTTATGCAGATATGGAACTGCAACATATTTCATCGGAACAGACGCGCTTTCAGGCTGAGATCGTTTTCCTTGATTTTTAATTTGCTTCAAAAGTTTTTCCACAACAGCAGAAATCAGGGCGCTCGAGTAACCAGCGCTTAAGGGGCGCTCTACCTGTGCTTTGAAACTGCACTGCATCGAGTGCGGGCATGACCTCTTGAGAGCGTTTACCAGGCAACCTTTAATGATACCCCTTTTCACCAATTTTGAATGAGCTGAGTGGAAAGGTAAAAGGGGTTTACCACTTCTCGGTGAAAACAGCCAGCACAAATGATTACTTAAGACAGAGTGTTAGGTCCAAGAACCTAATCGAGCGTTGCGAGGTATTAAGCAAGCACAACTCGCAGGCCACGCGTGAAATAATTGAAGCTTATCAAATAAACAAGTTTGACGGTAAATGTGTAAGTTGCCCATTGGTTGCGTTGTTGCAAAAGGAGATTGCCTATCTCGATCTTTTTTAAGTTACATATGTATTTGTTTTTTCAGCCCATTCAACAAGAGACACGAGTTTTGCTGACATTGTATCGCAGTAGTTGTTCCTGCACCCTTCTACGCATGCCCATTTTTCTCATTTTTCGCCTATATATGTACACCACTCCGATATTAAATCTTTGTTGAAAGTCAGCGCTCTTTTCTGTCCCTGTTTTTTTCGCTTCCGTAGTTACGAAGTAACTACTTCTAGGTTGCGCTGTTCCTGCATTCAGTTATGTCCCACCAACTTGCCCAAGCTTCCACGCTTCATAACTTCATCCCCGCACCGATTGCAGCACGCAACACACTGACTCGTCTGCGACCTCTGCCGCATCTCACAAGTTTTCCAGAGTTCGCCGCCAGGGCCAGGCGTGGCGTTGTCGTCGTTCCGCAATCTTGAGCTTCGGGTCCCTATATAGCCCATATTCTAGTGCACTATACTTTTACGCTCCGCGGGCCACGCAGAACCGGTCCTAAGAGCGAGGAGGAGCGCGCAATTGCGACGGGAAAATCCAGAAGTAGGAAGTGGAGAAGGGGAGCGTCCAGCGGCGACCCGTGCGTCAAGATGATCGCGCGCAAGCTCACGATGGAAGTTTATGCCTGCAGAGTCAAATGACGTGCGTCATCCATTAGCGGAGTGTGCCCGCTTTGCGAGCTCGTCCGCTGCCTCGTTGCCTGCGATACCGACGCTGGATAGGAGCCACTGCAAGATAACGTCACAACCACTCTCTCGAAGTGCCTGGTACGTCTTTCTGAGCGACGCGCTTTGAGAGTGGTGGGCTGGAGTCCTCTTTCGCGAGCTGGCGCAGGGTTGTTTAGAGTCGAAGAAAATAGCTGCGTTCACGACAGCTGGCGATCGAGTCGCGAAGGAGATGAGCTGCCAGCTTTGGACCCACTAGTTCGGCTGTGGTGGAAGAAGCACAGTAACTCAGGCGTCGCTGGAGTTCAGTGCCGAGATTCGGGGCGACTCAGGCTGCAGCAGCGAAGTGGTCCTGTAAAACGGAGCCGTCGGAGAAGACGTGTGCGCCACACGTCTCCGTCTAGAGGACACACCTTCACCGTCAAAAGGTAGACGATCGTGGAAGGAGGAGCATGCCGTCGTACGCTAGAGTTATATATGCTCCCTACGCCACTGCTGTGACATATATAGGGACACTAGATAGTGTACTTGCGTGCCGTATTTCTGTAAGTTGCTGAAACTTGACACTTATTCAGAGCAGTTATTTCGGATTTCTTACTCAGTGACGATGCAACATCAGTATTTTGCTAATTTTGTCAAAGTGATGTACAAGAATAATAATGAAAAAATGGCGAAAATGGCTTAGACTAAGCTGGAAAAGGCTGGTGTAGCGATCCAAGCTGGCACGTCACACGTACGCCTCCGCAAAGCGGCGCCACCGTATGTACTCGCACCTTTTTTGGTGTAGTTTTTTTATTATTTCATTTTGATGACACTGATAGCACATCATTACTTCAGGCAAAAATGTCTTCGTCTACTCCAGACCAAAAAACAAGGTGGCTTCGCAGGACTGCCCGCAAAATTATTTAAAAAAAAGGCTGCCCTAACGCTTCACAAGAACTTTC
Source organism: Rhipicephalus microplus (assembly GCF_043290135.1). Classification (NCBI taxonomy): domain Eukaryota; kingdom Metazoa; phylum Arthropoda; class Arachnida; order Ixodida; family Ixodidae; genus Rhipicephalus; species Rhipicephalus microplus. Next base: position 180,661,458 of record NC_134710.1, on the reverse strand, counting down.
GCGCAGCCAGTATACATGCGTCGCAAATCAAACGCCATGGGGAGGTTTTGTGTGCTCAAGTGAACTTATTTCACTTGGTACCGCGCATGCAAACAGACTAATAGAACATCCCTCAGAGTGTTCTTTACAGACAAGATGCACGAGGTCGACACTTCCTTTTGCACTACTTTGTCAGTGAAGTGAACACTTGGCATTTGCAAGTTGGTAAGTTTATTTTCTACCAATTGAAGAAACGGGCTATAAAGGATTCTTTTCTGGTAAAAAAATGATGTGATTAGTTCGTGCTTGTCCGCGTACTATTCCACATGAAAGTGTCCTGTTTTTTTCGCGCAACTTTTTAACCACCATGTTGTTATGTCTGCGAGTCAACACCGAAC